>NW_011888827.1:3967672-3979587 GCF_000151845.1 Pteropus vampyrus
TGAGGTGTAGAGAGGAAATGCGATTTGAAATTTGACAATTCATTGACCAAGCAGATGGTGATTTGTGAATTATTTTTTGGACTCCTAACTGCAGTGAGATTTCTTGACTTGGATAAACCATTCATGTTTTTTTTTTTTTTTCCTTTGCTGGGATCAAAGATATGTCAGGGCTGACTGATCAGAGATGTTGAGTGACATGCCCAAGATCACACCAGCTAGTCAGAAGATTGCTGAGAATCCAGTTTGTCAGATTCCAATTTAGATTCTCTAGATGGGCCATGGAGCTCTCAGTGCTCTTGAATCTGATGGACTGGTTAGAGATCTTTGGCTGCAGGCAACAGAGACTGGGGCTGGCTATTGAAGTTATAAAAAGGAGTGTACTAGAAGGATAGGGACGATTCATAGAGAAACTGATCAACCAGGCTTGGAGAGGATGGGATCTCAGGTTGGGGATCTCAAGGAAAGGTAATTCCGCAGAGCAAAATTAAGTGATGTCACAGCAGAAGGGGATGGATTCTGGGCAGGTACAAACCACTGAGGTCCACCTCAGGAGATGTCTCACCACTCCGCACAAAGCGTTGAATGCTGGTGAAGCCACTGTTGACTCAGCATCTATTTCTCCCTCATGCCTTGCTGAAAGAGTCCTGATTTTGCTCATCCTCATGGGAAGTGACCCTGTCCCCAGCTCAGAAGTATACTCAGATCCATCTAAGCCAATGGAGGCAACCCCAATGTCCTTGCCTCTGATTGGTTCAGACTTCAGAGTGGTCATGTGATCTAGGTCTCTCCATGAGAAGTGATGAGAGGTTGACTGCAGGGAATTCTGGGAAGAAAGACCCACAGGAAGACACAGCATCTTCTTCCTCTGAACACTTAATAGCTAAGTAGGACACATAGAACTGTGGCAGCCACCTTTCTGCCTTCCTGAGGTCCAACCACAGTAGAACTGGGCAGAGCCAGAGAGATGGAGACACAGCCACCTCCGAATAGCTTGTTATTGAGTCAGGAGTTTTTATTAGTTGCCGCTGGAGGTCTCCTGACTGATGCAGAAGCTCTCTCGGATCGAAGGGCAGATGTATTCTTCATTACTCCAGAGGTTGCAACTAAGACCAAAGGGTGACCTTATGGGGGAGACATATCAACTATGAGAGGAAGAGCTTGCTGACATCACTCAGAGATGGAGGAATATGCTGCCTCTTCAAGTACAGAGCTCCCACCCAGGGAGGCGTTCAGACAGACCGGCTATCTGGGCTGTGGGAGAAGGGATTTCTGCATGGAGCACAAGGTGCAGCAAGCACCTAGGATTCCAGGAACACAGATCCGGAATCAGCCTGGGCCTTCTTCATCCCAAACACAGGGCCAGGCTTCTCTGTTTCCTATTCATCTGAGTCCCTCCTCTTAGTTTTTTGACTTTAAGTTCAGTCTGTGATTCTTTGAACAACCCGAGCAAGTTTCAGGTGTTGCTATCTATTCTTAGAATCTGAAAAACATTTTATAAAGATATTCTCTCTCTCTAACACACACAAGCACACATGCACACATGTACACACAAACACACTTAAACACCGTTAACACCAAAATTATCCACAGGGAGGATTTTAAGCAGAAAATAGAAACCCCCTCCCCTGGCCCTTGGCCATATTCCAATAACCCCTGACCTCTCCGTGTCACGAAGCTGTCTAGGAAGACGATGAGTCCTGGATGTGAAGTGAGAAGATCTGGGCTTGAATTCCAGCCACGCTGCCTCCTGGCTGAGTGATCCTGTGCAAGTCACCTGTTTGTTCTCTGTGGGCCTCAGCTAAGAGATCAACCACTAAAGTAGCCCGGCACATAGTAGGTGGGCCATAACCAGCAACTGAAGTTGTGAGGCATTGCCTCGAGGAGGCCTGGGCCTGCACAGAGAAAAGGACTGGGTATGGGGTGAGGGCGGGCAGAATAAGCAATGTCCTCAGAAGAAGAGACACGGCCATTGATTCAAAGGATAACTTGGAGGTTTCCAAAGAGACTGAAATCCACAAGTCCAGGTACCGCCTTCCTTGACCTGTGTTAAGCACTCAGCTCTGGGACATGCCTTTCCAATCCTCTCATCTGTTTGTAAACCACCTATCCCACTTCTGTTGAGTCAGTTTTAAAGTTTCATCTATTGATTTTCTTCTGATTATAAAAGAAAAACATAATCCGTCGAAAATGGAGGAGGAGTGTAATGAAAAAAAAATCACTCATAATCTTACTCCGCAGAGATTACCAATGTTAATATGTTAGTGTCTTTCCCTCCAGTATTTTCAATGCATATAGAGCTATTGTAGATAAATAGAGCCGTATGATTTGCATTTGTCTAGATGTGTGGATATGTTAATATGATCATTCAATCTGTAATCAATAGTATCTGCCGTTTATTGGTACTTATTTACATGTGTCAGCCACTGTTCTACACATGTGTTAACTCATTTTATCGTCATAGCATTCCTGTAAGGTAGGTACAGTTATTGTTCCCATGTTGCAGATGTAGAAACTGAAGGAACAAGAAGTACCAAAGTCACACAGCAAGATATGGAACCCAAGCCTGTGCTTTAACTGTGACCCCTATATACTGCCTTCCTTTCTTCCTGGCTTCAGCCTAAAAGGCATTCTGTGTCTTAATGGGCCTCTGTGTTTGTGCAGCCTCATGCAGCGCGTGCGCTCTTGGGGAGTCTAGCGCCGGAGCCTCCCTGTTGCCCTTCGCTGTTGACGGGAAGGGGCATTTGGAGGGAGGTCAGGTGACCTGCAGAGAGGAGCCTAGCTGTCTACCCAGGTGCACTCCGTGTGGCCCTAAGTGAGCAAATCTCTCTCTGGGGCCTGATCTTCTACCCTGTCACTCAGAACCTAGAGGGGCCAGCCCAGAAGAGGGATGCTTCTTACGGGGAGACTCCCGCTATTAGCTCAGGGAACACAGGCTTAGCCCAGAACACCAAGGCACCTGTCCACGCAGAGAGCCTGGGGAGACCCATGGGCCTCTTCTCATTTGTTCGTCAGGCCCCCCTGCCCTAGGGTGGGCCACTGTGACAGAGGCTGCTTGGTCACCAGCCTGAGTGCCTGTGGGGGCCCCAGGTCTCAAGCTCCTTTGCTGACCAACATTAAAAAAGTTATTGAATTTTTCTTATGCTTCAGTTTCCTCAGCTGTAATAAAGTAACACTAGTACCTTCCTCTACGGATGTTGGGATATCAAGTGAATTAAACACAACGCATGACAATCCGTAACGAGTCATATACTCTGTGAAGAAGGCCTAAACACAGGCCTGGCATCTAGCAGGTGCTCCTTCAATATAAGCTTTTGATTAGGCACTTTAGACCTAGACCAGCCCAACCACACTTCACTGGAAATCATATTTCCTTCTTTTCTGTCTGCTCCCAAAGACCATGATCTCCTTGTGGGAAGGAACCATGTTTTCCCACCATTGTATTTATCCTTCTGGCCTGGTACTTAATTATGCCCCTAATACGCCCTTGCTTTAGTGCATAAATAAGTGAATGAATGAATGAACTCCAACCATCTACATCTATGAACTCCCCGAAGTGGTTTGCAAAGTCCGAGCATTTATCAGATTCCCAAAGAGGCACGTGACCCAGAAATGGCTGAGAGGAGGTCCCGGGCCTTGGGACAGGGGTGGAATAGGCCTTGCCCTGCATGCGTTGGTGCCCAAGGACTGCACCGGTGCCACGGCAAGTGAGCTTGGGGGTGGGCTGCCGTTCTGAGCTCATTCCTGGTGCCTCAGAGGGCCTTTTGTGGGGACTGACATTTCGTGCTTGAATGTGAAATTCCTTGGCCCCAGCCCATAGCTGAACGTGTTTGTTGTAATGAAGTCTTTGCTGGAGCTCGTTTGCCTTCTGATCTCATGAGCACACTGGCCAGTTTGTTTTGAGAGCTGCAGTTTTAAGAAACAGCAACACAATTTAGGAACAAAATCAAATGGCATGAGTCGGAGTAGTGATGGAGGCAGGACGTAACTTCCTGCCCTTCCCAGGAAGTGAGGCCATTCCTTCGCAGAGTTTAGAGAAAGAGGGAGACAGAAAAAAAAAAAAAAATGATACGGACTTAAAGGGAATCTGGAAAGGACAAAAGCCTCCCTCATTATCCCTTCACTTAGCACAAGGTTGATTTTTCCGCATGCCGGTATCTATCCATACGCAGGCCTAATTTTAGTGGTTATATTCATGTATGCATGCTTTTTCTTTTCACTTAATATTATATTGTAACTTTTTCCTATGTCGCTCTACCGCTTTCATGTTTATATTTGTAGTTTGATCCAATTGTACGTCTTGCATGAAATGACATTTAAAAATACACGGATATAGTTGTTTTCTTTTGATATAGAATAATTTCTAAGAGAAGGATTAATCGATCCAAGTGTTTTTAATAGCACCATATGATTTTCTAAAGAGCGAACCTACTTAGTGTGTAATGGCACTATCTCTGTATGTGTGGAAGTATAGATTTTAACATAATATTATTACCATTAGGCATTATCGTGTCATTGTTTTATAATTTACCCCATGTTTAGTAAGTGTTTAACTATATCCACACGTATTCGTTACTGATGAGATTAGTTTTTTTCACGCGCTTGTTTTAACTGTTTATTTTCTTCTCGGTGATATTTCTTTGTAACTTTTGTCGATTTAGCCCTGGACTTGGAGAAACACACACACACACACACACGTGCATAGACTCACGATGGAGAAACACACACACACACGTGCATGGACTCACACGATGGAGAAACACACGCACACACACACGTGCATGGATTCACACGACTATTTCTCCACCCATTTTCCTCCTTATCCTCAATTTGCTTCGCTTCTAAAAAAAACCAGAAACTTAACTTTTGAAGTTCAATAGCGTGGTTTAACAAAAAAATGTCTCCCCTTGCTTCAACCATAGAACATAATGAGGACACTAGACAAAATAGGAAATGAAGAAAACGACAGACCTTTTGGGGGGTAAGATGAAAAACACCTTTTTACCTTGACCCAGACCTTAGCCCTTCCCGTCCCCATAGCGAGCCAGGGTTCGGGATAGTGTGCTTCCCCCGCATTTTACAGGTGAAGACTGTCCAGGTGCAGGCTTGTTCTGGGAGAACCTGCATCCTCCTCCTCCCCGCACCGCCCTGCCAGCTTGGGAAGGCCTTTGTGGAGCAGTTTTGAGCCATTACCTGACTGTGTAGCTACTGGTGACTAATGGGGCAGAGATGGCCTGGCTCATGGACCCACC
The DNA here is from genome assembly GCF_000151845.1 of Pteropus vampyrus. Taxonomy (NCBI): domain Eukaryota; kingdom Metazoa; phylum Chordata; class Mammalia; order Chiroptera; family Pteropodidae; genus Pteropus; species Pteropus vampyrus. The sequence goes on from NW_011888827.1 coordinate 3,972,922, forward strand.
GTGTTGCCCAAGAGGGCCGCTCCCTGTCCTGTGCATGAGGCCTGCTTTCTTGGGAAGGCGAAATAAAGTACCCCAAGTCGTGTGCTTGGCTTGGCATCCAGTATAAAATAAGCAAACAAAGAAGGGAACTGGTGATGATGAAGAAGAAACTCGGGTTACGGTCATTCTTTCCCGTGGAGCGTCCGTTCTCCAGCCCTGAGCCCTCACCGCGTGCCAGCCCCGGGGCCCAGCATTCCACACTCATCGCCTCATTTCATCTTCCCAGAGGTACTGGGAGGCAGGTGCAGTAATTATTCCCATTTCACAGAGGAGGAAAGTAAGCCTTAGAGTAATGAAGATCACAGACCGAGAAGTGGCGAAGCTGGGATTTCACTCCAGATCTCTGACAGGCAGGGTGAGGCAGGAGGAATGAGTATGATTTTAACCTACATTGTACAAATAGGGTGACTGGGAATTAGAGAGGCTTAGTGACCTGCTTAAGGCCCATATAGCAAATGTGCGGCAGAGCCTGGTCTTGGAGCTAAGGGTCTGAGACCCCATCTGGTGCTTGTCCCACTGCTGACATAGTGATAACCACTATTAGCAAAGGGCACACTGCGTGAGGTGTCCCGCTGGGGACTTCTTGATCCTTGACAACCTCGGAGGAGGTCCCGGAGAGAGGCTGGGTGGGACTCAGGGTGGCCTGGGCCTGAAGCTTTTGCTCTGGCCACTCTGGCCTTGCCGCCTATGGGCTTGCCTGCAGGGCCATGGAATGTGTGCCAGCGTGCCAACGCGGGGCTAGAAACCAACAGGGTTTCTTTGTCCTCGCTCCACTGGCCACCAGATTTTTCTTCTCACGTGTGGCTGACATCCCTCGGCCAGCTGAGTAGGGAAGGCTGGGAAGTTTAATTTTTTTTATTTTACTTGTTTTCCAAATTTACAGAATTTCCGAGGAGAGGCTGATTAAGAAAAACATCCTACTGGGAAATGCGTGCACTCTTTTGCAAAGCTTCTGCCTCACTCAGGCAAGTTGAGAGTCATTACTGAGAGCTGGTTATAAGTAACAGCCAATTGTAATGGCCGGCATTGATGGAAAGCTTCATCTGGGTTAAGCATCATCTAATATAATGCTTCAAGGGCTCTAGTATATGGGCTTTATCAACCCACTTTTACAAGTGAATCAGAGAGGTGACTTACCCTAGGCCACACAGCTAGGAAGGAGTGGAGCTAGGATTCAAACCCAGATATAATCCAATTCCCAAACATACCCCTAACCCCCCTGGCCCCTGCCCCCTGCCCACCAGGGCCTTGCTTTCTGACAGAGGAGGCAGAGGGCAGGAGAGGCCCAGAGAGTTTTCTTTATACATTTTGTATGCCTGAGTGCTGATCAAAGTCTGCCTTGAAATTTGGTTATGTCTGTCTGTTCTCCTTTCCACCGAGGCCGGGAGCTCCTCTAAGGCTGGGTCCATGTCTGGCTAGACTTTGTGTCCTAGTAGTGAGAGGCTTGCACATGTCTGATGGAATGAATGAGGGAGAGGACGAATGGATGACCATGTGTCTTGGCTGACCTGGAGTGGGATGCTTCTGGAAACGGTTCAACTTCAGTGCAAACTTAAGGTGTGAAAGAGGACATGGACCCATTTCCTTGACTTGTTTTAGAGCAAGCACTTCATCTCCAGGTCGGTAAGCTGGCCAGCTCAGGGTGACTCCAAGAGTTCCAGCAAGTGACTGGACCTCACCGCCCTCAATGTCCCCATCTGAAATATAGGCCGATATTAGTTTATACTTCTTAGCAGGAGGGCTGTGAAAATTAAGTGAGCATATTTACACATAAAGTATAAGTGCTAGCTACTGCGATTTCTTCCTAGGAGAGTCAATTTCACTCGAAGAATTGATTTTTAAAAATTAAGTAGCTTGGGTGATGGCTACCTAAGGGCTCATTATATCACTCCCTGTAATTTTGTGGATGCTTAAAATTTGCCACAATAAGACATTTGAAAAAACAAGTAATAGAAATTTAAAGCATTAGTTTTGTTTAGGAGAAAACCCTGCAGATACATCATGGGATGGAATGCAATTTTAAATAAAAGGGAAGCTTCGAAGGAAATGAATGGCTCAGAGTAGCCCCTTTGGGATTACAGCCTCAGGCCAAGGCTGTGCCTGATCACAGTAGGCCTTCTCCTCATCTTAAAGAAGTTAGGAATTATGACACTCCCCTTCCAGTGCTTCACGATTCAAATGAGAGCAGAGACGTGAGGGTGCTTTGTAAACTGTAATTCTTTCAAATTTGACGATTTGTTCATTCATTCAGTACGTTTGTTGAGGCCCCAGCCATGTGCAAGGTGCTGGGCTATAAGCACTGGGACACATTCCTGCATAACTCTCCTGAGATTGGCACTCCTTGAGTAAACGCGGCGGGTCTCAGTTTCCTTGTCTGTAAAATGGGGGCAACGATAATATCGTTCCTTATTCTGCATGGCTGTGAAGATCAAGTGGGATAATAGATGCAAAGTGCCTACAGCACTATCTGGCACACAGCGATGCTTAATGAACGCTCATTATCACTGTTGTTTACAGGGAGGTTATAGCTTTGTGGGGGAGGCTCCAAATAAACGAATAAGCCAAACGACCTTAAAAATGTGCCCTGGAGAAATGGGGTGATGTGATATGACAGAGAACACCTGGGGGGTGGGGAGGGCCTCTCTGGGGAGCTGACCTTTACGGAGAGTCAGTCAGATGATGTAAAGCAGAGGCGGAAGCCTCTGGGACAGAGGTCAGCAGAGGGTGAGGACGGAAGAGCTAGGCCTGCTAAAGAACCAGGGAAGGCAGAGTAGCATCAAGTTTCTTGATATGGTTGGTCAGGCTGTGAACTGTTCTACCCTGGGGGGCATTTTGGACATTGTAGATCTGCATTTTTATTTTTATTTTTTTACCTCTGTTTTCTGGCAGATGAAATGGGTGTATTATTTCAACTAAGTCAGGATATTATGCTGTTTTTCTGGCAGCTAGAAGTGAAGTGTCTTGAGGAAGAGGCTCCTTGTTCTGATTGTTGTAAATGTGTCATGTGGGCTAGAGGAGGCCTCAGAGTTGAGGGATAGGACAGGGCTGTGACGGGCAGGGTGGGTGGAGCCATATCCTGCAGGGCATCATAGGCCTGGGAGACAGGTTTGGGTTTGATCGTAATTCCAGGGGAGGTCTTGGACGGGGGTGGACAGAGACTTTGACTTTTCCATCTCCTTACTTTGGTGATGACCGGGACACTGGAGAAGGCAGAAGCCTGTGCTTTATTCCTAGATGGGCTGGTGTGTTGTCTGGATTAGGACTCCATTGCAAGTTTATGGATCTGTGATTTCATAATAAAGGTATTGAGAATAAGCAAACCTCTGAGGCTGGCGCTGGAGGGACGTGCCCGTGGCAGGCCAGCCTGCATGCCGGGGCTCGGCTCGTGTCAGCCCCAGCTGCCATCTGGGGAGCATGGGCTCTAAGCTGGGCACTGTTAGAGAACTCTACCTGCCCTGCCTCGGTTGATCTTATAGCAGCCCTGTGACGTGGGTGACATCACTATCCCCATTTTATAGGGGAGAGGTGGAGGCTCTGGGGCCCAGGGTCACCCATTCCTGTCTGACGACAGAGCCCTCTCCTGTCCCTGCCATTCGCAAGCTGCTTCCTGACATGCTCTGGCCTCCTCTGCACAGTGCGCCCAGCAGAAAAGCTGCCATTTAATTTAGTTGTCTTGGAGTCTGGTTCTTAACCTGGAATCCTCGGGTCCCGGGCTGGGCGTCAGGGTGCTGAGTCCCTGGGACCGTACAGTGGGGAAGCAGAATTCTGTGCATGGTTTCTGGGAGAAATGTCACAGCTCTGCGTTTCCCAAAAGGGTTTGTGGCACTCTCCTCCCCATCCCCAAATAAAGTGAGAATCTTGCTGGCCAAGAGGATAAATTTTGGCTGTTTTGTTCTTTACACGATTAGAACAGTGCCTGGTACAAACTGAAGCCTCAATAAATGTCTCCGGAAGCAGTAAAGGAATGTCATAATTAAGGGCCTCATCCAGTTGCTCTTCCTGGGTCTGTGTCTTCCAGAACTGAAGGCCACCTTTTCATGGGCTCTTAAGAAGGACTTAAAGTTCCCCTCAGGTCACCTCCCCACTTCAAAACTGAGGCCCAGAGACAAGCTCCCAGGGCTGAGCTCAGGAACCTGGTGACCCAAAGACAGATCTTTCCGTCAGTCCAGTGCCGCATCTCTTCTGCAGGCAACGCTGTGACAATGGACCTGCCACCAGGAAGAAAACACAAAACCATGCAGACCAAGAGGACACTCCAGCCTGCCTCTATCTAGGACACACATATTAGACAGCTCTGGGGTTGCTGGTAACCAGGCAGCACCACGATAAGGGGCCATTTGATTTTTCAAGGGCTCTTCCTGCCATTTTGAGGCTTCAGGTGGCTGGATCCACTCAGATTCATCTTTGCACAGTGCAGAATGCTCTCTTTGCCCCTCACAGGATCCTACAAAGTTAGAGAGAGGGATTCTGGAAGCCGAAGCATCATAACATGGATGCTGTTGTGCACACTCCTACAGGAGACAGACGTTGCTAGTCGTCACTGCACTCATTTTCACAGACCTAGACAGGGCCTTGGCTCCTGCCTTCTCCAGTGTCCCGGTCATCACCAGTCAATCACAGTTAGCAGAGTCATCTCTTGCCGGGCCTTTTGCAGAGGGAGCCACTGAAGGTTGAGCTGAGCTAGGAGGTAGGGGACTGGAGTTTGGCCCCACCTCTGACATTGATTATGCGACTTTGAACAAGAGATTTAGCCTATCTGGGCCCCAGTTTCCACTCCATTATTTATTTACTTGACCATTCATTCATTTCTTCAACAAATATTTATTGTGCACCTGCTGCGAGCCAGGCACTGGGCTGTGGGCTGGAAAGATGAAAGTAGTTTTTCTCTAGACCATGAAACCCGTTGGCTCTAAAAGTCTACAATTCCTTGCAGTCCCTGTGGAAGCCTCCTGGCTAGGCTGTCATTTCTGTTTTCCTGCTCTGAGCCTTCTCTCACTGTGCACTGTCCTAGAGATGTGGCTTCTGGAACGTCCCATCTTATTATGAACCAGGAGCTTGCAGGGCACAGTTTGGGCAATTCTGGGAACGCTGCTGAGAGAGTCTCTATAGATGTTTGCTCTGCTGTTTGAAATACATACCAAAAAAAAAATATTTGGATAACCCTGCATTACCTGAACAGGTATTCCTCAGGTTTACATTGCAGGCCAGAATGATTGTGATATGTGGAGAAGTAATTTCCTCCAGCCTTTGAACTTTCTTCAGGAAGAGTCCTGTGGCCGCTCATGTTGTCTATGGGAAATGAGTTTTGGAATGTTAATGGAGAGGCTGATTCACACCAGATGGGGTGGAAATCCAGGGGAAAAGGATGTACAAACTGGACATCATGATTTGGTTCTGAGGCTGGATTTTTAAAATGTAGTAAAGGTCAGAGGTCAACGACCTCTGGTAAATTTGTCTTGTTCCTGTTTCAAAGGAGTCACTTTTATGATACTCGGTTTAGAGACAAAATTCTAGTGGCGTATCATGAAGTCCCAAGTAGCTTTTATTGGAAGCTTCCTATGTAAAAGCTCAGATTTGGATGAGTATCAGTATTTATCAAACTTAAAAATAAAAAAAAAAATTTAAGATAAACATTAAAAAAAGTCACTCACTTCCGTATCTTCTGTGTTTCTTTACCAGCCAAGAAAATTTTACCTAGATCCATTCTGTAATTAATGATACACAAGAAATAGGCATTTTTGTGGTTCAAATGTGCAAATTAGATAAGAAGTCCTATTTACTGCATTGTATGTAGCTTAGCCCTATGCTGAGTGTTTTGCATATATGATCTCCCATCATTATCCTACCTACGATTATGGACCCCTTTTACAGGTGAAGAAACAGACCCAGAGAAGTGTGCCCCCAGGTCACTTGACGGGGCAGGGAGTGGCTCAGTGTGGATTGAACCCTGGTCTGGCTGACCACATGTGACTCCGTGCTCTCTGTCCCCCTGCTTTCTGCTGTTGTCCTGGTCCCCACATACCCCCAGGATCAGCACTCTGCGTGGTTGACCCATCAGCAAATGTTCTGCAGTTTCATCTGAACTAGGGGCTGGAGGACTGTGCCACCTCCCCCTGGTCCCCACTCCCCAACCTGTCTGGGGAGTGTCCAGCCCTTTTCACAGTCGGTAGTTGGTGCAGGTGACGATGTGTCCTGGCTGCCTGGTAGAGTATTCAGCTGGGTAGGCTTCTGGGCTCTGGCTTCTACTGGCATGAACTGATACTGAGTGAGGTGGAGGGGAGGTGGGGGGCGGGGAGGATGTGTCTTACTTTGGGGGCTGGAGAGCAAAAGCGAGCCTGTTGGCAGGGAGGTGTCTTTGGGCTGCTGAGTGAGGAGGACCCCACAGACTGAGGGCCTGACACCGAGGGATTGTTTTCTTTCGGTATTTAACAGTCTGTGCCAGGCTCTGTGTCAGAGTCTGGGGGCTACAACTGTGGCCATGGCTGACCTACCCTTGACGAGCTTGCAGCTCGAGGGCAAGATGGGCAAACTGAAGTCGGAAAGACCCGAGTTTGGGTCTCAGTTCTGCAGCTTCTTAGCTGGGTGACCTTTCCAGGCCTCGATTTTGTCTCCGGTACAATGGGTTAA
>NW_011888827.1:3981097-3983789 GCF_000151845.1 Pteropus vampyrus
GGTGCAGGGAAGGCTTCCTGGAGTGGGTAGGTCCCTGCTGAGTTCAGGTTGCTGGTGGTGGCAGGACCAGGAAAGGAGTGGTCTAAACATCAAACACATTTTAGGGTGTTTGTTTGAAATCCCAGCACTTAGGTAGGGGTGGGTAGGAGGGACTGAAAGAAGTCGCAGGGGCAAGATGGAGCTGTAGATGTGAGCAGAGGGCAGATCAGATTCACAAAGAATGTACTGAAGGGCTAGGATAGGAGCTGGGAGACTGGAGAGCGGCTTCGGCAAAGGTGTAGACAGTGAGAGATGATGGGGTCAGATGGGATGGAGGCAGTGAGGACGGAGAGGAGATTTCTGAGGTCAACTGGGCAACACTTGACTTGGATATTGACTGAACTTGGACGTAGGGGGAGGAGTGAAAGCTGATGCCCAGGTGTACGGCTTGGTGACTAGTGGGTGGTGTTGCCTTTACTGAGATCCCACAACCAGGAGGAAGGGCGGGAGAGGATGGGCTTTGGTTGAGTGGGAAGGGCCTGGGAGGCACCCTGAGGAGCCTCTCAGGAGGCCTGGAGCCTGGGGGAAGGTCCAGCCCCTGGGAGTGGAGGTGGGCTTCCCCGCAGGTGGACTCCTGAGTACCAAGTTGCCTGGGCAACAGAGAGGGTAGAGTAGAAGATAAATGAAGAGAGGTGTGTAGGTGTATAGAATACCTTGGGAGCCTGGGGGTAGGTAGCCGCGGTCTTTTAGGTTTTCCTGAGCTGGTGGCCTTGGACTGGGACCCTGACGGGTTCCTGGATGTAGGCAGGTAGAGGAGGGAGGACAAGGGGGTGCCAAACATGGAGACAGAGGCAGCTTGTAACCATGGCTGAGGATGGCTGGTGAGGGGAAGTCTTCTTGGGAGACAAACTATGGAAGGGTGGTTGGGCCTCACTATTGTCACACTAGAGTTGAGGCCCTTTCCCGTAGAAGAGGAAAGCCTGGCATGGTTTCGAGCACAAGAGGGACTCAGTCAGAACTGTGTTTATTAGAAAGCTCTTTCTGGACTCACTGCTCAGGCATGTGTCCATGTGACACTGGTGCTCAACGTACAGAGTGCTGGTGGCTGTACGTGCCCTCTCATGTTCCAAATCATGCAGCCTCTGCCTGGCCAGCTTCACTCCGTGGGGATGTATGAGCAGAACTGGGCAGGCCCTGTAGGGTTGCCGTAGGGTCTGGGTTGGCCCTTCCCCCTCTCTATCCTGAGCCTGCTCACCCAGGTTGTCACCTGGACAGCTGCCTCAACCTTTCTGCCTACATTCAGCTGCCACATGCTCCTGACCTCTAGACCATCTCTTAGGTCTGCCTCTGAGATGCTGGGGTATTGTCTCTCTAAGCAAGCAGGGAGAGGGCACTCTGGGAAAACACTGTTCTCCACTATGGGAGTGTCCCCTGCCATGTGCTCCCACTGCCCACTGCCTTGCACAACTGGCCATTGTCCACTGTTAAAAAAGTGCCTTTGACTTAATCTAAGACTTTTTGGACTGCTTACCATATGCTAGGCCCCAGACGAAGCATGTTACATGCATTGTCTCATCTAATCCTCTTCAGTCTTAGGATGGAGGTTTTCCTGCTGTAGCCATTTCACAGATGAGGATACTGAGGCTCAGAGAGGTTAAGTAACTTGCCGTTGGTCTCATACACAGCCACAGACTGTAAATTTGGGATTTTTAATGCAGGCAGATAGAGGAAAAGCTCATCCTTTCAACTCATCACCTTACAGTCACTTTCTGAGCAGAGCCTGGTCTCTGGGCTCTCCTTACAGTCTGTCCACCCCCTCCTCCAAAACCGCGACAATGAAGCCTCTCCTTTGGGAGCTGTGACCCATCTCAGGGCATGAGGGATGGCTGGTGGTGACCTGGATGGGGATCCAGCTTAGTGGCTTACTTGCTGTGTGTGCTCTGGGGATCATCACTTACCCTCCCCCCAAACCTCAGTTTCTCTATATGCAAAACGAGGACAAGTTCTCGAACCTCTTAGTTATGCAGAGAAAATGAGATAAGGCTCTTAAGCATTTTAGCATAGTGTCAGGCACACTGGAAGGACCCAGTAACGTTTGTCATTAGATTCTTATCACTGCCCTCCTTGAGTCTCTGCATAGCTGACCCAGAAGCCACCTAGTCAGGCCCGAACAGGTGCCCGTGGTGCGTGCGTGCGTGAGTGCGTGCGTGTGCGTGCGTGTGTGTGTGTGTGTGTGTGTGTGTGTGTGGCGCAGCCCTAGGACAGAGGATGAATCATTGACCGTCGAAGCTGTGCGTTATAAATGTCATTCTCAGACTTTTAATGAGGGCCCGGGCGTGAGCCCACATATGGAAGGCGCGAGGCAGCCTCCGGGGTCCCAAGTTGCCATGGAGGCGAACGCCCCGGGCGGTGCCGGGAGCACGGCCCGGGCACAGGTCCCGAGTCGGGGGCCTGAGTCCCAGCCAAGCTGGATTCCGCCTTTGTGCGGGTCCTTGACCGTACCTTTGGGATCCTGAAGCGGGTGGAGCAGGGAGAGAAATAAAGTGGTGGAGACTGGAGAGGGCTTCCTGAGGAGAGTGGGGTGTGCGCGAGCTGCTTGCAACAGGGATTCAGCCCCCTGCGATTTCAAAGAGCGGGCGCGGAGCCGGGCCGGGGGGCCCCGAAATCGAGCCCCGCGGCTCGCGGAGCCGTGCGCTCTGCGCGCGCCTGCACC
>NW_011888827.1:3983839-3985165 GCF_000151845.1 Pteropus vampyrus
GGCCGGGGCCGTGCGACGATGGCGGACAAGGAGGCTGGCGGCAGCGACACGGGGCCCCGAGGTGAGTGCAGAGCGCAGGTCCTGCGGCTGAGGCGGGGCGCGCCGGAGAGGGATGAGGCGCGCTCGGCCCGGCGCCCCGCAGCTCCCTCGCGGACCGCGGGAAAGTGGGCGCCTCCACCCCATTTTATCCAATCGATGGGGCCGGAGTCAGCGCCACGGCGGGGTTGGGGGTCCAGGGGACCTGAGGCGGCCCGCTGATCACGTGCTCCGCTCCGGCTGGGGTGCGGACACTGCGGCGGGGACCGCAATCCCCTCCCGGGTACCCTGTCCGTCCCCGCCGCAGGGTGGCGCCTCTGCGGGGCCTGGCGCGAGTCCCGGCGAGAACCGACCCCCGTGTCCATCCCCTGCGCGCCGTGCCGGGACACCCGCGCTTACCCGGTAAAGGGCTCCCCGTGGGGTGGCCCCGGCATCCCCAGGGGCTCATTCCTTGACTCAGCGAGGCGGGGCGTGGGAGCTTGGGGGAAATCGAAGATTTCGACCTGTCCCCTCCCTCACCCCGCCGAGATCGGTCCTACGCGACCGGAGTGGGGGCTGCAGCTCCTGTCCGAACTGCATCCCGCTTCCTTCCCCGCCCATCCCCAGGGATTCCCTGGGCTGAGGAGGGGCGCAGCGTCCAGGGCTCGACTGTTCCCTCTTTTTCCCGGCGCGGGTGGGGAGGAAGGCAGCGCCCAGTGCACAGCACCGGCGCTCGAATGTTGCAGAGGTTCCAGGGCCGCTTTCTTTGGGGAGCGTGGTTAGGGCTAAGGCGGGGCGTGGGAGGGGTAAGGAGCGAGAGGATCCAGGAGCCTGGTAAAGAAGGGCAGCTCCTGGAGCCTCGGGCTATAAATCATGGCTTCGCCAGAGGAGCGGACGGGCTAGTCAGCATTGTGGGTCCCAAGTGGGGAAAGTTGGGTGCCTGGAAGTGCCGCTCGTCCCTGATCCGCAGGGCCGTGGCAGGAGCGGCTGCTGGAGAAGAGCATGGCTCGGCGGCTTCCACCCGAGCAACAGGACAAATCGCCTAGCGAGGATGAAATTAAAATGCCCGGGACATAAGGGAAATTTATCCAGGAAAGGAGCGTTCGGCTCTGTGGGGACCCCAAAGCTGGGGAAACTGAGTCAGGTGGCAGCACAGCCACCATGGGCGGTGCGATTACAGTCTTGCTGTCAGTGGCCGCTGGACCCGCCCTTTGCTGTGCTCCAGAGGCACCTGCCCCCTCCCCAGCCCATTGTCCCTGCGGATCTGGGAGGTGCCTCCCCACACAGCACTGCAGTGCTGGGGGTGCGGGG
>NW_011888827.1:3985990-3995159 GCF_000151845.1 Pteropus vampyrus
CACTGAGTATTCTGTGCCGGACAAATGAACATGCAATATTTTACTTTTTAAATCTCATAACAAACCTGTTACCAGCATTCCCCTTTTACTGGATAGATCTAAACATAGGTCCAATGAACCATCCAAAGTCATACATCTAGGAAGTATCGATTCGGACCTGGCCATCTGATTCCAGGGCTCAGCCCTTCACCACCATCCCTATAACCTCCATGGGTGTGGGTAGTGATTACCATTCTATTAGGGTCATAAAAATGGTGGTTCTTCCTGGGAGCATTTCAAGGATGCTCTTGGTACAAAAGGCTGAGTGCCACAGGCGTCAGACTGTGTTGGGACTTGTGAGCAGTGGGAGCCTGAGTGCTAAGTGTGCCAGAAAAACCGGCCATAATTTTTTTCCCCCAACCGATCAAGTGAGGGTGGAGTGGGGAGTGGCTGAAGGTGCCCGTCAAAAAAGAATGGTGGAATGTTGGTAGTTGTTGAAGCTGGGCGAATGGTACAAGGCAGTTCCTTACTATTCCATTTGCTTTGGATATGTTTGCAAATTTCCTTAATAGAACATTTAAATTAGTTAATTTACAAAATCAGAAGGGCCACTGTAATCTCTGGAGCTTTGAACAGCAAGGGCTGAGATGTTCTTCAGTCCTGCCCCTACTAAGACCTGAGTTGGTTGGCACATAGAGCACTAGAAGGATGAGATGAACTGGGGTGCGGGGTGGGACATGGGGTGGTTCAGGTTTGGCTAGCTCCCATGATGACCAAGTCAGGCTAGATGTGGGCAGTGGAAACCTAGTAATTTGCTCCAGGGTGGGTGAGGGGGTACGGAGAGGAACAGTAGGCAGGGGGTTTTGCGTAGGTTGGGGATGCCTCTGGGGGCATTGCTTTGGATTTTGGAGGGATTTTTACCATCCTGGGAGTTAATCATAATAAAAATAAACATTTTAAACATTCACATTTATTAAAGACTTAGTTTGTACTGAAATCTGAGAATACTGAATTATCTCTTTTAGCTCGACCACGTTTGTTACTGAATGAATGGCTCTTTGAGGGGGGCCATGTTACCCCATGTCATGGAGCAGAAAGCTGCCAGGCCAGCGTGACACAGCTGGAAAGGGGCTGAGTGACAGTTAGGAGGTGGTCAAGCTGTACAGCTTCTCCTAGCACACGCTTAGCATGTTGTAGGCCCTCAGGGAATTTTACTGAAGGAACAAATGAATGCATGACTAACAAAGTGTGGCCTCCCCACTTCTCCGTGGCCACCAAGCTACCGATGGAAGGGGAAGGGAGGGTACTGGTCGTGGCTCCCAAAGGAGCCAAGAAAAAGTTGAAGTGATGCTCTAGGTTTCACGGTTTAGGGCTCTGGTCATGGGATCCACTTCTCTGTCCTTACCTCTGCAGCTGGGTTCCTGGCCATTGTGGTCCCTGCATACTCCTTGCGCATGCTCCGCACACAGTGTCTTCTGTTTCCCAGAGCTCTGTGACCTCCTTTGGCCCTCATGCAGTTCCCCCTACCAGAATCATCCTTCCTTTCTCTAGCAAACTCCTCCTCATCCTTCAAAACTCAGTTTGGATGTCATTTCTCAGGGAGTCTTCCTGGACTCGTCCATCTGAGTAAGATCCCGCCTGTGTGGTCCCAAGGCCTTCGGTACTAACCATTGGTCACTTATTAGTGTTCATTGAGTGCATGATGTTCCAGTTTTATATACGTATATCCCATTGACTCTTCCAGCAACCCTGTGAGGTTGGTGTTATTATTACCCAATTTTGCCAATGAGGCAGTTGAGGCTTTTGAAAAATTTGGTAACTTGCCCAGCCAAAGAATCAAATCACCCAGCCAAGGAATGCTGGAGTTGGTGTATGAATCAGCCATGGAGCCTGAAAGCTTCTGCTCTTCCTCTCAATGCCTTATCTCCCAACAAGGGTGGGGACTGTGTGTCGTCTTTCATTGCTATACCCTCAGTAAGGGCACACAATAGGTGCTCAATAAGTATCCTTCTGTGTGTTGAGGGAATATCAGTGAGCACGCCTTGAGGGAACACAGCGGGGGGGCGGGGGGGGGGAATGGCATCTGCATACTGCTCACTCCACAGTGGGGTGGTGCTTCTAGAAGCATTGATGCTCAGGAGTGGGAGGAATCAGGAGGCGGGGTGTGGCGTGGCTCAGTCAGTCCCTAAAGAGATGCGATTGATTCCAACAAGGCTTTGAGTGACAACTCAATCTCGTGGGGGCGAAATGCTCTCTCATGGCATAAATAAGCCTCTCTGGTAAGGGAGAAAGCTTCTTTATTATTACACTGCATAATTAGAATGGCAGGAGGGAACCAGGGGCCTTGATGAATGAGCAGCATGTGGCAGGGAGCGAGCACCTCCCACCCAAAGGCACATCCAGGCTGGGCATCGCCAGGAGAGCAGGGCGAGCCAAGGAGCCGCCCAGCAGTGCAGGCCCTGCTCAGAAAGGAACCCTGCCCCACCACAGCAGGCTCTGCAAACCCTCACTGTATTATTTTTAATTGCACACGACTCGCAGTGAGATGAACAGAACCAGGTGCAGTGGGGTAGAGGTGCCAAGGGCTTTGGAGCCCAAAGACTGCATGTCAGCTCCAGCCAAGCTTTCCTTTCCTGGTCTGTGAAAGGGGTGCATGATGCCTGCCTGGGTCTGTTGTGGGAACAGTGGAGAGAACGGATGGGCAGGAAGAAGGGAGAGATGGCTTTCCTGCCCCTGCCCCCCAGATGCCCACCAGGATTGCCCTTGCTGTGTGTGGCGTGGTGGCAGGTCCAGCTGGTCTGCTTTCTTTGGAGGCTTTAGGAGGAGGGCGATTCTGCTCTGATTTTTCTGACTTGGGGCTATGTGAGGAATATGTTCAGGTCCTGATGCCTTTAGGCCTTCAGTACTGCACTCCGAAGCAAGACCGCGAGGAGTGATGAACTCTTCTTTCCTGGCAAACACAAAGTCAGCCCTCCTCGAGTCCTTTTTCCCCATCTCTGCAGATTTCACTGGTTGGGAAGCAAGAACGACAGCAGCTGCCAGCTGGTCCTGGAGTGTGTAGCATCGGAAGCTACACATTTTGGCCACTGGACATCCCCTGGTTTTAGTTATCACAGTGGTCCTCAATCTTGCCTGCCTGTTAGAACCTCTTGGAGAGCTGTGTAAGAGTCCTGATGCCCAAACCTTATCCCAGAGCTATTATATCAGGGCCTCTTTGGGTGAACAGCCAAGTTTGAGAATCAGTGAGTTACCACGCATCTCGGTTCAGACTTGAGACCTTAGCATGAGGGGGTGAGGGTGGGACAGGGTGCAGTTTACTCTTTGGTTCTGGACTGTCTGAGTCAGCAGCGGGTTCTTACATGCTTCACCTGTAGCGTCTCATGTAATCTTCATGAACACGCCATGAAGTGGGTGATTTTACACATGGGGAAACTGAGGCTCAGAGGAATTAAGTGCATTCTTCAGGATGACAAAGCTTCTGGGGGTGATGCTAGAACAGGGCTCAGGGCTATCAAGAAAACCTTCCTAGGCACAGCCTGTCCTCAGAGAACTGTTTCTCAGTCTTCAGCTACCTTTGCCATATGTACCTATCACCCAAACCGTGATTTATTGATTATTTTAAAATTGATTTACTGTTTTTTAAAAAATGTATTTATTTTAAAGTCGTCTTTATATGTCAGCTTAATAAATAGAAAACCTGTGTCACTTGGCACAAACAGAAGATAACCACTGTAAAAATGCGTAGAAACCAAATGATGTTCATATATTTGAGGCAGATGCTGTTGCCTGCGGAAGGCTTTGTGCTGGGGCTGCGCTGGTACAGAAGGAGACTAGAGATTTAGCAGAGGTCAAGGACACAGGAGCACCGGACCTAGACTTTCTCTTTGATGGAAATCAGGTTCCAAAATGACTTAAAAGGAAGAGAAAAGCTTCAGGAATCCCCTGGAGGGTGGTAGTTATAATTCTCGGACCTCCTGGGATTAGACCCTCTAGGAAAATGCTACCTGAGAATAGTATTTGTGAAGCCTGCCAATGAGTCTTATAATCGGGTGAGAACTAGAGCCTGGTCCATGGACCACCGCTGTCATCTCTGGCCCACCGGGGAATGGGGTCCTCCTTTGGGGGTCTTTGCAGTAGAATGTGTGGCTTTAGGTTGGCTAGGTGGGGAAGGAGAATGTTCCAGGGGGTTTTACAGGCGCAGTCAGCTTGGATTTCAATCCTGGCTTTACCACTTACCAGCCACGAGATTCTGAGCGAGTAACTTTGCCACTCCCACCTCAATTTCCTTATCTGTAGAGTGGGAATAATCACAGTATCCATTTCAGAGTGGATTTGATGTACTCCCATTAACCCCTGCTAAGTGCTGACTACACTTCCCAGCCCATTTGCTGTTATCTGCTGTTACCATTTCTTATTATGAATCCCAGTGGATATAGGTCGGGCAGTTATCAGTGGCTGCATTTCATCCAGGAGGCTCACAGGGGCGAAGGACTGGCCAGAGATCCGCAGCTAAGAAAGAGCAGACCTCAGCCTGAGCCTCAGGCCATGCGGCTTCTTATTCCGCAGGCCTAGAACTTTGGAGCAGAGCCGGGTGTCTCAGGCTGTTGGCCCCATTTGACTCCCAGATGGCCCTTTGCCAAGGCTCTGAGTTACCTACTGAGTTTCCTGGCTGGGGCACCTGTGGGGTTCAAGATCTCTTTGTCTCTGTGGACTCTATCCAGGGCTGTCTGACCTCTGCCCTCGGATGGACTTCCAGTCCACCATCGGACAGGCTCTGCCTGCTGTGCTGAGAGCCCAGATCTGGAGCTTTGCAGATGCTGCTCTGATCTCTGCCAGGACCACCCCTTCTCTTCCAGCCTTGGCTGTGACCTAGCAGCTATGAGGTCAGGTAGGGCTGGTAGCTGCTCCACAGTGCCCCTTCTGGGGAGCCCTTAAATGCAGAATATGGGCCTCGGTTTTAGTCCCCATATCTTTAGCGTGGCCATGTGTCCTGGTTTGCCAGGATATTCTGGTTTATGCCTCTTGTCCCAGTGAAATTAATAGCGACTCCTTTCACTTGCTGAGTACCCCAGGAAGATAAATTATGTGGTTGTGCTACTTACCCCTGTCTGCTTCTCAGCCATCTGGGACTCAGGAGGGATGAGGGGAGGCAATAGGGTATGTGATTATTAAACCCAGGATTTGGGCTCAGGACACTTCTGGGTTCAGATGTGTTTAATTTCTGTACCTCAATTTCTTCTGCTGCAGTCAAGGATGATTAAAAATTCTGTTCATTGAGGTACCGTGCCAATGAACTCGGATCTAAGCATGAGCCTGGTACACACAGGGCGCTCAATGTCTGTAATCGATCCATTATCGTTGTTGGTTTGATTTGGGAGACATAGGGCTTAAACATGGAATCTGGAGCCGAAATACCTGACAGCTCTGGGCTGTGTCATTTACTTGCTCTATGGCCCTGGCAAGTTACTTTGCTTCTTAAAGGCTGAGTTTTCTCATCTGTAAAATATTGATCATAATAGTCTTCTTCATATGGTTTTTGTGAGAATTAAATGAGTTTATACAAGAAAAACACTTAAAACAGGGCTGGCCACAAAGTAGGCATTGAATTAATGGTAGCTATTATGATTAGCTGTTATTATTATGATGAATAACAGTCCTAAGTTACATTCTTGCAGGAGGAATTATCCAGCATATTAGTTTCCTATTGCTGTCATAAAACTTAACATAAACTCAGTGGCATAAAACAATACAAATTTATTATCTTATAATAGTCTGGAGGTTGGAAGTAAGTCCATGCTTTGTCTACCTGAGCTAAAATCAAGGTGTTGGCAGAACTGTGTTCCTTCTGGGATCTCTGGGGGAGAAGCCGTTTCCTCGCATTTTCCAGCTTCGAAAGGCCATCCGCATTCCTTGGCTCACGGCCCCTTCTTCCACCCTCAGAATGCATTCCTCCAGCCCCTGCTCCCATTGTTACTTCTCTCTGCCTCTGCTCCTCCTGCCTCCCTCTATAAGGACTTACGTAAGGACTTCCTATGAGGCCCACCCAGGTGGTCAGAATTATCTCCCCATCTCCAGCGCCTTGATTTAATCACACCTGCAAAAGCCCTTCTGTCTTGTCAGGTAACACATTCATAGGTTCCAGACGTTAGGCTATTATTCAGCCTACCACAGCCAGAGAGATGGGGGTCTTGCCTAGATTTAGGGACGTTAGTTAGAGAGGCTTCGGTCTCCCCAGGAACAGTTTGACTGTCGGGAACTGTTCCTCCGTGTTTTACATCATTTGGGTTCCTCGTGAACCTGCTGCACGACGCTTTCCTGGAGTTTGGGTTGTTGGTCAGCCCTTGACTTTTTTATATAGTCTTGTAGGGTAGAGACACTGCTACTTTCAGGGCTGGCTTTGCCCCTATGGAATCATTGAGACTCGAATAAAAGGTTTATTGGCTCCCAGGTGCTATTAAATGATTAAAGAATTAGTGAAATGTCTACAAAATATCACATTCTATGTGCTTTTGCTATGTCACAAACCGTCCCAAAATGTAATGGCTTAAAACGATAAGTCTTCGCTGGATGATTCTTCTATTCTTCTGCTGGTCCTGCCTGGGGTCGCTTATGTGACTGCAGTTATCTGATGGCTGGGCTGACTGGGCAGTCCAGATTTCATCACTCAAAGCTCTGAGGGTTGGTGCTGGCTGTCGGCTGGCCTTTCTCCATGTGATCCTTTGTCCTCAAAGAGGCTAGCACAGGCTTCTGCACATGGTGATCTTGGTGGTGGTCTTGGGGCAGCAAGAAGAGGAGAGAGGAAGCCTCAAAGACTCTTGAGGCCTTCTTGAGAAGTCGTATAATGTCACTTCTGCACATTCTTGTGGTCAAAGCAAGCCCCAAGGTCAGCCCAGATACAACAGGTGGAGAAATAGACTCCACTGCTTAGTGGGAGGCGCTGCAAAGAATTTAGGGCCGTTTTTAATCTCACAGAGTCAGCTTGACTAAAATGTTGAAAGTACAAACTTTTAAAAATCGTGTTATGTTTTAAAACAACTTGGAGGGTAGATTTTTCTCACTTCCTAAGTGAGTATGTAATGTCAAGAAACCCGCTCATTGTAAATCAGATGTTACTCGTAGTCAAACCATCTTAAAAGCAACTTCCAATCATCTTACACTTAAAATTATTTGTTTGTTGGTCTACAACATGCGTTTGTATGACCGATACGTGTGAGGATGGTGTTGGTATACAAGGAGGTTGCATTGGCTCATTGGCAAAATTTCCCAGTGTTTATCCGTTTTGATGGATCAGGACATGCCTTCTCATGACTGAAGAGAAATAGGTGAAGAACTGAGAAAAAAGCTGAAAATCTATATAGGTGCCCCTTTCCCTCTTAAGCGTTTGGGGAAGCTGCGAGGGCAGATGGAGGAGCTGAAGGCACTGCCTCTGTGAGAACAATGGGTGCAGATGACACTGTGGTTGGCAGCTTTTAATTTTGATGAGATTGGTCTCTGTAAGAAGTGAGTGTCCCCGAGGCCCTTTAGCACAAACGAGGAGGAGAACTGCCAATGATTTATACACTGTGACTTTGGGTCCAGGGTCCAGGCAGGGCTTACTGTGCCGGGATGATTAGAGCCGCTGTTGTTTTTTTTTTTTGGAAAGGCTCAGGTGACAAGGTTCGATAGGTGTCGAGTGAAACGCACCAACACTATTTTCCCCATGAATCCTATTATTTTTAGTGTGAGATTTTGCAGAGTGTGAAGATTTTCAGGAAAGTCTACCGCACTGTGGCAGAAAGGCTTGTGTTTCTCTTTGCTGTAAAGCGAGTGTCCATTTAAAAATATTTATGCTGTTGCAGAGTGGGGGCCTCCGGTGACGCCAACAGGAAGAGCCTCTGGTCACTTCTCTTATCTCTGCCTCGTTTCTGAGGACATTAACTGAACTTTCGAGACTATTTTACTTCCTAGCTGTTTAGCATGTGTTTGGGTTAGTTTTGCTGACTCTGGTCCATTTTTACTGTCAGGAACAGAGGCTCTGGGAAGGTAATAAATTCTGTAGGGCAGAGCTCCTGTTCCATAGACCTCCTGAGCACCCCAAAATCTCAGAGGGAATTAAGTGGGTTTTGCCAATGTCCTTTGTTTCCTATAAACTGGCAAAAAAGTGATCTCCTTTGTGCCTCCTGTTGATTGAAAATCAGACCCTGGGTCTCGTTGGTTTTTCTGTGACTGAGAACAGTGGTTTCTGTACCCAGACACCTGGTTCCTGTTTGGGACACAGAAGATGTAGGTGTGGGGCTGGAGCCTGCTGACTCGGAGGCCTCAGGGTGGCCTCTCTTCATTTGACCCCCAGATTTCCACGGGCTAATGGCTAAATTCCTCCGGTCACTTCCTTCCTTTTCCTTTTCTCGCTGTCCTTGAGGGGTCTTCTTTGCCATCTGGGGTAGGAAGCTGTTTACAACACAAACATCCGGAGTCCCGTTCAGAGCAGAGATGAAAGTTGTTGAGAAAACAGAGCTCGTAGTCGGCATCTACAGCCAAGTGGGACTTCGGTTGTCGAGGGTGTGTGCTGGTCCCACCCTCTCATTTTGCAAATGGGCAAACTGAGGTCCGGGAAGAAAAGAGACTGCCCCCAAATGCTTGGCCAAGCCAGGGTAAGAGTCCAGCTTGGCCGACTCCCTCTACGTGTTCCCCAACTGAACCCAGAATCCTTCTTAACACAGCAGTTCAGCCGGCCACTCTGAACCAGTTAGAGGCGACGCGTGCATCTAAACCGATCTGCCGTGAGTAAATTAATGACTTGTCCCGCTCTGCAGTTTGAAAGAGTGTTTGAAGAACTCATGCTTCACTCAGAGGAATGAGATGCCAGAGCTAATCGCAGTGAATGAGAGTCCTTAATGATGGAACCCAGGCTTCACCTGTTCTACTTCCTTACGCATTCCTTCAGTTGGCATTGGTGGTTGTGTCCTGGCCCTTGGCAGAATGCTTGTTCTAAAAGAGTATTAAGTAGGGCTTTTGATTATAGGTAAGCAAACCTCTTCTAGCTGGAGGAAGCCAAAATAGAGATTTTATAGTGAGGATCCTGGGGTGGCTTCAGGAGCTTAGGCCTGCTCGTGGGTCTAGGAAGAAAAGCCTGGGAGCCTGGAGCCCCAATCTCTTGTTCCTGCTGGAGAGGCCACATACGAGGAAAACTGAGGCTTCCTGACACGCAGCC
>NW_011888827.1:3995209-3997176 GCF_000151845.1 Pteropus vampyrus
GGCTAAATTCCTCCGGTCACTTCCTTCCTTTTCCTTTTCTCGCTGTCCTTGAGGGGTCTTCTTTGCCATCTGGGGTAGGAAGCTGTTTACAACACAAACATCCGGAGTCCCGTTCAGAGCAGAGATGAAAGTTGTTGAGAAAACAGAGCTCGTAGTCGGCATCTACAGCCAAGTGGGACTTCGGTTGTCGAGGGTGTGGACTGGTCCCACCCTCTCATTTTGCAAATGGGCAAACTGAGGTCCGGGAAGAAAAGAGACTGCCCCCAAATGCTTGGCCAAGCCAGGGTAAGAGTCCAGCTTGGCCGACTCCCTCTACGTGTTCCCCAACTGAACCCAGAATCCTTCTCAACACAGCAGTTCAGCCGGCCACTCTGAACCAGTTAGAGGCGACGCGTGCATCTAAACCGATCTGCCGTGAGTAAATTAATGACTTGTCCCGCTCTGCAGTTTGAAAGAGTGTTTGAAGAACTCATGCTTCACTCAGAGGAATGAGATGCCAGAGCTAATCGCAGTGAATGAGAGTCCTTAATGATGGAACCCAGGCTTCACCTGTTCTACTTCCTTACGCATTCCTTCAGTTGGCATTGGTGGTTGTGTCCTGGCCCTTGGCAGAATGCTTGTTCTAAAAGAGTATTAAGTAGGGCTTTTGGTTATAGGTAAGCAAACCTCTTCTAGCTGGAGGAAGCCAAAATAGAGATTTTATAGTGAGGATCCTGGGGTGGCTTCAGGAGCTTAGGCCTGCTCGTGGGTCTAGGAAGAAAAGCCTGGGAGCCTGGAGCCCCAATCTCTTGTTCCTGCTGGAGAGGCCACATACGAGGAAAACTGAGGCTTCCTGACACGCAGCCCAGGTGAGCATCAGACACGTGAGAGAGGCTGCCTGGGAGCATCTAGCCCCAGTTCAGCCTTCACAGGACCGTAGCTGCATGCGTTGACTCCAGGTGAGAAACCTCAAATTGCGGAGTTCTATGGAAAGAAGCGGTTGATTAAACTACTACATTTTAGACTTAAAAAAATATTTTCTTAATAACGGTAGATAACTAATACAGTCCTACTTTCCTTTCTTTAATGAATTAACTGTAATAGCAGGTGATAGGTTAAATTTTTAAAAAAGTTTTAATGTCTGTCCTTGGCAAAATAAAAACTTGACGACACTATGCCAGACCTACAGTTTGTGGGGGATTTTACTCTTGGTAAATTAAGGCACTGCAGAGCCCGCACACTAGGGGGGATCTGAGGGAAGACCGGTGCAGATTTGGGTCTTTCCCAGCCATTGGCACTTAGTCAGTGTGACTTCAATGATCAGAGTGAGAAATGGTGATGGCCGGAGGGTGCGGATGGGGGCTCTCGGTGTCTGTGAGCCAATCTCTTCATTTTCCAGGTGAAGAAGCGGAATCCTAGAAAGTGGCTGTGACCTTAAGAACACACAGGGACCTGAGCAGGGTCATGCTGTCTCTCAGAGCAAACTAAGATCCTGCCTGTCTGGGTCGGGGTGCTGGGGATAGAGGGGTGGAGGATAGGGACATTGGGGTATGGCACCCAGCCTGGGCCTGGTGGTTTCAGGGGCACCCCTGGAGGGGACTCGGAAAGCAGGGGATTGTTGGCTCTGGGGCATCAAGCTTTTGGGGAGCACTCACAAGGAGAGTGGTGAGCAGAGGTGCCAAAGACCCAGCAAAGACCTAATACTGCCAAGGCTTGCCAGGTGCTGCCATACCTGTCTCGGGAGAGGCTACTGGGTGTGTGTACGTGTGCGTATAGTGTGTACAGGTGTGTATAGGTGTGTACCTGTGCACACATTAGTATGCACGTGCGGGGAGAGGGAGAGGGAGCAACAGAGAGTCGGGGAGACAGAGGCGGACAGAGGAAGGGAGGGACTGAGAGATGTTAGAAGCTTCTCGTAGGTCTTCCCTCGAGATTCAGACATGAACCCACGAGGGCTTGGCTGGTCATGGACATTGATTCTGCCCCAA
>NW_011888827.1:3998446-4009022 GCF_000151845.1 Pteropus vampyrus
TGAGAGATGTTAGAAGCTTCTCGTAGGTCTTCCCTCGAGATTCAGACATGAACCCACGAGGGCTTGGCTGGTCATGGACATTGATTCTGCCCCAACACTGCCCTCTTCGGCCCTTCCCCAAACATTCGATGATGAGATCCCAAAGTGCCACGTGCTGGAGGCCGGAGCCCGAGGTTCTCCGGAAAGAAGACAGGTGGGCAGGACGGGGTTTATCAAGGAATGTCACAGTGCACTTTGTCCTACTTACTTTTTGTATCTCAACGTTGTGTTGAATGAATATTCATATGGAAAAACAGAGTCCCAACCCCCCGCTCCCCGCCACACACACACACACACACACACACACACACACACACACACACACACACACACACACACACACACACACACACATTATGAAGTGGTGTGTATTCCTGAGGAGGAAGGCCTTAGGATAGAATACAGACGTGCTGAGGAATCAGCTCAGGTCCTGTGAGGATTGCCCTTCAAAAATCTTAGTGTGTGGTGGGGACAGGGCAGGGCAGGGCCATTTCCTCATGAAATATTAGCAATGAGTCTGAAATAAATGGCCAAACACAGACTCAGAAGCCAAAAAGTACAATGACCGTGGCCGAGGTGGCCCGGCTCGTCCTGCGACTCACTGAGGAGTTTCGTGTCCCCAGAGAGCAGCCCCTCAGCTCCTTCTGCCAGCAGAGCGCACCCCCCCCACGCCTGTCCTCAGTCCTGTGCTCACAACTGGTTTCGCCCTCAGAGAGATTTCGTCAATTGGTTTCCATTTCTGTGACTATGCTGACAACTCAAGGTGACTCTCCCTGCCCACCTCCCCGGAACCCTCAGGGTCCAGGCCTGTCGGAGGCCATATGGTCAGCACACTGCCAGCTGCAGGCTTGTTCCTGCATTTGGCAACTGACCACGAGGACTCTGACTCGACGTAAATGATTAAAGGCGAGGGCAGCACTGGCCGGAGAGGTCGGAGCCCAGTGATGGTGCCAGGTCCGAGGGGCCTGGGGTGTGAGGCCTGAGGTCCAAGCAGAGCAGCCAACCTCCCTTCCCCTCCCACCCTCCACACACACACACACACACACACACACACACACACACACACAGAGGGAGGCAGGGTTTCCGTGTCAGCATGGAGGGTGTCCCACTTCAGGCAAGGGACATTTGGGAAAATTCGAGGGTTAAGTATTAAAGCCAGAGGTAACACCCCAAAAGGGTAGCTCCTCTCCTAGGCCTGGAGGAGGCTGAGAGGACAAAGTGGTTGGGGACCCACTTTCAGGCGGGTCCCTGAGCCGCGCTTTGTCTGGGAGGGAGCGTGGCATCATGGGACGAGTTCAAGTCCTAGGTTCAAGTCTCAGCTCCTCAGTGCGCTTGCTGGGAGGCCTTGGGCAGGCCTGGAACCCCCCCTGAGCTGTCACCTCATCTGTAGGGTGGAGCTGAGAAATAAAGTCTCCCCCATGGGGCTGCTGGGAAGATTTGTTGGCCCCCAGGGCGTAGGAGCCACATGATCACTGGGGGCTGATGGGGGCTAGGGGTCCTGGTGCAGGGAGCAGGAGCAGGCAAGGACCTCAGGCAGGACCAGCACTGTGGCCGGATGGCAGGGCACCCAGCGAGGCCGCAGGAGGTGATGGGTAAAAGCCCACCTGGCACCCGCTCACCCCACTCTACTCGGCCATCGCCTCTGTCCCCACGCAGTCCCGGGCAGGTACCGGGTGAAAACGGAGAGAACTTTGGTTGTCATGACAAAAGCATCACATCATGGAAAACATAGCCCAAAGGAAGAAAGGAAACAGCCAGGACCCCATCTGGAGGCCACACCTGTACCCCACACCTGTACACCCCTTGGCGTTCAGCCTTCTGCACTTGCCGCCACGACAAGACAGAGCTGGTCCGTGGGCTTTCACGACTCCTGGCACTGAGGGGCAAGGGGGTATTATCTTCCTTTTAGAGACGAGGACGCAGATGCTCAAAAAGATGGTTCATGGGAAAGACTGGGTGGTGGACATGATGGTTTCTGAGCCCAAAATGTGTGATCTTCAAAAGCCCTTGTCCTAGGTAGTTTCTGTAACACTCCCTCACCTGCCTTGCCCTCAACCACAAGAAAACCACCCCCCAAGACCCCTTGATTCCCTGACACCAGACATCCAGGGAGCAAGATGGGTGGGTGCTCCCCAGGTGTGTGGCTCTGCATAGGCAGGTAGGGGAACTTGAAAATAACCTTGGCTGTCTCTTCCTAGAGGTCAGGGCCAGAGCTCCCTGAGGGGCCTCAGCTGGGTCCCTCCCAGCGCTGATGGCTCAGCAGAGTTCTGCTAGAACCTGGACACAGGGGACCCCAGATATTGGGGTGTGGTCAGGGGCCCCAGGCGGGCATCTGACAAAATGGCAAATGGGCCTGGAAGCCCCAGGCCCTCTCTTTGGAGGTGCCTGGGTGGTGGGAGCAGCTGGGATCGAAGGCCCAGGGCCTCTGGTCCCATCTGGAGTGTGCGCTCACAGCAGGCAAGAGGCCTCATTACAGCTGCCTCGGTGGTCTCCCCTGGGAGCTGTCGGGTCCCTTCTTACTGCAGCTTTGCTTCCTTCTAGCAGGTTTTCTGCAGGTGTCCCATGCCCTGCAGAGAGCAGAGCTAGCGTTCTGCCGGGGCGAGGCTGCTGCGGGGTGGCAGGCATGGCAGGGTGGGCGCGAGGGGGGATGTGGGAGAATGAGCTGGCAGGCTAGGGGCCTGTGGACCAATGTTTGCTCATCCATTTGAACTCATTGCCTACAATTAAAATGAATGAGAGTTCACCTAAAAATCTGGCTGCTCTGACTGCTCTGCTGGTGGCGTCAGAGAGCCATGGCCCCTGCAGACAGGGCATGTGGCGTCCAGTCCGCACAGCCTCTGTTGCCCCTTCCATCCGCTTGACGTTTCTCTTCTCCTCCCCGCCTTGTTTTTAATCCTGACCAGTTTTTGTTAGAACAGAATTAGTTCTTCTACCCACATCGCAGCGAAAGTGGGACATCAAAGGAAACCATTTCTCCTTTGTGCGCCTTCCCGACCTTTGTAGCAGGGGTCTTTGGTGACTGGGGGACAGGCGGAACATGGGTCTGGGTGTCAGACTCGGATTCACATTAGCCTCGCGTCTCGCCAGCTGCGGGAGAGATTGTATCTCTCCTTCTGCTTCAGTTTCTATAAAACGGGGAGATGGTGCATGGGGGGGTGTGAGGGTTAAGCGAAGGGCAAAGCCATACCCGGGATGTGACATCTGTGACCCAGATTACAGGAGCCCTTCTCGTTTGCTCTTTGTTATTGTTACTGGTATAATTTACATACAGTAAAGCACAGCAATATTAAGTGTACAGCTTGACGGATGTTTACATATGTCTAGACTCACTTCACGTGTGGTAGGCTGAATAATGGTCCCCCAAAAATGTCCATGTCCTACTCCCTGGGAACGTTCACAATATGTCACCTTACATGACGAAAGAGACTTTGCAGATGTGATTAAATTCAGGATCTTGAGATGGGGAGATTATCCTGGATTATCCGGTGGGCCCCATACCCAAGGTCCTAATAAGTGAAAGAAGGAGGCAGGAGGCACAGAGTCAGAGGGACTGGAAGATAATACGCTGCTGGCTCTGGAGATGGGGGAGGGAGACACAAGCCAAGGGGTGCACACGTCCTCCAGAAGCTCGGAAAGGCAAGGAAATGGATTTTGCCCTGGAGGCTCCAGAAGGAGCCCAGTCCTGCCTACAGCTTGACGGTAGCCGTTTCGGGCTTCTGACCTGCAGACCTGTAAGGTAATACATTCGTCAGGTTTTAAGTCACTAGTCAGTAGCGATTAAGTTTGCAGTACCTCATCACAGCAGCAGCGGGAAGCTGATACACTGTGTAACCACCACACCAGGCAAGATACAGGACATTTTCATCAACTCAGAAAGTTCTCATTCCCTGCATCCCAGTCTGAATCTAAGCATCGTTCTGACATCTTTAACCTTAGATGTGCCTGTTCTTGAACTTCACCTAAGTGGAATCATAGAGTATTAACTCTTTCACGTCCAAGGTCTTTTACTTAACACAGGGCTTTTGGGGTTCATCCACATTGTTGGGTGTTTTGATATTTTGTCCCTTTTTATTGCCGATTCGTATTTCATTGTACATCTGTACCATACTCTGTTTATCCTTTCTCCTGTTGATGGATGTTGGATTGTTTCCAGTTTGCGGTGACTATGAAAAAACTGCTAGAACATTCTGGAACAAATTTTTTTTTTTTCTTTTTGCGGACACATACACTCATTTCTCTTGGGCCGCAGGGCAGAGGTCTGTTCACCTTGAGCAGAAACACTGGGGTTATGAAAGGCAAGCATGGCCAGCCTCGGGGACTGTGGGCCGATGGTCACCCTGCTTGCCCACAGTGGTTTCTGGGGGTCCACACATGGTGGTGGGGGCCTTCTTCGTCCAGGACAGCAGGCTTAGTGGCCCCCAGGTGGCAATTCAGGCGGAAAGCCTCTGCCAGCGCGTGTCCACTCGGGGTCCTGTGCTTCTGGAGCACCCAGTCTGTGCCCCGCTCAGTACGGGGGTTTTCTTGTCCGTCTTCCCGTGTGGTCTCCACACAGCCCCGTGACAGGGAACCGTTGTTAGCTCTGGGCTGTGCCTGGTTAGAGGGCAGCCACGAGGGTCAGCCTCTCCCATGGGAAGGACCGGAGGGGCCTCTTCTCCCTGCAGACTGGGGTAGAGACGGGCCTGGGGGAGGGCAGGCGGCCTCCCAGATGGCAGCGAGCACAGCCCAGCTGCTGCAGTGGGCTGGAGCCGGGCAGCGGGGAGGGGGTGGGCCCGTGGAGAAGGGCTAATGGAGGCACCTGATTGGTTAACGAGTTAGATCTGTTATGAAGGATGATAGAGAACACAGTAAGTGCTTGAGGCTGCGAGTAACCTGAGGAGCTCGGCTGTTGTGACATGATCCGGGGGGGACATCCTGGAGGCAGAGTGCAAGGCCCTCTGGGAGGCTCTCTGCATAGCCCTGCCTTTGCTCATGCTGTTCCCTCGGCCTGGTGTTCCCGCCCCATCTTGTTCACGCAGCAAACTTGCCCTCAAGATGCCAGGCGAGCATCACTGCCCTGGGGCTGCCTCTGTCCCCCGTAATCCTCCTGTGGCACTTACCACAGTGTCTAATAAAGTGTGCAGGATAGAATTTTACAGTGTTCTTAATTACAATATTTAAATTGAAACCACTTGCTCTGTTTTAGCCTGAGAACTCCTAGTCGGATTCTCATGAATTAAACACACATGTGGCGCATGTCCCCCGGACACGACTAATGGCAGCACGGTGGGAATGGGGCAGAGGAGGGCGCCAACAGACACACGAGGAGTCTGGGGGCTCTAGCCTGCACCCCTGACGGCCTTTCCAGGTGTCACCGGAGTGGGCGCCTGCGGCCCGCTGCCGGCCACCCCACCGCGTGTTTAGCTTCTGGAACTCTTCTCGTCCACTGACCCAGCCTGTCCCCAGAGTTATGTCCGCACCGTCAGGACCTTCCCAGATGAGGTCAGTGGAGAGAGAGAGGGGCACGGAGACAAGTGCGGGGAGAACGGGCCTGCGCGGACAGCCCCGAGACCGGCTGAGGCATTCCTGTGTACGCCTCCCAGAGGGCACCCCCCCACCCCAGCAGTCCCCCCCAATCCCCCCACTGCGAGGTCAGTGCCCTGCGCTCCTGACATTCCAGGCTCTGTGGGGTGTGCCTGCCGGGAGTTAAGCTGGCCGCTGGTGTCTGGAGCATTCTGCTCTGCGGAGGAGATGGCCATGGCTGCTGATTGATTGAGGCCTGGATGGAGCTATAAAGATAACAGTGAAGTCAGAGAAACTCTCCCTGCACGTGTTGGGCTTAATGAAGGGGGCAGAGGCCTGCATCCTGCGAGGGGCATGCCAGTGGGACAGCAGTGACGAAAAGCCACAGACAGGCCACCTGGGGTTACGGATGCCCCCAGCATCCTTCCCAAGCCTGAGCTTGGGCAGGCGTGTTGAATATTTTGTCAGCCGGGACCACACGTGTGGCACCCCAGTGGCCCCTAAACGTAGAACGTGTATTGTTCCCTGGGATTCACACAGTGTATGAAGTAGGGAGGCTCTGCCAGCCTTATCGCGCTGCTTGGCCTTAAGGGGGGCCCGGGAGACTCTGGGGGCCCCGTGGGTTCCGTGGCTTGGCCCCTGCCGCTCTGTGGAGTAGCCTGAGGAAGTAAACCTCATTCCCCAGAAAGTCTGTTTATATTTCTGGGGAAAAGACTTTGAGCAAATTTGGTCCTCGGGGGAATCGTTCGTTGGTTTTCTTTGTTTTTATCTCCCTGTAGCATTCTGGAAGCAGATATTCTATTTTAGCTCCTTTCGAGGGTAGTTACTCTTCAAGTTTTGCCGCACATACTTAGCAAAGTCTAAAGTTAATCTTTTAACCCAGTTTACTAATTCTTTCTTTGTTAAGAATGTCAGTTCATCATGTAGGTTTCGTATAAAAAAAAGGTAAGAATGTGAGATTTTAAACTTATAAAGTCTTAAAAAGCCTCTGAAAGGACTTGCCTTTCTGCTAATACAGAAGTGTTGCCCACCATGTGAGCAATGTTCTGTGGACAGGTGCCTGGGCCACCTGTGCTGAGGGGGCATTTGGTTTCAGGGGCGTCCGGCACCCTGGGTCCACCCTTGGCCTCCCCAGGGACTCTTTTGAGCCTCTGGTGGCATTTGCCTTCTCTCTCTCTCTCTTTTTTTGTTTGATCTTCTAGAAGCAGCAATGTCTCAGGCAGGTTCCTGAACAGTGCCTGCCCGAGGACCTGGGCTCGGCAGCAGCTCACTCACAAGTCGTTACACAGGAGACCGTTTTAATGCCGATGCGGGTGGCCCCCGCAGCAGGACGGGGCTGTGACCCCTCCCGGGGGCTGCTTATGGCTGCAGGTCACCGGACATCGTCCCCCAGCATTCATTCTGGAGCACCGTGCGCTGCTTGTCTGCGGGAGCAGCACCAAGCCCTCCATCTGCGGCTCCCCATAGGGATGGAGCTGGGCCTTCGGCTCTGGCCAGCCGGCAGCTTTGGAGCATCTAGGGGAAAAGTGAAAATACAGATGGTGACTGGGGCACTGTCCCTGCTCTCTGTGCCTCTGTTCTCATGTTGCCAAAGAGTAGGGTGTCTGGGGAGAGCCCAAGGCCCGCTGTTGTCCCTGGCCTGCTCAGAGAGCCTGGTGTTGGCAGGCAGCTTCGCCACGGGACAAGTCCCCGGAAGGCTCCTGCAGACTCTGCCCTGTGGAGAGGTTGGCCTCTGCCAGGGGAGGGGAGAGAGGGCGGGGTGGGGGAGCAGTGGCCAGGGGGTGGGGGTGACTGATGCCCACTCCCAGGGAGGAGGGCTCTGTTCCTGAGAGCAGGCGAGATGGGACAGTTTTTCTTACAAGTCAGTTTCCTGCAGCTCTTTGATTTCTTTATTGAGATATAATTCACATATCATAAAACTCACCATTTTAGAGTATACAGTTCAGTGGTTTTTAGTATATTCACAAGATTGTGCAACCATCACTGCTGACAAATTCCAGAACATTTTCATCACCCTAAAGAGAAACCTCACACCCATTAGCAGTCTCTCCCCATTTCCACTCCCTCCGAGTTCTGATTTTTCAGTGCTCTGTGCTGCCCATTACCAGTCTACAGACTCAGGCCAGTAACAAAGTCCTGGAACCTCAGGGCTGGAATGTGGTGGAGGGTTGGACGTCAGGCACTGAGGACTGGTGCCCGCTACTGTGCTATTTCAGGAAGATGCTTAACCTCTTTGTGTTTTGGTTTAATGGTTAGAAGCACGTGGCTGTTTTCTCAGCAGTAGTTGGACCAATTTGCTGATGATGGTGGTGGCGCTAAAAAAAAAAATAAATAACATCTATAATTTACGAAGGGCTTGCCGTGCACCAGATTTTATAGGTATTATTTTATTTACGTGTGTATTATTTTATAGCAGTCCTGTGAAGTATATCACCATCATTATGATTCCCACCACAGCCCCATTTTCCAAATGAGAAAACAAAGGCTCCAAGATGTTACCTAGCTCACCAAGGGCAAGCATCTGGGAAGTGGCCATGCTCGGATCTGAGCCCAGGCTTTCCCGACTCTGAACCTCTGTGATCAGTAGCTCCTCCCCGACCTTGATCTTTGCTTTTGAAGAATTTTGGCTTTTGAGATGGAGAGGCTTCAGAGCCCAAGGAAGCATGGGCCACAGGGTCTTTTGAGCCTGGAGGCAGAGACAGCCAGCCGGGGCTTGGGAGAGCCCTGTGATTGTGACCTCCTGACTTCTTGCACACTGTTTGCCCATCTGTGAAGTGGGGATTTCTGTTAACATCTCTTAGTAGGTTCATCTTTCAAGAGAAATGATGCCTGTGTGAGACCTGGCAGTGCGTCTAGTGCAGGAGTGCAGGCTCAGAGTCGGAGGGCTCTAAACCCAGCGGGTGGCATCCTGACAGTGGGGGCTTTTTTCTTAACCTGCCAGGCATTACTTTTCTCATTTATAGAATGGGAATAACGACAGTGCCTCACAGCTCCCTAACACAGCAGGGTTTCAAGAGCTATACCCGTAAGGCTCTTAGCTTGGCATGGAATTTGTGTTTGGCGAGAGCTGGCCATGCTAGCTTTCCTGATAGATTTCTAGGTTTGTACATTTCTAAAAACTTTCAAATTAAAATAATTGGAGTTTGAATAAACTTGCAAAAAAACCTAAAATGAGAACTACGTAAACATCTGACCCCGTGAAGGAATTCAGCAAACGGTGGGTAGGGCTGTTATTTATTTCAGAGAGTTTCTCATGCATTAATTTCTTGGTTCATTGTAAGACAGTGATAAAGGTCTTGAGAATACAGATTCCCACTTCCCAGAAGGAGGTGATGGGCCCAGAGGGAGGTGAGGTAGCTTTTCCAGGCTTGTGAGGGTCCACATTCTCTACCTGGCATGCTCGTATTCTGCATTATCATCAGGAGTCATTTTATTTTCCTTACCTCCCTCCAGGAACAACAGCCCAAGAGCCAACTTTGGCTTTGCTCAAAACTGCCCTGGTTTTGAGGAGACATATCCTTGACCCTGCAGCCTAAACTGGCTGTCCTGCCTGAGCCTGGAGGACACTGTGCCTGCACCCTGGGTCCCCACAGGACACTCCCTCCCCCTTCTGGAGACCTCAGAGCTTTTTTAGTACAGAGGGTCACAAGGTGACATCCGACATTGGTATTTTAGTTCACCATTCCTCGCGGGGATTAGAAGATGCCAAGGCCTTCACTGAGGCTTCTTGCCCCGCACATACGGCCTTGAGAGTCTGAACCAAACAGAATGGGTGTCTCCCGGTTCCTAGAGACCCAGCCTCTCTGCAGGGCCAGGCTCTGGGGCCTGGAAGTGAGCGGGGGATAGCTCCCTTCCTTCTCTGAGGCTGCGGGTTTGCAGAAGGGTTTCAGAGTCTAGGAGGGCCCTATATCTGAGGCTGGGCTAGAGCCCACCTCAGAGTGGAAGCCACTCAGCAGGTGGCTGGACCTCTGCTTTGCTGTCTGCTAGGGGGCCAGGTGCAGCCAGTGAAAATCAGACCCCTCCAAAGGCTGTTTAGATCTATCCTAACAGTCTCAGCCACACAGAAGCCATCTGGACGTGTACCCCTCACCCACCCTGAGACCCAGGTCTGATACATTCTCAAGCCTTCAGAGGACAAAGCGTATAGGCTTAATGCATGCATGTTCTTATTAGTTCAATCATCCATTTGACAAATGTGTCTGGAGTGCTTACCATGCATGGGTCAGGTGCTCTGATTGATACACAGCATAAGAAAAATATCATTTTGCCCTCCCGAAGGTAGGAAAACAGACATGTAACTAGTACATTAAAACAACTGTTTTATTATGGGAAATTTAAAACATATATAAAAGTAGGGCAAATAATGTATTGAGCACCCATGAGCCTCTCCAGTTTCAATTGTTATCACTTTGTGGCCAATCTTGTTTAATCTCTGCCTCCTCCCCTTCCAGGTATTATTTTGATTCGAATCCCTGACATCATATTCTTTCTTCTGTAAATAGTTTAGAATGTGTCTCTAAAGGATAACGACTCTTAAAAATTACATAACTAGACCATTAACAATTAATTCCTTAATATTATCCATATCTGGTCAGTGGTTATACTTCCAATTGTCTCATAAATGTTGTTAGATTTTCTGTTCGTTTGTATCGGGAGCCAGTAACGGTCCATGCATTGCAATGACCGCAGGTGCTGTTTTTTAAGCCACAGCAGACTGCCTCTGAGGCAGATCAGGATGGCCAGGAACTCATCAGCAATGCAAATTCTCTGGTGTCAAGACCTGTTGGAGTAGAAACTTTGGGTGTGAGGCCAGCACTGTATTTTAACAAGTGCTCCCCCGAGATTCTGATGCACAGCAAAGTTTGAGAACCTCTAATCTATAGTTTCTCCTTTTTTTTTTTTTTTTTTGGTATTTTTTTGTTATTTTTTTTCTTTAGAAACCTTGGCTGTCATCCTTAACATTTCCTTGAGTCTGGGTTTTGCTAGTACATCATGTGCTGATGAACAATTTCCTCTCTCCTCTGTATCAGGGAAGCTG
>NW_011888827.1:4009332-4017962 GCF_000151845.1 Pteropus vampyrus
AACTTTGGGTGTGAGGCCAGCACTGTATTTTAACAAGTGCTCCCCCGTGATTCTGATGCACAGCAAAGTTTGAGAACCTCTAATCTATAGTTTCTCCTTTTTTTTTTTTTTTGGTATATTTTTCTTGTAATTTACTTCTTTGAGAAACCTGGCTGTCATCCTTAACATTTCCTTGAGTCTGGGTTTTGCTAGTACATCATGTGCTGATGAACAATTTCCTCTCTCCTCTGTATCAGGGAAGCTGGAAGGCTCTCCTCCGGCTAACAGAGGGGGCTGACTTTTGCAGGCGGGGTTCCCTGGAGGATAAGGCAACATTATAGGGTGCCCTCGAGGCAGGGAAATAGTATGTACAAAGGCCTGGAGGCCAAGTCTAGCACAGATGTTTCAGGGTCTGTGAACTCATATATCCATCCATCCAACTATCCATCCACTCACCCACTCATCTACCCACCCACTCATATATCCATCCATCCCTCCATCCTTCCATCCATCCATCCATCCATCCATCCATCCATCCATTCACCCACTCATATATCCATCTATCTATCCATCCATCCATCTACCCACCCACCCACTCAACATTATTGACTGCCCTTGACATGGCAGAGGTAAAATAAGATATGGTCCTGTCTATATGAGCTCAGAGTCCATGAAAGAGAAACCAGGTGGACAGACGTGCCCTAATACTATGTGTGGGGTGACCTGGTGGAGCCCCTCCAAATGCTGGGGGCAGGTGGGCAGGGGCTTTGAAACTGCTGAATGTAATCCATAAAAATTGGTAGGAAGACCTGTTGGCCTAGAAAGCGTTTCCTCAAGTCCTCCAGCAGTTGCCTGGAAATGCGTGTGCACGTAGACCGGTTAAGACAGAGACTGTGAACTGCCCCACTCCCCGTCTGGGTTTGTAGGAGTTTGGGGGCCTCACTGTCTCTTGGGAATCTCGGCTGCCCAGGTTCTCTCTTACTGGGGCATCTCATCTCCTCAACCATCCGGGTGACGGGTAACTGAAAGATGCTGCCCCGTGTCAGCCCCTCTCTCTTGGCCTGTGCCTGGTGCTGTGGTTTTTGCCGCTGCAAATGCTCATTTCTATAATTATTATTTAGCATTTGGAGAGCAGCTATTTCATACTCAGTATTCTTTGCAGCCAGAAGGGTCTCCCAGTTCATGCCAATAAAATTTCCATTTAGTCTGGACATCAACCACGATGATTTAAAAAAAAAAAAAACCCATAAATTATTTACTGAAATGGAAGTCCGGCTTACGGTAATAATGCATTAGTTCAGCTAGCCATGAAGCCTGTAACAGGGTAATAAAAATTTTTTATTTTCCTTCTTAAAAGATATTTGCCAGTAACCTACACATGACCTTGAGCTGATCAATTTTCAAAGTTGACACTGCAGGAAGAGCACGTAAAGGAAAGAGAGAAAGGGAGAGCTTTTTTCAAATACCCTGATTTTAAACAATTGTCAGCAAATACCTATCAGCTCAGAGCCAGAAGGAGAAAAGGAATGAAAATACATATATTGCAATTTTTTTAATGCATAAGGACCAGACCTTAAAAATCCTTTTGAAATTTATTTGATAAATACATTAATCTGAAAGCTAGCAAGAAGGCCTACTTGGAAAAGCTGGGGAGTCACCATTGTCAAGACCGCCTATCATTTCACATAAGCCTGGAGCCTTGTGATGTAAAGGCAGGCCAGCGTTTCTGTCTTCATCTTTAAAAATGTTGTATTTGCAGAGCAAGATTGATTTTATGTATCTCAGAAAGTCTACAATTCTGCTCACGGCCTTTCGCTGACTAATGTCTGCAGCAGAAAAGTACAACAAGCAAGTTCATGAATAATGGCTGTCTTTGACATTCTCTTATCAAGACTATTTTTTATTTTAAGACTGTCTGCTTTGATTAAAGCCATTAAAGCCAGGAGCAAATAAAAATGTGTCTGAATTTTATATGTCTCGCATTTTATAGCAGGTGTCCTGTTGAACCCTGCCTTTTAATTCTCACATCATGAAGGCCAGCGATGAGTATTAACCTAACAAGTTAAACTAGTTCCTCCTCAGCTACTTGGTTTGGGGCTCTAAAAAATCCTGTGGCAGAAGACTTGTTGGTTGAGTCACCTTTTTATGTATTTTTATCCTCTACTTTGCTGTAAAAATATTTTCATTTATTTATATTTCCCTCTTGGGTGCAGAAATTTTTTACAAAGTGACTTGGTTGAAGAATGTGTTGGGGGGTGGGTCCCAGGTTAAGAGTGGACCAGAAATACCTGCATCAACTTATTTTTATATGCACTAAACTAAAAAGAGATTGCATAATAAATATACAAGATAGAAGTGATGTTAAATTATCTAAAACTAATAACAAAGGAGACCCGACAATTATTTTCCGTTGGTTTACTAGAAAGCTTTAGGGTCTCTTCCTCCTTGGCTTAACCATAGTTATGTAGCTGATAGTTTGCATTCTTGAAATGTTCAGTGTTTCTCCGATTCTCTGATGTGAAATCAACTCTCTCATTTTACTGCATTTCAGAGTAACTTAGTCATTGAAAGGGGAGATGCTTTGAGTGTCTATTCAACCTAGTTGGAATAGTGTAGGTATTTCTTTAAACTCCAGATCCCTTGGCTCTGCCCTTGACTGCACGTCCTGGTAAGGTATTTTTTCTTTAATCTCTTTTTCTTTTCGTCAGCTTCCTGTCTTTCAAGCATGCACTCTAAAAATCTCTACAGTTGTCAGGCTTTTAGCTTTGTCTTTCTCTTCTGCTCCCGATGTATGCAAGTCACCCTGTGTTTACTGAACTGGAATATCACAGAGGTGGGAGTAGTCGTGGGGCAGATGTTATTGTATTAGCTCTACAGAGAAGCATAAATAGGACCGCAACTAATGACAGTCGGTATTTCTCACAGTGGATAATGGCCTGTGTACAACTGGTAGCTGGACACACAGCATGTACTTTGTACACACAGGCATTTCACGTATCAGTTCTCTCCTGTTGCCTGTTAGCTTAGATCTGTCAAATATCCTAGATTAATAGATAATATTCCATTGACCCCATTGTGTTTATTCCTAATCACTTACCTATTGAATGGAAGCTTTTGAGTTTGGTTGGGGCTATTGGCACACGTGTCAGGGGCTAAAGTAGACTTTTCCATATTTTTTCCCCCAAGAATTTTTGAGCACAACTTTGACAAAGTTGTTCTCACTATAGGCTTTGTATATATCTGTGCTGGACTGATGCACATTAAGTGGTGAATTATCTTTGATTTGGGATATATAGAGCTGTAGATATGGGTATGCATGGTATGCATGTGTCTATAAAAATGTCACCCCACCAGACCTTTGCAGACCAGTTTTAAACCATTGCACAGCATAGCTGCATTTTAATTTCTGATGGAAAAAGTCTGTGAAATTCAATTGCCTCTAGGCTTGGCTGAGTGATCAGCAAGTCAAATGATTTATTTGGTACCTAGTGGGGTGTGTGTCAGGGGCTGGGGCGAGGGTGGGGAGGAAGGTACAGGGAGAACCCCCCAGAATCCTTGGTTCTTGCCATCAAGTATCCTGGAGTCCTCTGGGGGCCCAAGGCACGTGTTCAGTGTGTGGCCCAACACATGCTATTTTACAAGTCAGTGGGACATGCTCTGAGAAGGGCAGAGTGATGGGATAATTAGAACCGAGTAGACAGTGGGGTGGATGGTTTGTCTGCCCATAATAGCTTGTTTGCTAATCGCCAACACCAGATTTTCTGGGCAATTAGACATTTGGTTTCTTCCAAGACCTTCTGTGCAAATGTGGACACATGGCCGCAGGGCTTCCAGGTAGCAGGTGGAGAGAGAGGTGGCTCCCAGCGCAGGATGGCAGCTCTGCAGGCTGCCCAAGAGGCCGTGGGCAAGGCAGACTTCCCACCAACAGGTAGAAAGGATCATCGGGCTGGGCCTCCTAGCGGTGAGGCCAGACCCCCCTTGCTTTTACGGAAGCGGGTGCCCTTGTCCTAGGAAATTAGCAAAGAAGGTGGAGTTGAGCAGGCCGGTCCAGCAGCCAGGCTTATGGCTCCATTCTCTTTTCGAGAGCACTGAGCTGTGGGTGCTCATAAGAATTGGAAATAGCTTCCCCTCTCAGCTGTGCAATTTGATTTATTTTAATAATTTTTTTTTATTGTGGTAAAGTATGTATAATGTAAAACTTGCCATTTTAAGCCTTTTTAAGTGTACAAATCAGTGGCATTAATTACATTCACGGTGTATGCAACCATCACCACTATTTCCAAAATGTTTTCATTACCCAAAACAGAAACTGTGTTCCCTGTTCCTCCCACTCCCCAGCCCCCGGTAACCTCTGATCTGCTTTCTGTATCTATGAATTTGCCTGTTCCAGATATTTCCTGTAGGTGAAATTATACAGTTTTTGTCCTTTTGTGTCCAGCTTATTTCACTTAGCATAACGTTTTCTAGATTCATCCATGTTATAGCATGTATGAGAATCTCATTCCTTTTTATTACTGAATAATATTCCATCACATGGACATATCATGTTTCGTTTATCCATTCATCTGTTGATAGGTACTTGGGTTTGTTTCTACTTGTTGGTTATTGTGAATAATGCTGCCATGACATTCACATACGAGTATCTGAATCCTTATCTTAATTCTTTTGGGTAGATACCTAGGAGTGGAATTGCTGGGTCATATGGTAATTCTATATTTCACTTTTTTAGGAACCACCAAAGTATCTTCCACAGCAGATATGTGAAACATATCTCGTCGTAGTTTTGATTTGCATCTCTCTGATGACTGACGATGTTAAGCATCTTCTCACATGCTCATTGACCGAGTATATATCTTCTTTGGTACCAAATCCATGTTCCCCCGCCCAGCAGGTTAATCTTTCACCTCGGTACTCACTCGCTTCTGCACTTTGCTCCCAGAGGTTGGATTCGAGCTCTATCAGGAGACCATGCGCCTACAGCGGGGGGAGGTGTCTGTGCAGATCTGAAGCATCACATCCACCCCATCCTGATTCATTTCATTCCCTCAGCTTGTTTGGCTTTCCTTGACCTCAAGTATCATTTTAGCAAATTACCCACTTTTTCCTCCCAGGTATCAGGCTATGTGCTGATGGAGCTGTATTTGCCAAGCTCCCCTAATGGCCCCTATGATTTGTAGGGACCCAGGGTCTGGCCATCGTCTCCACGGTAGGAGCCCGCAGTTCTTGATCTGCTGCTGTTTGCTGGCCCTGCCAGTTCTGGGCAGCAGGGAGGGAGAGCAGTGTGGCACTTCCAGCACTGACCAGGGACATTGCGACTTCTCCTTGGGTGCTCACTCCCGGGGGAGAGCCGCTGGGCTGTGCCAAGGTTTCAGAACAAATATCTGTGCCTTGACTCATAAATAGCAAGAACAGCAAGGCAAATGACAGAATGATATTCATGCTGCTTAGCTGTTGGCTCCTCTCTGGTTTGACCTTGATCTGTGGCGAGGCCCCATCTGCAGGGTCCAGGAGTTCTAATCTACCTGTCTCTATGCTGTGGTTTTTCTTATTGAATGTCAGAACCCTTCAGTGTCACTGAAGAGAGACGAGTTCCCCAGGTTGTGACGGGGCCCATGCCAGAGGGAGGGAGGAGGAGATGCATGCGCTGACCAAGGAAGTTGTTTCTAGAAGGTGTACGCATGTCCTGTTTTCCTACAACAGGGGTTAATCTTTGGGGTCCCACACCCCTGTGGAAACCTAGGGCTGTGGATGCTCTTCTGAGAAAATGCATGTAGACATCTGCCATTGTCTCAGGTGGCTGTTGGTTACTCTGGTCCACACAGAGGCTGGCTCTAGAGAGGGCAGGAGCTGGGGCGATTTGGGGGCTGGGCAGCATCTCTGCTAGGTGGCAGTTGGGTGGCACAGAGTGAGAGGCCTGGTGGTCCCTGGGAGAAACGGAATGTCTCATTTGATCAAATTTTAAGTATTAAATACGAGGGGTTGCTGACACGGTACCTGTAATTATGGTGGGGTCGGCCGTGCCCACCACGTTGGCCGGCGTTCCAGAGGCACTGGTACCCTCAGGAGCGAAGCCACGCGGCCCTCGTTTCTGCTCCCTGGGCCGGTCCCCAGCACCTCTAAGGAGAGCACTTTGTCTTTCCTTTCAGAAACGGCCCCCACGTCTGCATATTCATCTCCGGCCCGGAGTCTGGGGGACACAGGGATCACGCCTCTGTCCCCTTCCCATATCGCGGTAAGAAATGCATACGTGTGTGTGGGGGTGTGTGTGCTGATGCCCTTGGCCTCTGGGTCTGCCCTCACAAGGCTGCTGGTCCGCCCCTCACGTTCATGGGTAGAGACTAACAGCCCTGCCTGGTATCAGCCATGCAAGCCCTACGGGAACAGCCTTAGAAAGATTCAGGGCTCCGAGAGCACGAGGCATCTTCTGGGAAGGGAACAGCCACATCTGGCCAGGGAATCAGTGAGAGGCAGTGGCTTTGTCGACTGCAGTTAATTGCCGTGTTGTTGACTGCAGTTAATTGCCGTGTCCAGAGGTCGGTGGCTGTATCCAACCGGGGAGAGGGACCTGTGCAGGCAAGTCCCTGCAGTGAGGGAGCTGGGGACTGGGCCGCGGGTCCCACTCTCCCCCACACCGAAAGGGTGGATCTTATGGGCAGCCGTTCAAGGGGCTTCCATGTAGCCAGCCAGAGAGGAGTGCCAGGGGGGCAGGGGGGCTTTGCATGGGCTGTTCAAATCTGGAAAGACCCCTCTGAGAACTTCAGAGCCACCACGAGGTCGGGGCACCAGCTCGTCCTGGTTTTCCCGGAACCGTCCGGGTTTTATGCGGGAAATCCCGCATCCTGGGACTCCCTCAGTCCTGGGAAAACTGGGAGACGCAGTCACCTACAGCCAAGCCTTGTGGTTCTCAAACTCTGCACCTTGAGCAATTTGTAATTAGCTGTGTAACGCACATGGATAAAGGGAGTGGTAGGCAAGCTGGAGGCAGGTGCCCTGTCCCTAGGGCTCACCATGTGGCAGACTGGAGCCAGAATGTGGACCGTCCTTCCGTCTGCAGTGGGGGCACAGCTGGGCAGGGTAGAACCCCACCTGGGGTCTCTTCCACCTGCCCGCCATTTACCTTACTCGGTGCACCTGCAGAACGATGCTGACCCAAACGTCTCGGAGCAGCAAACGTTTCTTGTGGTGGTGGCCATCGACTTTGGGACCACGTCCAGCGGCTATGCCTACAGCTTCGCCAAGGAGCCAGAGTGCATCCACGTGATGAGGTGAGCGCCGTGGTGGGGAGGGGCCTGTGCTGGTGCCAATCACTACATCGGTGGAAACTTGGGCACAGGCCCTGGGGGAGGGGAGAGGGTTTAGTTCAGTGAGCAGGTGAATGGCGCTTGGTAGGCGGGTCCTGGATTCTGGCCCATCTTGGCCCAAACTCACTGTGCCGCTTTGGGCAAACCACTTCTCAACTCTGGGCTCCAGGTCTCTGGTCTGCGAAAGTGTTGGTGTAATTCTGACCCAGTTGGTTCGGGAAGGGCCTGGACGCTGTGTTTGAAACCTGGCCGAGGTGACTGCAGTGGGCAGCCTGAGGGGGAGGCGCCAGTTTACAGGCCGGCTGTTTTGGCCGAGATCCAGGCGCTGGCTCGGCCTCATACTGTGTGACTTTAGGCAGTGGCTGAGACTTCTAAACCTCAGTTTCCTCATCTGTGAAATGGGCATAACGGCAATACCTGCCTCAGAGGGCGTGTGTGCTAATGAAATCAGATTTCCTGTCAAGCGCTTAGCACTGAGTAAAATGTAAGCGGGAAAGGTACCGGTTCTTCCACGTAAAGAGCAGTCATGGGATGACAGTGACCAGAGCAGAAAGCACCGTGCCCGAGAAAAGGCAGAGTATGGTGAAATTCAGCCAAGTGACTAACGGGTCACCCTGAGGCTGCCCTGGGTCCCCTGGGGCACACTCTGTGCTCGGGACACTCCCTGCCCCTCGCCCCTCTGCATGCAGCAGCTCAGCATGTCCTCACATCCACCCCAGCCCCGTGTGACCGACCGTCTGTGAGGACCTGGTTTGTCCAGCACCAGCGCCGGCTCCCCTGTCTGGCCATGGACCTCTGCAGAATCTGTGGCCCCTCAAAGCTCTGGGAGCCAGGCCTTTATCATCCCGATTCTCCAAACCCAAGGATGGCTCTGATGATATGTTGTGACTGGTAATTCCTTTAACTAGTAATTGTGGAAATTAGTGATGGCTCCCCGAGTAAGATTTTAGGCATTCTTATCACATGCTGTTTAAAACCCATGTCGTAATGAAAGCGATCCCCACCCCTGTGTTGGTTGAGGCCCCACCTTTCCTCTAGAAATGCAGATGTGACTCAGCTGAGGCCCCTATCCTAAGAGGCCCCAGACACAGAAAGGCTGGTTCGAGTAGAGACCCTGAGGCTCTGAGGCCGTAGGGCCTTCGGAGTTCAAGCAGATCGAACCAGGGTTCTGCCTCCTGTTTGTTAGACAGATGCTAGGAGGGCCTGTCGGCTCTGCCATCCCTCATGAGGAAAAGAGCATAATAGTAAAAGCTAGAGCCGGCACTCATCAGTGTCTCCGTAGTTGTTTGAAGAAATGTTATTTACAAGGGATGTAGAGTGGAAAAAAGGGCAGAAATAACTTTGTACTTG
>NW_011888827.1:4020131-4022275 GCF_000151845.1 Pteropus vampyrus
GCAGCACTTTCTGATGCCCACGTGGGCAGGGAGGCGTTCAGAATATCTAATGACTTGTTTGCCCTGGCATCTAACTAGAGTGGACGCTGCTGGAGCACAGGCTCAGGGGGCTGAGGAGTCCTGGCATGCCAGGAGATCCCCCTTTACTTGCTGGTTGTTGGTAGATTAGGGGACCTGGGAGGAGAGGCTCAGGGACTGGGGGTATTTGGGGAGGGGGTCAACTAACCAGTTTGGAAGTAACCGCTTGCCCATTTATCCGTTAATATGTGGGGAAGGGGAACACTCAGGAAAACATGTGCCCAGTAATTGGAAGCCCAACCCCCATAGCGGTTGCGCCCCCAGCATGCTAGCATTCTGTGAGGTGCCCAGGTCAGTCGGGGCCCCTCCCTCGGGCTTCATGGAAAAGGCTGGGCCTTTTCAGTTTAAGATTTTATCCCATAAATTTCCCTTCATTCTCGGCACTTAGAGATTCAGGCTGGTGATAATGTTTAGGACCATGGAGCCTGGGAACAGACAGCCTGAGTTGAATTCACACCTCTGCCACCTTCAAGAGACTTGATCCAAGTGTCTAACCTCTCTGTGCCTTGTGTTACCTCGTCTGTGAAATGGAGACACTGATAGTGCCTTCTTCTTGGGGATGCTGTAAGAATTAAAGGAATCAAAATACACAAAGCTCTTAGAACCTGCTGGTACTTCATAAGTTTTAGTCAATTGCTAGCTCCTATTATTATTGCTTTCATTGGTCTGCAGTTAAGTGTTTGCAGATGACAAAACAAATTCTGGGAAACCCAGCAGCCAGCAAACACCCTGCCTTCCGAAGCCTGGTGCTCAGGCTGTGGTTGTCTCTCTGTGATGCAGACCGAATTCTGTTGGAAATGCCTCGTTCCCATTTCACCCGATGGGATTCTGTGCTGAATTTCGGCTTGTGCAGGTGGAAGCACAGAAATTTTTCCAATTTGAATTTTTAAAATTCTGAGCCTGTGGCTTTCTGGTGCTTGGCCACGTTTCTGAGCCTGGGAGCTGTCACCCAAAAGCTGGGGTGTCTTTGCTGAGTACCGGGGGTGGGAAGTGACTGACTAGGAGGAGGGAGCTTGTGCAGATGGGTCAGGATGATTGACAGCCTCCATGAGGCTGGCGTAGTAGCTCGATGCCCCTTTACGCTCCAGAGGCAAAGCCTAATTACCTAGCCTGGATCAATCTGGATGCCCCACTGATATATATTTTTCTCCCTGGTAGTGATGAGCCTGTTGGCTCCGGGAGGCTTTCTCTGCCCATCCCCACCCTGTGGGGACTTTTCTCATCATTTTTTAATGACCTCGGTCCATACAGCATCTCGCAGAGCATCCTGCACTCAGCAGCTGCTTTAGCTTCTGGTGGAGGAAGGGAGGCTTGGCTCCCAGTGGATTAAGCAGCAAAAGCCTTAAAATAGGAGCTCTTCTATTTTGGTGACGTGGTTGGCAGCTCACTGGGAAATGAAAGCTTCACGTCTGTTTAGCATCATGCATGTCAGGGAGTTTGCATGATTATGTAGGCCTCTGTTGGGGGCCTTCTGGGAGTAACCATGTGTGTCCACGTGTGGAAATAGTACGTAAATTGCACCGGCAGTGGCAACTGCTGCTTTTTCTCTCTGCCTGGGCTCTGGTCGCTGCCCTGAAATCTCATTCTTAGAGGATCCAGGATAGAGAGAGAAAAAGAGAGAAGGGAGAAGGAGGGAGAATTGGAGGTGGGCTGAAGGGAGCAGCCAGGGCCTCAGGTACAGTAAGCGGACAATGCTGCCAGGCCTGTTTTGGGGGGACACGCTATCCTTGTCTGCCCCTCAAACATTGGGAAACACAAATATGGCTACCCAGGTTCCCCAAAACTCCACATAGCAGTTTCCACAGCCGAAGGCCTGTCTCTCCTCGGTCTTCTTACTGTTTTATTCCCCTCCCCCTGCCAGGACCTCACTATGGATACAGACCTGACAGCAGCAAACGGCAAGAAAGTCAAAGCTTTGGAAATCTTTGCTTATGCCCTGCAGTACTTTAAGGAGCAGGCACTGAAGGTAGGACACGTGGCAGCGCTCGTGGCTGGCAGGGGTGGTGCACCTGCCAGCTAGGGGAGTAGGTACAGCATGGAGGGAGAGAGTGTGGGCTTTGCAGGAA
>NW_011888827.1:4024930-4027307 GCF_000151845.1 Pteropus vampyrus
CTCAGAGACGTTGTCTTAGTTATTGTAGAGATTTTGGAGAGAGGTTCTACCCGGATTTTATTTCAATCAGAACATAGTAACATAACCATATACGGACCAACAAAGCTATGAATGAGAAGGTTTACTTTTTTGTATTTATATGGGAATGAAGGAATAAAAATTTAAAGGTAGAAACTCAGGTCATTACTGACTTAAATGTCAGTACTAATAGAAATGGAAAGTCCATTTGTGAGAGGTTGTGTGTGGCACACATCCCTGGGATGGTGATTGGTGCTGTGTCTCAGTGGGGTTGCCGTGGGAACTTTGGCTCCCTGGGTAGAAGCCTGCATCCTGATGGAGCTCGACTGGGGAACCGGTTAGGGATGATGCTGGACTAGTCTATGTGGCAAGTCCAGGTGGAAGCTGGCTCTCCATCTGGATGTGATGGTTGGTCCTACCAAAGCTTAAGGATGCAGTATAGGGAACAGGTGGGATGGGTCAGCCAGGAGTGCAGCCACCTGCCTCTCCAGGTGGGCCAGGGAGGGGGTGCACTTCCCCTCATGCACCCTGTCTCCACCAGAGACTGCTCACAGGGGACTTGTGGCTCATGGCAGCTGTAGTGGAGACAGGAGAGCATCCTGGCCTCTTGGCAGCCATAGCTTCTCTTCGGTGGCCCCAAAGGAGAGAGAAGCATCAAGTCACCTGCCCATCCACTCCC
Source organism: Pteropus vampyrus (assembly GCF_000151845.1). Taxonomy (NCBI): domain Eukaryota; kingdom Metazoa; phylum Chordata; class Mammalia; order Chiroptera; family Pteropodidae; genus Pteropus; species Pteropus vampyrus. The sequence goes on from NW_011888827.1 coordinate 4,025,628, forward strand.
CTTCCTTGTCTCCTCCTTCCTATCTGAGAGAAGGAAGGAAGGATCTCTGGGGCTCAACCCGTCCCCTGCCCTGCTCCATCGCCCCTCCCATCAATTCCAGGATGTCTTCCCACAGCGTCTGTCTGTCTGTCTGTCTGTCTGCCTTCCTGCCTGCCTGCCTGTCTGTCTGTCTGTACACACCTTGCCCCTTTTCTGGCTCCTCTTCGGCACACAGCCCTGCAGGACATAGTCTCTTTCCTCCTTACTATTACTGCCAGTGCCTTCATCCCACCTTGTCACTGTGGCTGTCACCCCAGTATGAAGGTGCCCCCGTCAATTTCCTGCCTGGATCTCTTCTGTGACCTCCAGGCTTGCATCCTCAACCCCTCTCCCAGGAGTTCAATGCCAGCACATTCAACTGGAGCTGCCCACGTTCCCTACAGCCTCCTACTTGGCCAGGGCTCCTGGTTTCTGTGAAGGGTGCTCTCTCCTCTCGGTGCCCAAGCTTGAAACCTCTGGGGCGCCTTGGCTTCTGCCTGCCACTGTGGTCATCCACCTCAGTTCCCCCACTGGACGACTCGGCCCCCTACCGTGGCTCTCTACCCTTGACTGGGCTCTCTCCCTTCTGCTCCCAGATGAGGCCTGAGCTTCCTCCTCAGCGTCCTGCCTTCCTGTCTCCCTTCCTTTAGTCCAGCTTGCTCTGGTCAACAGCAGCTCTGCGTCTGTCATGCCTCTGCTCTAAATCCTTTAGTGGCTCCCCATTACTCACTGGTTAAATCTCAAACTCTTCTGGGTGTTTTCAGCCTGGTTCCAACTGCCTTCCCAAACTCATTTCTCACACTTCCCATTTGTACAATCACTCTTCTCATTTACACACTCGTCCTCTAATCCACATACCCTTTTAGTGCTCCTGGGAATACATGTCCCTGCTCGCCCACCTCCGAGAGCCTGCAGTGTCCTTTCTTCATTCAAGATCCAGTTGTCAGTCACTCAAGTCTGACCCTTGAGTGATAGTTGTCTGATCCTTTAATTCTCTCCTGGGCCCTGAATTCTTCCCCTACCCCACCGGCTGACACCTCTGCCTTCTCTACCCCTGGAATATTCCTCTGGGATTTCGAAAGAAGGTCCTACAACCTCTGCCTTTCCTTGGTGGCAGGCGATGGGAAGGAGGTGACCCTGGTGTGTCTAATCAGAAAACTCCGACCACCATCTTACTGACTCCCGAGAGGAAGTTCCACAGCTTTGGGTACGCCGCCAGGGACTTTTACCATGACCTGGATCCCAACGAGGCCAAGCAGTGGCTGTACCTGGAGAAGTTCAAGATGAAGCTGCATACCACGGGGGTAAGCGAGCCTCTCCCTGGCCCCGAGTCCTCCACGCTGGAGAGCCAAGTTCCTCCAGCCTTGTGGGGAAGGATTTTTCCAAGCCGGGGAGCCTTCAGATTTCTCCCAAGCAGAAATTCATGTCTATTTACCTTGATTTTAGAAACATCTTGGAGCACACGACACTTCTGTGGAATATGCAGCACTTTCTGATGCCCACGTGGGCAGGGAGGCGTTCAGAATATCTAATGACTTGTTTGCCCTGGCATCTAACTAGAGTGGACGCTGCTGGAGCACAGGCTCAGGGGGCTGAGGAGTCCTGGCATGCCAGGAGATCCCCCTTTACTTGCTGGTTGTTGGTAGATTAGGGGACCTGGGA
>NW_011888827.1:4029002-4034376 GCF_000151845.1 Pteropus vampyrus
GGTCTTCTTACTGTTTTATTCCCCTCCCCCTGCCAGGACCTCACTATGGATACAGACCTGACAGCAGCAAACGGCAAGAAAGTCAAAGCTTTGGAAATCTTTGCTTATGCCCTGCAGTACTTTAAGGAGCAGGCACTGAAGGTAGGACACGTGGCAGCGCTCGTGGCTGGCAGGGGTGGTGCACCTGCCAGCTAGGGGAGTAGGTACAGCATGGAGGGAGAGAGTGTGGGCTTTGCAGGAACATGCATCCTCCTGCGCTGCAGCCGCTGTGGAAAACGGTCCGGCAGGTCCTCAAAGGCTTAGACGCGGTTGCCATACGACCCAGGAATTCCACCCCTAGGTACCTACCCAGAGAAGCGAAAACACTTCATCATGCAGAAACTCGTATGTGAATGTTTAGAGCAGCTGTAGTCATGGTAACTGAAAATCGGGAACCGCCCACATGACTGTCAGTGGACACACAGGTAACTAAATGGGGTCTATCCACACAATGGAATATCATTGTGCCGTAAACGGGAATGAGGTGCTGATAATGCTACGTACGGCATGGATGAACCCTGAAAATATTACGCAACGTGAAAGAAGCCAGACCCAAAAGGCCACACAGTGTATGATTTCGTTTATATCAAAAGTCCAGACTAGGCAACTCCATGGAGACAAAAAGTAGGTTAGTGGTTGCCAGGGGCTGGGGAGGGTGGGGCTGAGAAGCCACTGGTAAAGGGACTGAGTTTCTTTTCTAGGTGATGAAATTAGGTAGTGGAGATGGTTGTACAAACCTTATCAGTATACTGAGACTCTCTGAGTTGTATACTTCGAAGGTGAATTTTAGGATATGCAAATTATGTCTCAGTCAAAAAAATGAAAAGAAAGAAAGGCGGGAGACACACGTAGCACTTGCGTCATCTTGGGAGCGGTGTTCAGCATCTCCGATACCCACGTTCTTAACCTGAAGAGGGAGCCAGGTAGCTCTACCTCGTGGGTCACTTGATAGTCAATGAAATGATAGACAGGAAGTGCCTTCCTCGGGGCCTGGCACAGAGTAAACACTTGGCAAATGGTTGCTGCTGTCCCTCCTTCTCCTCCTCTACTCCCTCCAACCCCGCACCCAGAACCCGTGGAAGCAGCGGCGTGAGTGAGCCCCCCTTGGGTCGCCATTGCAAAGGTTTGTGCCGTGATGGCCCAGATTGCGGAAAACGGCTAATTTCTAAGCGGGATATAGCTGTCTACCCAGTGTCCCCTCCCATGAGCGTGGGACGAGTGGGTATAAATCAGATGATTAAAGAGCCTTGCATGGAGCTTTATGCAGAGAGAATTAGCAAGTTCAGAAGCTTCTGGTATTATGTGATCACCGGAAGTGGAGGGTAGGGGCAGGAGGTCACGTAGGTTCAAGGCTGGAGGGTGGTCGCAAACTTGCCAGCCCCGCTAGAGGTCCCAGGAACCTGCTAGCACCTCCTCCCCGCAGGGAACACATGAAGACATTCCGTGAAAACAAACCGAGGAGTTTTATACCTTCATCACAGGGCTGGCGGTATTCGAGGAACAAGAGGATTCAGAGGAGGGAACTATTGCCTGCTGGACCAGAATAAGCTAAAATAGATGATCTCAGCAATCCCACGCATGAAGCAGTCTCCTCGTGCATGAGGAAAGCAAGCGAACGTGCGTGACAAACGAGAGCTTCGACTCACGTCAGGTTCCTTCCCCGATGAGCTGTTCTCCAGCCACTAGTGAACGGCTTATCCAGACAGCTTTCCATGCAGCCCAGGAGCCCGTCATTCAGATTTCGAGCCTCTTCCTGTTTAAAGAGTTTAAAATAGCCTGGATAGCAGGAGGCGTCGTGCTTAGAATCCTTCCCAGCACACGTCGCAACACTCACCTGCTTGTAAAGTTCAGTGCAGACCTGCAAGGAAATAAAACATGATAGAAAAGAAAAAGAAAAACAAACACAAAAAAACTAGTTGTTTCACGTTGGCCTAAAGCAGAGATGTTTTTTAAAAACGTTAAAAGTTTACCGAATGTACTTAACGCTAGTGAACTATACACTTAAAAGTGGTGAAGGCGGTCAATTTTATGTTACGCGTCTTTTGTCACAATTAAAAATTATTTAAAAGGCAAGGAAAAAAGTTGACTGACCAAAGAGGAAGTTAATTCAGTGTGAGGGTCAGCCCCAAGATAACTATTTGAAACAACAGGGAAAATGAGATACCCTTCAGGGAAAAAAAAACAAAACAAAACACCAGCCTGTTAATCTGAAATGTGTCCCCAGAGCCAACTCTGAGGTGTGTGTTTTGGTTCGACTGCAGATTTGTCTGGCAAAGTGGCCAGGAGGAGAGAGGAAGGAAAGCAGCAGCGTTTATCGGAGGTCCTCTCGGAGCCACACGTTTCACGGGTGTTCTCATTTAATCTTGCCACTAATGCGTGGGTTAGTTCTAGTCCCCCGTCTACAGGTGGGAATGCTGAGTCAGAACTATTCTAGAGACGTATTTTGCCTACGTGGACCTGGTGGAAACCTCCGAGGCTTCTGCCCATCCCAGGTATCCACACGGTGTGACCTTGACCAAGAGTTAAGGGCAGCATGGTTCTTGCGTAGATCATGTCACCATCCTGCCAGGAAAACTCCCTGGATGTGCTGGGCTTTCAGTAAGGTAAAGGACAGTGACAACTCTGACAATTGCTGTCAGGTGGTAAGCATTACTGTGGGCCGTGTGCTGTTCTAGATATGAGACCCCCTGTAACAATTTAGTTAAAGCCTGTAGAGCCAAAAAGAGGCTGGAAACCCCTGGGCCTTAGTTTCCCATCTGTAGAAAAGGGGCACAGTTATAACCGCTCCCTAACAGTGTCCTAGGATGGATTAACGAGGGCGAGGTGTGCCTCGTGCTTAGCAAGGTTGACACAGAGTAAGGTCTCGGTAAGTGTAGCTCTCGGAATTATCATCCTCCCAACAACTCTACGAGCTAGGTATTAGTATCCTCATTGTACAGATAAGGAAATGGAAGCCCTCAGTCACATGACTAGGAAGCGGCCAAAGGCCTCCCGCCAATGGTCACAGTGAGCGAGCGAAAGGAAGTGGCCAAAGGCCTCCCGCCAATGGTCACAGTGAGCGAGCTCCCTGCTTGGTGAATATTCAGAAAACAGGCCCCTGCTCCCTGACACTGGTAAGTTCAGGAGGCCCTGGAAGTTAAGTAAGTTCATGGCCAGGAAGGCTGGATTGTCAATGAAGCCCCAAGAGGACCAGCTGTGCCCACTTGACATGCTGTGCTTCCCTTGGCTTTAGGAGCTGAGCGACCAGGCCGGTTCGGAGTTCGAGAACTCTGACGTCAGATGGGTCATCACTGTGCCTGCCATCTGGAAGCAGCCTGCCAAGCAATTCATGAGACAAGCTGCCTACCAGGTGAGTGGCGGGGAGCAGCGGACGGGGGCCCAGGATGCCCACGGTGGTGACTGTCACCCGGTCAGCTGTCCTCCAGCATTCACAGGCTTCCTTGGGAGGCGTCGAGGGGTTTCCCATAGGCAGGGGGATTGGGGGCCGAGGTCAGACTGACCAGAGGGTGAGACGAGTCCCGGGGGCTAGGATTTCAGACTGGGTTCTGAGACAGGTCTCTGTGGATGAATAAAATTGAGAACTTTAAATAAAAGGCTTGGGGAACGAGAATATTTGAAGGAGAAAGGAATAAAGACAAAGCCAAGGGCTATGAACCAGGCGGACCAGCTTGGTGCGGAGGCTGAAAGCTGCACATACGCAGCTGGGAAGTAAAGGAAGTATGATGCTCCTCTGCACAGTTCACGTGATGAACACACAGGAGCACGTATGGTCGCCCCAGAGAGAGGCGAGGGCTGTCACACCGGCATGGTAGCAGACACCTGGGTGGGGGCAGTGGCACAGCTAGGGAGTGTGCTGGTCAACACAATGCCATGGGGACAGAGCATTCAGGGCTAATGGCCAGCCTGTCCCTCATGGGCACTTGGGGGCACCGCTGGGGCCACAAACCCTCATGCCCTCACTCTGTTTACAGACAGCTTGTGTCACAATGGGGCTTCCACGAGGGTCCGAATTCATGGCAAGAATGGCTGGCCATACCGACCTTTGGTTCCGATCCCAGGACAGAGCTGGCTCCTGGGTACTTAACCCCTGAGTTTAATGAACACACCTACCCTGGGGCCTGGCTCAAGTCTCTGTGCCCTGAAAATCAGTTTTTTTAGTATTAAAAATGATTGGGGTGACACTCATTAATAAAATCACTGAAAGTCAGTTTTCAGAGTCATCAACCTGAGCTGGGCTGGAGAAAGTCTCCCAGGGAAGGGATGTCCTCTTGCCCACCGCCATGCCCCTCAGGTGACAGCCATCTTTCCCAGGGGACATATCTCTGACGTTGAGTTTGCGGCCACACGTATGAACCTTTCCTTTGAAAACGCCCACCGGATCCACGCTGAGCGCGGGCATAGAGTGAACTGGCCGTGGGCACAGTGGTGTCATGAATTGTACTCCATGCTTGAGGCTTCACTCCAGGTGGCAGGTGGAGTTCAAGGAAGAGCAGTGTCCCCTCCCCTCGCTCTCCCCTGTTCCCTCTCTTCCCTCCCCTGCCCCAGACCGTCTCCTCTGCTCTCCCAGTCCTCTGTTCAGCGTGAGAATCTGGCTCAGTCTCTGTATCTGCCCAAAATAGATTTGTTTTCGTAGAGATGAAGGAAGAGGGTGGACGTTCCAAAAAGAGACAACTTTTTTAAAAAGCAGAAACACACACACACACACACACACACAAATGCACTGCAGCTGTCCACAGAAGCCCTGGGCATCGCGGAGCTTTTCCAGGGTCTCCGCCTGCAGGCAGTGGCCGAGGACGGGACGCCAGGCACGGCTGTCTGTGAAGACACGGCCCAGCGTTCTGAGTTTTTCCCAGGAAGGATACGCAAGATTTATGGTTTTGACTCACATTTTCCAGCCCACAGGAAGACTTCCGCAGCAAATGTGTGACCCGGAAAAGGGCCAGTTCTTATTTTTAGCCTGAAAAAGAAAGAGGCGCGGTGACCGACAGATGCGCCAGGGCTGTCAGGGTCTCTGAGAGGGGGGGAGTCGGGGGTGGGAGGTGGAGGAAAGGCCCCTTACACTAGAGCGGACGAGGAGGACGGAAACCAGGAGCGGGGCTGGGGTGGCATCTTCTGGGGTTTGGTTGAATCAAAATGGCACCTCAGATTGTAGAAGAGTCAGCAGGTCCCAGTCAGGGCGGATGCGACCAGCATTTGTGGACGTGGGGAATTTGCTTTCTGAAGCCCAACGACACCACACGCTGCAAATGGGCCTATCCTCTCAACGCCAGCTCGCTTTTATCTGCAGTGTTTGTGAAGCCTAATTTTTGTTCCTTTGTAATTCTGATTTGATACT
>NW_011888827.1:4034426-4043229 GCF_000151845.1 Pteropus vampyrus
AGTCCTCTGTTCAGCGTGAGAATCTGGCTCAGTCTCTGTATCTGCCCAAAATAGATTTGTTTTCGTAGAGATGAAGGAAGAGGGTGGACGTTCCAAAAAGAGACAACTTTTTTAAAAAGCAGAAACACACACACACACACACACACACAAATGCACTGCAGCTGTCCACAGAAGCCCTGGGCATCGCGGAGCTTTTCCAGGGTCTCCGCCTGCAGGCAGTGGCCGAGGACGGGACGCCAGGCACGGCTGTCTGTGAAGACACGGCCCAGCGTTCTGAGTTTTTCCCAGGAAGGATACGCAAGATTTATGGTTTTGACTCACATTTTCCAGCCCGCAGGAAGACTTCCGCAGCAAATGTGTGACCCGGAAAAGGGCCAGTTCTTATTTTTAGCCTGAAAAAGAAAGAGGCGCGGTGACCGACAGATGCGCCAGGGCTGTCAGGGTCTCTGAGAGGGGGGGAGTCGGGGGTGGGAGGTGGAGGAAAGGCCCCTTACACTAGAGCGGACGAGGAGGACGGAAACCAGGAGCGGGGCTGGGGTGGCATCTTCTGGGGTTTGGTTGAATCAAAATGGCACCTCAGATTGTAGAAGAGTCAGCAGGTCCCAGTCAGGGCGGATGCGACCAGCATTTGTGGACGTGGGGAATTTGCTTTCTGAAGCCCAACGACACCACACGCTGCAAATGGGCCTATCCTCTCAACGCCAGCTCGCTTTTATCTGCAGTGTTTGTGAAGCCTAATTTTTGTTCCTTTGTAATTCTGATTTGATACTCGTGGTCAGTTTGCAGTCTGAATGGATTTCAGGATGTCAGGGATCATTCAACAATCATTCATTTATCCATTAAACAAATCTCTGCTGGGGCCTTCCTTGTGCCGGAGCCATGGTAGGCGCTGGAGTCGTAGCCTGTGCGACCATTACAGGGGCCCTGCTCACAAGCTGCTTGCAGCTAAGGGGTTCACTGATGCCTTTTGTACTTCTGGGAGAGGGCAGAGGGGTGTTAGGGGCACAGTTGCTTTGCCAACTTCTTCGCGATCTCTTTAGCCTGTCTTCTGGAAGAGTCACCATGACCAAATGGAAATGAAGCTTTCTACTTGATGGCCAAAATTAGCATCTCCCCAACTCCCCCTCCTCACGCCCTCCCCCATTTATTAAACAGAATAAGAAAATTGTGTGCCCGTTGATAGTTGCTTTTGTGCATAAACTTGACTGAGTCAAGGGATACCCAGATATTTGGTCAAACATCATTCCGAGTGTTGCTGTGAAGGTTGTTTTGGGATGAGATTAACATGTAAGTCAGTTGACTGAAGAAGCAGATTGCCCTTCCTAAGGTGGGTGGGCCTCGTCCAATCAATCGAAGGCCTGACTAGAACAGAAGGCTGAACCTTTCTAGAATAAGAGGGAGTTCCTCCTGCCAGCTGGCCTCCAAACTAGAACACTGGCTTTTTTCCTGCCTTTGGACTTGAATAGGAACATTGACTTTTTCTGGGCCTCGAGCCTGCCAGCAAAGGAACTATACCGTCATTGTCTCTTCTGGTCCTCCAGCGTGCTGACTGCAGGCCTCCAGACTTGTCAGTTCCTTGTCATAAATCTCTTTATATATATACGTCCTACTGGTTTGGTTTTTCTAGAGAACCCTAATATAGAACCTGAGCAAAAACCACAGTTCTTGGCCCAGACAGCTTCTGAGATCTGAGAATGCCCACCAATCCTTCCACCCAAAGTGCTATGCGTCATCATCCTGGCTTCCGGTATAAGAGCCAGAAGGATGAGGTAGGATGGTTAGGGCAGCTGGGAAACTGGTCTCATCCAACCTGCTTGTGGGTAAAAATGGAGCCCCTCCTTCCAGGCCTATTGGAGATTTCCTGAACCCAAGTTCATGGTGCAGGTATGTGGGGTCTGAGCTTCTCCTTCCACCCGCCTGGCTGTAGAGCAGAGATGAGGCTCTGGGCAGCCTCTCCCATGGGACAAGCAGGCCCGGAGTGGATGGTTTCGGGGTTCTGCTTAGCAGTGTGGCATTTACTGCCAGTGCGGGCTGCAGAGCACTTTACAAAGTACAGTCTCACCTGCGAAACTCCAAAATCTTTGCAAGTGTCAAGTGCTTGTTGAAAAAAAGATTAAATCTCTTATAATTCACAGCCTCAGGGGACCTTTAAACTCTTGAAGAACATTCAGTGAAAAGTTGGTAGCAGAAAGAACCACTGATCCTTCTGAGGCTTTCGTAGAAGACCTAGAGTGGCAGGGAGTTCCGCTGAGTCTTGAGGGCTTCATGGATAGGAAACCGTCCAGTTTATTTCTAGAGGCATTTTGCCTAAAACGTATAACTCTAGTAGGTTCAAGAAATCTGTGAAATAAATGCTATTCCCTTCCATATGACGATCTCATCTGACATGAAGTTGCAGCTTGCATGTACCTCCCTTTCTGAACAAACTGCAGTGAAAAATAATCCCATGAAGGAAAAAAAACAAACAAACACCAAAACCACCATGCCATGACACCCAGAACCAGCGCAGCTGGAGCCCTTTGCAGCCTGACGCCAGGCCAGCAGAGCACTCAGCCATCTGCTCACTCTTCTCCACTGTGAACACGGTCCCTGGTGGATCATCCGAGCTGACAGCAGGGCCAAGGAGCAGAGAGTGGGTGTAGACGCCCACATTCCTGGTCTCCCTGGAGTCACCCACCTGCTGCTCCTCCCCCGTGGAGCTCATAACTCTGAAGCAGCCTACCACGATAGCGTTCCTGCTGCCCCAGATTTGTGGGGGAGTCCCATGGGGTAGCGTGCTCTCGGTTCTGACACTTTCTGTTTGTAAAAGCCCTAGGTCACATCGGTGGAATGCTCACTCTCGTTCCCTTTCGCAGAGATGAGTGCCAGGAAATTGCAAAATAAAGGCTGGCTGGAAGGATGCTCGATTCATTCATTGAGCAGCTATCCGCTGAGTACCTACAGTGTGCTATGGGGCAAGTAGACCTGACTGCTGCCCTTAGGAAATGTGCCACCTTGCAGGAGAGGCCAGACATGTCCACAAAAGGAGAGCTCACAGTGGCACAGTAGCCATGAGATCCCAGCTCTAGAGGCAGAATTAGCAAAGGCCGAGAGAGAGCCCTCTTCTGCTCCAGGTGCCCCTGGTCTGATCCCAGGCAAAGAGACCCCTAGGTCTCTTGACAGCAGCTGGGCAGAGGGCTTCTGCTAAGTAGACTGTTAGTGTTTATGCAAACAAAGCTTACATTTCCGGGCACTGGACCCTCCTGCTTAGAGATGAAGACAGCTGGATTTGGGAGTCTGGCGGATTCGCTAGTATTTCCTCCTTTTCTTGGAGTCCACAGGCACCCTGGGACCCCTCCTGGGGAGATAAAATCTGCATAGAGCCACCTGCTTCCTCTTGCTTCTGGCCCTCAGCTCTTCACTGTGGCTACCATGGGCGCAGGTGGAGAGACACAGCCTTTCACACTCGCTGGGGAGCTGGACAGCCTTTCACACTCGCTGGGGAGCTGGACAGGGGCCGGTTCAAGCAAAGGAGTGTGGTTACTTTGTCCTGGGTTTCTCAGACCCTGCCAGACCCCTCTCTCACCTTGCCTTTTCCTACCTTCTTGTTTGGGGTCCTCTTTACCCTCATTCCCCGTCCACATCTTCTCCTGGGGACCACGGGGAATGCCCTGTGGAAACGGGTCAAAGCTTTCGCCATGGAGCCGAGGCCAGCCCAGCTGGGGAGGGACAGGTGGAAGGCCTCCCCTGAGGGGTGCTGCCGTGCGGTTTTGGGCACCCAGATCGGCCTGTGTGTCTTTTACGTCTTCGGGATGTGCCCAGTCCTAGCGGGGGATCATCTCGGTCACGTACCAGGTACACGTGGACACGTCGAGTCGTGTAATATTACTCAAGGCTCTTCACTCCTCTGGACTTTTTGATTTGTTTTTTTCCGCATAGATATTTCCATCTAAATCTGAGTTCCTGCTCAGAGTTTCAGGCAGGGTGTGGAGAAGAACGAGTTTATTTTCTGTGCTTCCCTCACGTCGCCCACCGCCAGCCCCAGCCCCAGCCCCCGCCCCCTGTTGCTCTTCACGGCCACATGAGGGCCGCCCGGCGGGGCTGACACCCCAGTGGGACACGATGAGAGTAATGTGCTTTTCGAGTGGGCACAGCTTTGCCTCCTTTACTCTGAGTCCCTGGGTACTACTCTGGCTGGCACTCCGCTCACCCTACCTGTCCCCCAAGTTTGTTTTCCATTCTGAACTTGGAGGAGGGTCCAACACATCCGAGCCCAGCTGTTCTTCTGTGGCTAGTTTTTCCTCCGGGCCTGGGAGCTTCTGCTCTAGGAGGACTAAGGGGCTCCTCTTGGTCTCATTTGGGATGTTCTTCTTCTGGAATCCTGGGGGTGAAGGTTCCGATGTCTCGCCATTCCTGGTGGCTCTTCAGGTGTATAACCCTGTCCTTTCATGGGGCACTGTAACCTCAGCTACCTTCGTATCCAGGGTGTCCTGTAATTTTTTATTTTTCAATTACAGTTGGCGTACAATGTTGTATTAGTTTCAGGTGTACGACATGGTGATTAGACATTTCTATAACTTATGAAGTGATCGCCCTGATCAATCTAGTACCCACCTGACTCCATACCGAGTTTTAACAATATTATTGACTATATTCCTTGTGCTATACTTTACATCCCCGTGATTATTTTGTAACTACCCATTTGTACTTTTTAGTCCCTTCTCTTTTTCACCTGCTCCCCGAACCCCTTCTCATTTGTATCTATGAGTTTCTTTCTGTTTGTTTGTTCTTTAGATTCCACATGTAGATGAAGTCATATGGCATTTGTCTATCTCTGTACCGAGGGTGTCTAATGTGACCCTGTGAGGAACTGAGGCTGGGGGTGGGGACTTTTAACCCCTCGAATGGGAGTAGTGGGAAATCTCATCACGGCGTCTGTGTCTGTGTCAGTGGCCGGGTGATCCATGTCAGCTAAGGACAGACCCTGCCTCTGACCCAGGGACTGAGCTATGGGCATAGGTGCTGCCCGTGTGGCTGGCCACAGCCAAGGGTACAAAGCAGTGAGGTGGGTTTCTCGTGGATGGTACTGTCCAGTTTGATAAAGTCAGTCTTCCAGAAGGGGTTCTACCACTTGACTGTGCATCACTCAGTATTGGCAAAGCAGAGATTTTTTCAGTCCCCTACCTGCCGATGGTATCTCAAGAGGGCGTAATTCATTGGTTCATTTCGGATACGGTTATTTTGGAGAACTTCCGGCTGCAAGTGGGGGCAGCCGTCGCTGTCTCAGAGTCAACGGGGAGAGATCGTACCTTTAAGCCGGGTGAAGTGGGAGCAGTAGAGGCACCAGGGGGTTTTGTCCAAGTCTGACATCCTGGGCCCCACTGCAGTGACTGGAGTCACACAGAGCAGAAGAGCCGAGAACCGAGTAAGAGCTGGTCTGCCAGGCACGAGACCGGGACCTGGGCTGGCTCCGCCACTTGGGGTTGGACACCTTTGAGCCTAAGACTGTTGGGTTTTAGTACTGAAGGTCCTGTGCTCCAGGAAACCCAGGGCAGTCGGTCACCCTACCTCTCTGAGCCTTGTTTTTCTTTCTGCGTGAAGTGGAGGAGTTAGACAAAAGGTCCCTTTGCATTTCTAATCATCTAACCTGACCCCGTCTCCTCCCTGCCCAATAATGGAACCTCCTAAGCCCCTTCCGTCTGTGACTCCAGGCCGACCTTCTGTTCCTGGTCCACTAAACCTGGGCCTGGCGTAGAACTGGGGGCCTTCTACCAAGTGGGTGTGGCATGAGGACAGCATCCTGAAATTGCCTAGGATACGGGAACAAAGGCAGTAAACACTGTGGTGACAGGAACGAGATGCACTTCTATTTTCCATCACGCTGCTGGCAGCCGAGGAAACCCCATGGGCTCGAACAGCTTTGACAAGCAGGAGAGGCCCGGGGCTTCCGTTGAAGGCCAGGAGAGGTGGGCAGGGACCTGGAGAGGCCAACCAGGCTTGTTTCTCCGAGTACCCTCACAAGGGTGGTCCCAGAGCCTCCTGGGCTGGCCTTTCTTAAGGTCTGGAGGGACTGTGTGACTGGAACAAGCCAGATGTCACGGAGCAGAGCATTTCTGCTATTAAAGGGATAAAGGCCTTGAATGAGGTAACTAACTGCCAGCTGCCTTCCCATCCTGGCTCCAGGAAAGGGTGGACTGTGTGGTGTTCCAGGAGGGGCTCTCACCTGGAGCCCTTCAAGTCAGATTCCCATGCAGCACAATCAGATGCTCGCCTAGCTGAGGTCCAGCGATGGGCCATTTGCTTCCTAGGCCACCAATGATTGGGGCTTACTCTGACTCACTCAGACTGGCCTATTATAAGCCAAAACCGACCATCTACCTGCTCTCCTGTAACGGTTTTCAAAATCTGGGGGCCCTTCCCTCTCCTGCTTCTCAGTTCTGGGCTAAACAAGCCCCAAATGCAAGAGACCCCGCGGTCTGAGAGCCTGGCACTTCCCAGGGGTGTTTTCTTTGGCCACTCTGCAGTGTTCAGGCACCTGGCTTGGGGCCCTGTGCCCCATCACCCCTGATGTTAAGCTCTGCACAGGCCTATGCAAGGGATCTCCCAAACAAGCAGAGCCTGAGTGTCACTTCCCTTCCCTGAGGGTGTCAACCCCAGGTGTAGGTGTCCTCAGAGCAGTCCTGCCCAGGGAGCCCGGGTCCCAGCCTCTGCTGCTTCCTTCCAGGCAGGCCTGGCCTCCCCTGAGAACTCGGAGCAGCTCATCATTGCCTTGGAACCCGAGGCGGCCTCCATCTACTGCCGGAAACTACGGCTGCACCAGATGATTGAGCTCAGCAGCAAGACCGCGGTCAATGGGTACAGCTCCAGTGACACAGTAGGAGCTGGGTTTGCACAGGGTACCTCTGCTCTCTCTCTCCCCCTCCCTGCTCTCTCCCCTCCTGCCTCCTGCATGTCTTTGGGCCTCCGATTATTTAAAGGCACGTAGTGCTTTAAGTAATGAAGAATCAAACGCTCCCGAAGAGGGTGGCTTTAAGCAGCTCTGTGCTCAGCCCCCCGTTTGGCCCTTCCAGGAACCCCCATAAACTCAGCAGTGGGTACCCTGGTTTTTACCTTCCCACGTGCCTTAGGACGAGGGGGAGGGTACTTCTCTCCAAAAACCTTAGCGGGGCCTGAGAGCAGTTCTTGGCTTTGCATTTTACTAAGCTCTTAATCTTTCTTGTCTGTTAACTGATTCTTAATCTAATCCCATTGCCTATTATTAATTCCTCCATTTAAGACTGTTGATTTATTGCTGACTCATTCACTGGGGCTGCTTCGTGTGTGATGAGCTCATTATGTGTCTTAGCCATAAACCTGGCGAGAGTTTAAAATACATATGAAAAGAGCTGACATTTCCTGACCTGGCGGATGTTCATTTAGCTGTGATAATGGGCACCCACCCAGGGAGACCCATGAAGGGGATTTTAAAGAACTTTTTCTTTCTCATATTTACCTGTTTGCAAGTTGGTCATAATTTTGGTCCCCAGACTGTTTTCCCTGGCAGCCAGGTCTGTCCAGGGCCACGGAGTTTACAGACACGCTAGGTCCAGGTCAAAGCCACCAGCGTGAGTGAGTTCGGAAGCTAATCAGAGTGCTCTGGGGGTGGCACTGTGCACCACGGTTCTGGGCTCTGTCCCCAGGTGAGGGCCTGCAGGGCAGCGAGCCAGCCACCTCCCATGCCCACCCCGTCCGGCCCTGGAAGGCCCAGGAAAGGGAGAATGACATTAGCGAGGACTGTCGCAGGTCGTCCCCTCCACCCCAACAGCCTTGCTCCCAAGTTTTCTTTGTCCCCGGCATCCGAGGTTGTGGGCCCAGGCTCACCCCTCACGGGCACGCGCTCCCGGCGCTGGGCCATCTCCTCCAGGCCTCTCCTCTCACAGGCTGGCTCTGCGCCACCGGCCACTGCTCTGCGTTTCCAGCTCAGGATCGAGGAGTCTGTGAACCTCAGCCACACGACAGTGGCACAGAGTTCACTGCTGCCTCAGCCTGCCAGGGCTATGTGTTAGCACCTCGGGGCTGGACTTGCCCAGCTGTCGCAATGCTTGGCCTCCCCTACGCAGGCCGAGGCTCGCCCTACTGCTAACTTAAGTCAAGTGCATAACGTTCTAAATGCTCAGGATGACATTTATTTAAATTTCCATTTTCACCGTTTTAATTGAAAAAAAGAGGAATGACTGGGCTTTATATCTTACATGCTGGTTCTCACGCAGTTTGTTCGTGAACAGAAATTCCTAGGAATTAGCTAATTCTAGTGTAGCTCTTCTTACCCCTCCCTAAGTCTAACACAGAGGGGGAAACTCTGGTTTTGGATGTTTGCCTTCCCCGAGAGCTCAGTTTTGGGTTTCCGTTCCTTTCACATGTCCTATCTACCCCCACGCTGCTCCGTGCCTGTGGCCTGTGCCTTAATGGACTTCACTGTTGTCTTATGAGCTCAGAGGGTCTTTAGAGTTTTTCGAATCCTCAAATTGTTGGCCAGCACCCATTGAGGGGCAGGGGGCAGGGGTTCTGACTCAGCCTTGCTTTCCAGTTGGAACCTCTCTTCCAGAAGGGGGCACTGCTGGCAGAGCACTTAATCAGGAGTACCCAGAATGGCGTCGGTGCCCTGAGACCCCCAGGCCGCCCCCTGCCCTTGATGCTCCTTCAGGATGGATGCCCAGTGGACACCACCGAGGGGAATGGGGTTGGCACTCTGCCCCCAGCACCACAGAGTTTGCTGTCGGCAGTTTTTCTTTTTTACTCCAAAAGGATTTAATAAGATCAGTAAAAGATACATTTTTTTTTTTTT
>NW_011888827.1:4043989-4045719 GCF_000151845.1 Pteropus vampyrus
GGCTGTGCCTGCTGCTTCCTGGACACCCTCTCCCAGCACTTTACTCATTTCTTAACATTTGTATTCTGCTCTTTCAGACCTCGCTGTGAATCGTTGTCTCAGAGAGCACGAGGATCTGTGGTCAGAGGGGTAGTTTCGGGCTGCGGGCCGCGTGGGAACAGCAAGTCCCCTAAGCTCCCTGACCTGGTTTCCTCGTCTTAACAGAGGATCATGCTTTGTGCCCCGTCCGCCTCACTGGGCTGCTGGGAGGCCAGCAGGAGATGAACTACTCCATGCAGGGCATCATAGCCACTGGGTACCTGGAGTCACAGCCTGATTGTCTGGCAGCATTCAGGAAAAAGGCGGTGCTGGGCTTTGCTAGGTTCAGGTGTGCCACCTTGTGGCTGAAGCGCCACCTTGTGGCTGAAGAGCATGTTGGCTTCAGCAAGGTCAGGAACTGGCTCCCGTCCAGTTTACCCAGAATCCAGATTAGGGAAACAGAACCCACATTCCTTGTATCAGAGTTCCTTGATGTGAAGTTATTTAGCCAAGCACACCGAAGGCTCTTGGCAGAGAGCTTCCTCTGTGGGACAGCAAAGCCAGGAAATTGGCCGATTTTATTAACCCATTCCCCCAAAAATGTCACCAGAGGAAGGGACTCCCATCCAGGTGAGCTTTTCAGCAGGGCCCAGGCCAAAGCTGCCACACGGATGAAGAGATGGAGGCCAGCGGAAGTAGCTACTTGCTCTGGAAGAGCTGGCTTTGGAATTCCCGAGCTCATATTCGTGTAATCATTTTGATCACGTTTCGCTAAACGTTCTTCTGTCCCTAAACCGCTTCATGCTGTTGCCTTCACTGACTGCAGATGACTGCCTGCTTTGTCATGCTTTCTTACTCGTCGTCATTTTCTTTCTGTCGGCCACTAGCGAAGGAACACATACGGCGTAATCGGCAAAGTCGGACCTTTTTGGTGGAGAATGTCATAGGAGAGATCTGGTCCGAGCTGGAGGAAGGTAGCGTCCTTGAACGTCCTTTGCCTTTGCTGGATTGTGCGTGCGTGCGTGCGTGTGTGTGTGTGTGTGTGTGTGTGTGTGTGTGTGTGTGTGTGTGTTGCTGGCAAAAATGCATTTCTGTTTGTTCCTTTTGCACTTTTGGAAAACGTTCAAAATCAGCTGGTTGTAAAGACCACTCGCCCAGGGAGAACTTTTTTCAGAGCTGTAATTTTGCATGTTATAAAACCATATAGACTCTACAGAAGAAGGTAGGGGTTGGAACTCACCCGTTCCAGAGTTTTGTTAAACAGCAGGTCATTTTATGGCGCTGTTAACTTGGCAGGAAATGGTCCCCTTGGATATGCCAGGTATGTAGCAGTGTGTGATATGAATGCTTTAGTTTTGAAGATTCACACATCTGGGTTTTTTATCATCCATGCTAACCGCCACTCCTAGCGGACATGACTGCTTTCTCTTTAGTCGTGATTAACTTGCTGTGCCACTAATGAGCAAAACCATTGTACTAATGAAAAGTGTTAGTGGCGCTTAGCTGTGTACACCAAGTCATCACCCACCAGCTTGTTTCAGGACGGGTGGGCAAGCAGTCTGTGTAAAGGATGGCTGTTTTTATACCAGGTGACAAATATGTGGTTGTGGACAGTGGCGGTGGCACCGTAGACCTGACAGTCCATCAGATACGGTTACCGGAGGGACACCTTAAAGAACTGTACAAGGCAACAGGTGAGCCCCCGCATGGCC
>NW_011888827.1:4045769-4073212 GCF_000151845.1 Pteropus vampyrus
TGTTAAACAGCAGGTCATTTTATGGCGCTGTTAACTTGGCAGGAAATGGTCCCCTTGGATATGCCAGGTATGTAGCAGTGTGTGATATGAATGCTTTAGTTTTGAAGATTCACACATCTGGGTTTTTTATCATCCATGCTAACCGCCACTCCTAGCGGACATGACTGCTTTCTCTTTAGTCGTGATTAACTTGCTGTGCCACTAATGAGCAAAACCATTGTACTAATGAAAAGTGTTAGTGGCGCTTAGCTGTGTACACCAAGTCATCACCCACCAGCTTGTTTCAGGACGGGTGGGCAAGCAGTCTGTGTAAAGGATGGCTGTTTTTATACCAGGTGACAAATATGTGGTTGTGGACAGTGGCGGTGGCACCGTAGACCTGACAGTCCATCAGATACGGTTACCGGAGGGACACCTTAAAGAACTGTACAAGGCAACAGGTGAGCCCCCGCATGGCCAATGTTCTCCTACTCGAGCTGCTGGGCACACTTTGGCTTTCTCTCAGCATCTCACCCTCTCCAGGCCGCCAGCATGTGGGATGGTAGGTGGGAGAGGGTACTGAGGACTTTTTGAAATTGGAAAACAAAATGCAGTTAAATGTTCTTTAAAACACAAGCCACCATAACTTGAGTTTGGACATAAAGTCAGCCTGTTTCAAATCCCCGGCCAAGGGAGTTTGCTTTTCAGGGTTCAGGAAAGATGTGACCGAAACCCGATATTACCTATGATTTAGTGCT
Organism: Pteropus vampyrus; assembly: GCF_000151845.1. Lineage (NCBI taxonomy): Eukaryota > Metazoa > Chordata > Mammalia > Chiroptera > Pteropodidae > Pteropus > Pteropus vampyrus. Next base: position 4,046,507 of record NW_011888827.1, read on the forward strand.
GTGGCCAAGCTCTCTAGGGAGGTCCCAGGATGCCCGGTCTTGGATCAAGATTGCCAAACAAAAGAAACAGGCTCTCTGCCTTGGTGGGGGTGGGGATGATGAGCGATTAGGAGGCCACAGGGACTGAGTGAGGCCTGCCGGTTTGGGATTTCTTGGATGGGATTGCCACAGTGTTCCTGGGTAGTTAAATGTATTGATTTGATTTAAAATGTAATTGACTTTAAACTTTTGATGAGTAATCTCTGTAGGAACAAGAAGAACCTAAGTAAAAACATAGCTGCAGTCCACTTGGTTAGGGGGGGTCCAACTTCGTTTTTCTTTGTTTTAGAGAAGTACACGGGGAGGCTGTTTCTCAGAGTTCGGAGTCAGTTTCTCACGGTGTTAAACGTGGTGGGTGCCCGTTTTGTTCTCAACTCAGGTGGACCCTATGGATCCTTAGGAGTAGATTATGAATTTGAAAAACTTCTGTGTAAAATATTTGGAGAGGATTTTATCGAACAATTCAAGATCAAGCGTCCCGCGGCCTGGGTCGACTTGATGATCGCGTTTGAGTCTCGCAAAAGGGCGGCTGCCCCGGACCGAACCAACCCTTTGAACATCACCTTGCCCTTCTCCTTCATCGACTACTACAAGAAGTTCCGAGGGCACAGCGTGGAGCACGCCTTGAGGAAGAGCAAGTGAGTTAGGCTCACCTTCGGCCCAGGACATTCTGGGGAGTGGAGAGAAACTTTTCTCTTTAGTGCTTTTGTTGCTCTGAAGTACGGTTCGTACAGGAAAGACAGGACAAATACTTGGTTCTTTCCCTCCACTGATAAGTTTCTTCTTGTTTAAAAAATTGTTGATTTTGTAGCATCCTCCAAAAATAAATGAATTATTTTTCTTTTGCGGGGGCACAAGGGGAGTTATCATTAAGAATTCATGGATTTAGGCATCTTTGATATATTTTCAGTCATGGCAATTATATCCTTAGTGATGCTCAAACTGTCCCATCTTGGCCAGTATGGCTTCCGAGCCCGGTAGACATGACTTTGTGGTCTCTAACAGACTTAGCCGTCTCGTCACCGAAGATGCTCCTGGCATATCTTGTGCATTTCCTCCCCAGGCCTGCAATTGGCCGTTTCTCTAAGAAGCTCCGGTTCCTTTTAGTGGGAAACAAAGTAGATTTTACTCTGGGTCTTTATGTCCTTGGAGCAGGGTCTTAGCCGGACTCTCACCAGGCCGATGCCCTCCTACAGAAGGCACCTGCTCCGAGCTGAATCCCAGGTACTGCCTACACAGCTCCTACCGGGGAGACTGGCTGCAGCCACCGATTGGGTTCACAGTGCAGTCAATAGTCTTGACATTCCTTTAGTACCAGAAAGTTTCCAACGTGTTTTTGCAGACATGGTATTCAGCCCGATCTTCACAGCCGCCCCTGTGAGGGAGGTAAGGCAAGTGGTATTATCCTTGATTGGTAGGTGAGAAGCCCTACCAATGTAGGCCAACTTGCCTAACGTCCCATAGCTACGAAGTGGTGGAGGCCAGACTGGAGGCCAGCAGCCTGACTCCCTGTCCAGTGCTCTTTCTGCTCCATGTCACTGCTTTGGACATATTGCTCCTTTGACAGACGGTATGTGGGGCACCAGTAGGATTAGGCTTCTCACTGACCTGGGACAGGTGCCTGCAGGGCTGAAGGAGATGCACCTGAGCACACAGGTTTGCAGGTGACGTGGCAGCACGATGGATGAGCCTTTAATGGGCTCAAATCCAACTATTGCTGTACCAAAATGTGGCCATCCAAAAGAGAAAGGAGGTCCCTTTATCTGTCTTTTGCACTAGACACTGCCTTCCACTGTGCTAAGAGGAGGTTGGCCACCGCGAAAGGGCCCATGTCTGTGTCTAAGCATCTCGTTTACCCTTCCCACTCGTTTCTCCCTGTGTCACGCCCCACAGTGTGGATTTTGTGAAATGGTCATCACAGGGAATGCTGAGGATGAGCCCGGATGCCATGAACGCCCTTTTTAGGCCGACCATCGACAGCATCATTGAGCATCTCCGTAAGTGCCAGCCAGGGCTCAGCCTTGCATGAGGCAGAGCCAAGAATGGCAACCGACTTGTCCAGCATCATCCATCATGTGTGTGAAATCAGACTGGTGGGGGGGGGGCGGGGCCAGGAGCCACAGACCAGAGCCCTGGCAGAGGGGCAGGGCTTGGGCACCGTATCCGGGAGCTTGCTGGTTGTTGGTTGCTGGGCAACCTCCCCTCTGGAACTGAAAGCAGCCGAGAGCCTGTCTTCACCTGGGCTTTCCCTTTTGGCTTCACAAGTCAGGGAGCTGGGAGCTCTACAGCAATATTATCGTTGAGCGACAGGCCCCGGGGAATGTATGGTCTTCACTTTATCAGGACAAGAACCATAACACTCGCTGGGGAGAAGAAACTGTCGTAAGAAACTGTCGTATGGACCAAAGAAAGGTCCCCGACAAGAGAGGAGACGGAATCTGGCCACGCAGCTATCCGCTGCCTCAGTGGCCCTCACCCAGGGACACACAGTAGACTCACTGGGGACGTTATTCAGTATCAAGCATCCACCTACCAAATCACAGTCCTTAGTGGTGGGATGGGATTTTTATGAAAACCAAAGAATAATATTTATAACAGCCTTAACGTACTTAACAGAACCACGCATTTGGCGAGTGTCAGGAATGTTCCTTTACGCGTAACAAATTATTACTTAGAGTGATCACCACGTCTGTTAAAATGGGTTTCTACTTAGCAATAGCTTTGGTTTTGATTCCTGAGTTTTTTGGTGTGCAAACCCCCTTTCTTTAAAAGACCAGCTCTACAAAAATTCTCTTCAACCAGCTCAGGCTACACCTTTCCTCCAGTTGGCCCAGGTGTTTTTGTCCATCTCCTACATTCTCAAACCACCCAGTCCCCCTTGGCTGCTGGCTTTGGTGACAGCACATTGCCCTTTCCTCTTCACTTGCAGGGGACCTGTTTCGGAAGCCCGAGGTGTCCACCGTCAAGTTCCTCTTCCTGGTGGGTGGCTTTGCGGAGGCGCCCCTCCTGCAGCAGGCGGTACAGGCTGCCTTCGGCGACAAGTGCCGCATCATCATCCCCCAGGACGTGGGCCTCACCATCCTTAAGGGCGCCGTGCTCTTCGGCCTGGACCCCGCCGTCATCAAGGTGCGCCGGTCCCCGCTCACCTACGGGGTGGGTGTGCTGAACCGCTACGTGGAGGGCAAGCACCCACCCGAGAAGCTGCTGGTGAAGGATGGCACTCGCTGGTGCACCGATGTCTTTGACAAGTTCATCTCTGTCGACCAGTCCGTGGCTCTGGGTGAGCTGGTCAAGCGCAGCTACACCCCCGCCAAGCCCTCCCAGCTGGTCATCGTCATCAACATCTACAGCTCTGAGCATGACAACGTGAGCTTCATCACTGACCCTGGGGTGAAGAAGTGTGGCACGCTCCGCCTGGATCTCACGGGGACCAGCAGCGCCGCCGTGCCCGCCCGGAGGGAGATCCAGACCCTCATGCAGTTCGGGGACACCGAGATCAAGGCCACAGCCATCGATATAGCCACCTCGAAGAGTGTCAAGGTTGGGATTGACTTCTTAAATTACTGACTGGCCTTCCCTGTCGCCTGCCCCCTTGGACTCAGCTCACCCGCATCTGCTGACCTCAACCCTGACCGTTCTTTCCCTGCCCTTGACCCTGACCTTGCCCACCCAAATTTCAGCAGGGAGGATAAGACCAGGGCTAGAAATAATTAGGGTTTTTTGAGGGCACATTGGAGTCAGAAACTAACTGTCAGGAAATTAAGATTGGGGTTTGGGAATAAGAAATTCGAGGATCCTAGAAGAGCAGCTAGGTTTCATAGGTCCGAGTGGGGAAACACACACCCAGCAAGGGAATCTGTCCATTTCTGCACAGTGACTGAGCTCGCTTCGAACACGTCTCCATTAGGCAGAACTTAGGGTGCCCCATCACTGTCCTTCCAGATTCGAAATGAGATCTTGGAGCCAGGAGGAGATTCTTCATCCCTTTGAGGCTTTGCTTTTCACATTTTTTGGATGGCGGTCAATATAAAATGCCAGCCATCTGCAGTTAATTTCTTTTTTCTCGTCATGTGATCAGGAGTGGAGCTCGAGTGGGAACTTGGAGCGCGTTTTAGCTGGTGGGAGGAGACTGCCTACTCTAGGCACTGTTTTAGCTTCTCATAATTTAAATTCCAAATAGGTTCAGTGAAGAACAACTGTAGCTTTGGCTTAATCCGCTAGGATTCGTGTGAGTGGGAGAGTAATACCTGAAACTTTTTCACAGGTAAAAACTTTGCTTCGATGGAAATGGATGTTAACGAGCTTCTGACAGGCCCCAAATTATATGTAGTATAATTTTTAGCATCAGAATGCCTTATCCTGATTTTTGAATTCATAAGTAATTCTAGTTAACCTTAGTAGGAATTCCGTATGAGAAATGAGGTTGCAATTTATCTTGTTCATTTCACGTCACCAAGCCCAGGAGCCTGGAACACTCCCCTCACCTTGAAAAACATGTGTATTTTAAATAAACTCCCTCCTCCCTGCCTACCCTCATCCCCCTAAAAGTTTTGGCCATTTATTCCTACATTTTGAAATGAAAACATTGGTGATACACAGGCAGAGAATCTGTTCTAGGAAATGTTTCATTAAAATCTTCCGTTTTTAAAGTCTGTCCAAAAGGGATTAATAGGTCTGTACCTGGTGAATGAATTAAGCCAGGTTGTTTTCAAAGCAGATCTCTGGATCTCCCGCAGGGGAACACTTGTTAAAAAACGGGTGGAATCTGCGGTTTTTAATAAACACCACCGAAAATGACTGAGTCAACTGAAATTTGAGAACTCCTAACCTGAGGTTTGGTCTGAAGCTGAAGCACAAACGAGAGCCAGCAGCCTCCCATAGGAAGAGGGTTACACGGAGGATGGCAGATCCCACACTCGCCCTCTCGTGAGTGGGGCTGGGGCCCCACCTGGCTTGGGAATGGCACGTGTTTAACCCTCACAGGATGGGCTTGGGGAGGAAGAGGACTGGAGTAGGGCACCGAGGGGAGGGGCTGAGGAACCCGCTGGCTGGGTCTGCATTCTCTCCATCCTTCCCCGCTTGCAAAGCCAGCTTTCTTCAACCTTCAGGAAACAACTGAGGAAAAAGAATCAAGAATTTGACTCTCAGTCTCTCGCTGCTGTCCAAAGCTGTCTTTCCCACCTGATGGAGTTCAGTCCAATTTTAAATCACTGGGGGTACGCGTACTGAAGGGAAGGAGGATGAGCGAACTAACTTCGAATGCAAGTTGGATTCACAAACCCATTATCGCAGCCGATACGCAGATTTTAAATAGCATTTCCAATTATGTTTTCCCATGGCTTCGATTTCAGGCCCCAGGGAATGTATGGTCTTCACTTTATCAGGACAAGAACCATAACACTCGCTGGGGAGAAGAAACTGTCATAAGAAACTGTCGTATGGACCAAAGAAAGGTCCCCGACAAGAGAGGAGACGGAATCTGGCCACGCAGCTATCTGCTGCCTTAGTGGCCCTCACCCAGGGACACACAGTAGACTCACTGGGGACCTTATTCAGTATCAAGCATCCACCTACCAAATCACAGTCCTTAGTGGTGGGATGGGATTTTTATGAAAACCAAAGAATAATATTTATAACAGCCTTAACGTACTTAACAGAACCACGCATTTGGCGAGTGTCAGGAATGTTCCTTTACGCGTAACAAATTATTACTTAGAGTGATCACCACGTCTGTTAAAATGGGTTTCTACTTAGCAATAGCTTTGGTTTTGATTCCTGAGTTTTTTGGTGTGCAAACCCCCTTTCTTTAAAAGACCAGCTCTACAAAAATTCTCTTCAACCAGCTCAGGCTACACCTTTCCTCCAGTTGGCCCAGGTGTTTTTGTCCATCTCCTACATTCTCAAACCACCCAGTCCCCCTTGGCTGCTGGCTTTGGTGACAGCACATTGTCCTTTCCTCTTCACTTGCAGGGGACCTGTTTCGGAAGCCCGAGGTGTCCACCGTCAAGTTCCTCTTCCTGGTGGGTGGCTTTGCGGAGGCGCCCCTCCTGCAGCAGGCGGTACAGGCTGCCTTCGGCGACAAGTGCCGCATCATCATCCCCCAGGACGTGGGCCTCACCATCCTTAAGGGCGCTGTGCTCTTCGGCCTGGACCCCGCCGTCATCAAGGTGCGCCGGTCCCCGCTCACCTACGGGGTGGGCGTGCTGAACCGCTACGTGGAGGGCAAGCACCCACCCGAGAAGCTGCTGGTGAAGGATGGCACTCGCTGGTGCACCGATGTCTTTGACAAGTTCATCTCTGTCGACCAGTCCGTGGCTCTGGGTGAGCTGGTCAAGCGCAGCTACACCCCCGCCAAGCCCTCCCAGCTGGTCATCGTCATCAACATCTACAGCTCTGAGCATGACAACGTGAGCTTCATCACTGACCCTGGGGTGAAGAAGTGTGGCACGCTCCGCCTGGATCTCACGGGGACCAGCAGCGCCGCCGTGCCCGCCCGGAGGGAGATCCAGACCCTCATGCAGTTCGGGGACACCGAGATCAAGGCCACAGCCATCGATATAGCCACCTCGAAGAGTGTCAAGGTTGGGATTGACTTCTTAAATTACTGACTGGCCTTCCCTGTCGCCTGCCCCCTTGGACTCAGCTCACCCGCATCTGCTGACCTCAACCCTGACCGTTCTTTCCCTGCCCTTGACCCTGACCTTGCCCACCCAAATTTCAGCAGGGAGGATAAGACCAGGGCTAGAAATAATTAAGGTTTTTTGAGGGCACATTGGAGTCAGAAACTAACTGTCAGGAAATTAAGATTGGGGTTTGGGAATAAGAAATTCGAGGATCCTAGAAGAGCAGCTAGGTTTCATAAGTCCGAGTGGTGAAACACACACTCAGCAAGGGAATCTGTCCATTTCTGCACAGTGACTGAGCTCGCTTCGAACACGTCTCCATTAGGCAGAACTTAGGGTGCCCCATCACTGTCCTTCCAGATTCGAAATGAGATCTTGGAGCCAGGAGGAGATTCTTCATCCCTTTGAGGCTTTGCTTTTCACATTTTTTGGATGGCGGTCAATATAAAATGCCAGCCATCTGCAGTTAATTTCTTTTTTCTCGTCATGTGATCAGGAGTGGAGCTCGAGTGGGAACTTGGAGCGCGTTTTAGCTGGTGGGAGGAGACTGCCTACTCTAGGCACTGTTTTAGCTTCTCATAATTTAAATTCCAAATAGGTTCAGTGAAGAACAACTGTAGCTTTGGCTTAATGCGCTAGGATTCGTGTGAGTGGGAGAGTAATACCTGAAACTTTTTCACAGGTAAAAACTTTGCTTCGATGGAAATGGATGTTAACGAGCTTCTGACAGGCCCCAAATTATATGTAGTATAATTTTTAGCATCAGAATGCCTTATCCTGATTTTTGAATTCATAAGTAATTCTAGTTAACCTTAGTAGGAATTCCGTATGAGAAATGAGGTTGCAATTTATCTTGTTCATTTCACGTCACCAAGCCCAGGAGCCTGGAACACTCCCCTCACCTTGAAAAACATGTGTATTTTAAATAAACTCCCTCCTCCCTGCCTACCCTCATCCCCCTAAAAGTTTTGGCCATTTATTCCTACATTTTGAAATGAAAACATTGGTGATACACAGGCAGAGAATCTGTTCTAGGAAATGTTTCATTAAAATCTTCCGTTTTTAAAGTCTGTCCAAAAGGGATTAATAGGTCTGTACCTGGTGAATGAATTAAGCCAGGTTGTTTTCAAAGCAGATCTCTGGATCTCCCGCAGGGGAACACTTGTTAAAAAACGGGTGGAATCTGCGGTTTTTAATAAACACCACCGAAAATGACTGAGTCAACTGAAATTTGAGAACTCCTAACCTGAGGTTTGGTCTGAAGCTGAAGCACAAACGAGAGCCAGCAGCCTCCCATAGGAAGAGGGTTACACGGAGGATGGCAGATCCCACACTCGCCCTCTCGTGAGTGGGGCTGGGGCCCCACCTGGCTTGGGAATGGCACGTGTTTAACCCTCACAGGATGGGCTTGGGGAGGAAGAGGACTGGAGTAGGGCACCGAGGGGAGGGGCTGAGGAACCCGCTGGCTGGGTCTGCATTCTCTCCATCCTTCCCCGCTTGCAAAGCCAGCTTTCTTCAACCTTCAGGAAACAACTGAGGAAAAAGAATCAAGAATTTGACTCTCAGTCTCTCGCTGCTGTCCAAAGCTGTCTTTCCCACCTGATGGAGTTCAGTCCAATTTTAAATCACTGGGGGTACGCGTACTGAAGGGAAGGAGGATGAGCGAACTAACTTCGAATGCAAGTTGGATTCACAAACCCATTATCGCAGCCGATACGCAGATTTTAAATAGCATTTCCAATTATGTTTTCCCATGGCTTCGATTTCACCTCGCCTGCTGAATTCCCTACTAGAATGTGAAACACAACACACCACAGATCTAGAGAATGCTAGCCACATAACCTAGTCACCGGGTCTCTCGACCAGGCACAGAGGGGTGTTTGCTAGGGTTCTCTTGCTGCCTGCTCTGCTTCAGAAGCTACGTGTATGGGTCTTTCTTTGGTGTTGCCAGCCATATTCTACAAGTAAGACTTCTCAATTTAGTTATAATTTTATGTACATACAATATTAGAATATTGTACAGAATCTTTATTTCTACGATGTGCTCTTGTTAAAAAAAAAAAGGAAAATGCTCTTTGAATTTTGTTGTCATTGCTGCCTTTTGTCTTCCATGATTTCATTTCTTAATTGTGCTTACTACTCACCAATCCGTACCGATACTAAGCTATGGACTATGTATGCAAGACCGAGCCATAGAGAGAGGTGTCAAGGATCAGAATATTCTGAACACATGGACCACCCACCTGGACCAACAGCATCGATCAACAGCATAGAGAGAGGTGTCAAGGGTCAGAATATTCTGAACACATGGACCACCCACCTGGATCAACAGCATCGATCAACAGCGTCCTCAGACCTTTCTACACTCACATCCTTCCCAAAGGTTCACAGTTACCATTTGAAGGAGCATAATAATGTATCAATTCTCCTGTCCAGTCTTTGAGAGCTGAACATTCTGGTTCTGTAAGCATTGCGACTGTGCAGAAAAACCTACCAAAACTCTCAGCATCCCTGCAAAGTTGTCAACCTCTCCTTGTAGGGCAAAGCAGTCACTCTGAGGGCAAAGTGTGGTCCACCATGTGTGATGTTTTCAGTACGCCAGGGTCAAAGGAAGAAAGCAGATGGTGCACAGATCCAGCTTTTCTAGTGGATTAAGTGTGGGTAATATGGTCAAGTCCTTTTTTGGGCTAATGTAAGACCTTTCCCATCTTGCATTAAAGATGCCTCTGTGTGTTTCTCTTAAAATGAGCTGGTTGAACTCTGTAGTGTTGGCAAATAGATGATGGAGAGGAGGTGATCATTTTATTGGACTTTCTTCTGGCCCTAGAGATGCAGCCCCACTAGTCTAACTCCTTAAAGGGAATCCCCAAATACACCCTTCACCCCGGAAATATTCTAGAATAAGAGCACTAGGTAAGTACACTTGGACACATTTTCTAATCTTAGAAAGTTTCTGAAAGGCCTGTTGTCTTGACACATCATTCAGTCGTGGTTTATTATCTGATGTTCATGTTTCTTGAAAGCAGAACTGTCAGAGGATTTCCTATGTGACTGCCCTTTCTGTACACAGCAGGTATTAGTAAATGCTGAATGACAGACAAGCTACAGACAGACAAGACAGGAACGAGGAGGAGATGTATAAGCGTTTTTGTAGAGTGATAGCTAACATGAGTCAAGATTACAGATCCTGCCCTCCCCCTAGAATGTTATTTAGATCAAGTTTAGCTTTTAGAGTCCAGGTCTGGTTAATTGCCAGGGTGGCAAAGAATCGCATGCACCAATATAAACAGGAGTCAAAATGCATTATTAGTTGACGATCGAACTTCACATTGTAGAGATGAAATAGCTGTGATTAAGCTGCATATTTATGCTGGGAAATGGCTTAAATGGATGACTAGTATAAAAGTTGTTGGTCATGTCACACCTCTCATCTGCTTGGAATATGGAACTATATTCTAAAATGGGTCTTGTTCACTACAAGATAGATTCAAACTTCACAGAACTTTGCAGCAGTTCACAACTTGACAAGATTGTATCTGCAAACTTTCTGTCCTCACATGTCTAATAAAGCAAAATTCTGGATCTCATGTGGCCCAGATGTAGGTTTTTTGGGGCACTCTGAATTTGTAAATGGGATTTTAGATGCATCATTACTGACCTTCCCCTCCTCCCCATCTCAGGTAGGGATAGATTTTTCAGGTCCTTTCCTAGGTGTTGCAAGCTTTCTTAGCTTCCATTCCAACAAGGCTGGCCCCTTTGCTCTCTGGGAAGGAAGGCTCAGTTGATATCCACGAGCCCCCTTTCCCTTCGAGCTGGATGAAAGTAGTCTAGCCAGAGAGAAGGCGGATAAGCCGGGTGGCCACTGACAACTCCACGGCACCCATATGCAGGTTTTGTTTTGTTTTAAAGCCTGCCCTTTTGGCATCCCAGCAGGCATAGGAAGCTGGCTGCTCCTGCATCTAGAACCTTGGGTTTTACCGGACTTTAAGTCCGGGTCACCCTCCAAAGTTGGCTCTAGAAGCTTCCAGATAGTGTGAGGAGGGGTCCTAGGACCCTGAGGGAGGTATAAATGGGCTGTCCTAAGGTATAAATGGGTAGCTCCAACAGCCTTCACCAGGAGTTCATTTCCCAGGAGAGCAGAGGTAAGGAAGGCTGGGAGGTGCCATTAACGAGGGAGTTAACGAGTATTGGAAGGCAGTGCCACCAAACAGAACTTCCTTCTCTGTACAGGGAGTGGCTGGGATGACGTCCGTAAAGGCCACTCAGTCACTCCGCGTTACACTGCGGGCACCTTGGTTTCAATCCGTGATAAAGCTCAGGCCCCCCTAGTGCCCATAAGAAGAAGCGGTTAGAAAGGAGTGACCCCTTCCTTCGTTTTGGCGCATCGCCCCTTTTCTTCCCTGTTCATCACCTGGCCGGGCCACCTGGAAACCCGTCTTTCCTAATAAGAGACAGAAGGCTTTGCGGTCGCAGGTGGGAGAAGCCCAAGGGAAGCCCCTGTAATCGGAAGCCGCCGAGGGCACAGGCCTGGTCTCCTCTCCCAGGCTGCTTCCTGTTCCCCGCAACCCACTTCCTCCCACCAGGAGCTCCCGGCCCCAAACCAGGCTGCCCAGAGACCGCATTTCTAAAAAGGCTTTGACCTAGAGCCCTTCGCGTGCCCCTCCTCCACTCCCAAAACTTAGAGGGCGCGCTGGCCGGGAGAGACCTTGAACGGAGAACAGCTTCAGAGACCAAATATTTGTCGGGTGACTCCCAAGGGGCTCAGGGTGAAGCGCACCCGCATTCACTCGGGTTCTCTCGCTTCTCCGGTCCGCGGGGCCTCGGCCCGGGGCGGGGCAGCGGGAGGGGGAGGAGAGGGAGAGGGGAGGGGGAGGGGGGGGGGGGAGGGGCCGGCTGGCGGGCCGCCCCGCCCCTCCCCCACCCGGCGGGGTGAGCGCACAAAGGCCCGGGGCCCGGCGTGGGTGGGAGGCCCCGCTGGGCGGTGATCCAGGCGGGCCCAGGTGAGCGACTCCGGAAGGGTCGGGGTGAGCGGGTGGAGGGCCCTGTCCGCTCTCTCTGACCCCATCCCCGGCCCCCTACCCACCACGCACACCTCCTCTCCACCCTCCTCCCTTCTGCTGCTTCCTGGCAGGCCTCGGGGCGGGGTCTTCAGCCGCCCAGCCCGCCCCCACCCGCGCTGGGTTCCGCCCCCTCCCTGGAGGCTCACTTTTGGGCCACAAAATCCTGCCCTTTAGAATTTAGAGGTCGTCGGTTCATACCTGCTTGGACGCGACAGCCCTCAAACAAGTTAATCTCTCTCTGCCTTTTTATCTCGTCTGTGAAATGGGGACTCCAGTAGTGGCCGTGAGGATTTAACAGGAACGCAGTCGTGCGTTCAGCCGTGTCCTATAACACGCGTTCTATAAATGAACTGTTTTAAAAATTCCCATCATTGCTGACAAAACCTGACTGCGACCCTCCCCTCCACCCGCTGCGGCCATTTGTCCTGGCGGGAGGTTATCACTTTTAAGAGATGAGCTAGCTTGGCCAGGTAGGACCTAGCAGCATCAACAGATGTGAGATGCTGGGCCTGGTCCCTCTGGGGGACCCCAGGGCATCTTGAAGAGGAAATGGGCCTGGCTCTGGAGATGCATCCACATAAACCGATGCTACAGTGGTTCTCCCATTCACCCACCTTGGACTCCGCTCCAGCCTTTTAGAATTTCTCACCCCTTCCAGCCAGAATTTACTGTAATTCTTGTTGAGGGGCTGTCCTGAGCCTTGCAGGATGTTGAGCAGCATCCCTGGCCTCAACTCAGTGGATACCAGTACCACTCCATTCCCCAGCTGTGACAACCCAAAATGTCTCCAGACACTGCCAGATGTCCTGATGGGGTGGCGGACAGCAAAAATTACCACTGCCTCCTGGATAAAGAAAGGCTCTTGTTTAAGGGTGCATCCTTTACCCTCAGGTTCACAGGGTTTATTTTCATGGGGTGTCCTGAGTCTGGCTTATCTTTTTATTCTTAATCTCTGTCACAGCAAGTGGCCATAGTGTGCACATAGTTCACAATTGTTCGGTAGAAGGATGGATAGAAAGTAGGTGGGGGGAGGGAGGGAGACATGGTGGGTGGTGGTCTGCACACTTTTTATCAGAGTTCATGTGAGAGGTGAAGGCCCCTTGGTGTCAGGTCATTGGCTTTATAACTGAAACCAGCAACGTCTGGTTTTGTGTACAGTGGCGGTGCTGCCTCTCCATCCCAACCTGGCAAGGGCTCCAGCATCCCCGAAGTGAGTTCTTGAGGCAGGAGCATTTGAAAAGACAATTTCATACCCTCTTCCCTTTATTAACAGAGAGCAAAATCATGGAGTCTTCCAAGGCCTTCATGAGGCAACTGCCAATCACACCAGGCTACAGTGGTAAGTGGTGACATGCCCTGCAACATGCCTGGCAGGAGGACTGTGGTCCTGGTCACTGTCCCTGCTTTGGCCCACTGTTAAGATACTTTTTAAGAGCACCCCATTGCTGAAGATGGCTGATAACTGAGTTCTGATAAATGGAGAGGTATAACTTAGGCCAGATCTCCCAGGACATGATCTGGTATGCAGGAAGCACTTCATTAATGTCCATTGAATGAGTTTGGACCAGAGTAGACACAGTGCTATGGGGATAGATGCAGTGAATAAGCTGAGGCCCTGTCCTTCCTCCCAAGTTGGGCTTTCTCAGATTTGCTGTAGAACTGTCTTATGGTCCCATTCCTTCTTGTGTCCCCTAGGGGGAGGGTGACAAACTGCCCTGTTTTGCCTGGAGTGGTCCTGGTTTTAGCATCGAAAGTCCCGTGTCCCAAGAAATGTCTTAGTTCTTGGCACCTGAACAATTGGTCACCCTACCTAAGGCTTCTGGGCTACTGAGAACTTACTAAGACACATCCCTGTGACAAATTCAGTGATCCCTGTAGGCCCTCAGCTCTCACATACAAGCGTTCGTAGGAGGGGAGCTACAGGGAAATAATCCAAGGCCACCCAGCCTCAACCTGGTCCCACTGGTTGATTAAGAAAACAGGTGTTGGGTTCTAACAAACTGAGATTCCAGTCTCTGCTTGGCCATTGCTGTGTGATTTTAAGTTACTTATCTCTCTACGTTAAGTAAAAAAATTTTATAAAATAGGTGTACTAGTTTCCTAGGGCTGCTGTTTAAAACAACAGATATTTATTCCATCACAGTTCTAGGGGCTAGAAGTCTGAAATCAAGGTGTCGTCAGGGCCATGTTCTCTCTGAAGGCTCTAGGGGAAGGTCCTTCCTGCCTCTTCCAGCTCCTGGAGGCTCTGGCTTGAGACAGCATTACTCAATCTCTGCCTCCACCTCACCTGACTCTTTATGTGCCCTTCTGCCCCATATCTCTGTGTCTGTGAGTCTCAAATCTCCCTCTCCTTTCTCTTTATTAAAACACCAGGCATTAGATTTGGGGCCTACCCTAAATCCAGGATGATCTTATTTACCTCTGCAAAGACTCTGTTTCCAGTTAAGTTCACATTCACAGAGGCCAGGGGTTAGAACTTGGATATATGTATTTGGGAGACGCAATTCAACCAACAACCTGGGGGTAGTAAAGGACTTTTTATAAGGTTAGTGTGAGGATTAGTGGAGCCAGCATACCTAACCTGTTTAAACTGTCCTGTATTTTAAAAGTAGCTTGTATTTCTATGTGTGAGCATGTGTACAATTCTATAGAATCTATGCAGATCAAAGTAGGCCGTTATGGGCGAGAAACCAGTGTGGCAAGGCCCCTGGTTTCTATGGTCACCCCATGACATTAGGGTGTCTTTTAATTGCCAAAGGGTTGGGGAGATTGGATGGTGGGTGAAGGACTTCGAGATCATTCTAGTAATTAGGTTCTTCTAAAGGTGGCTTCTTACAGGGCGCAGGGCATCGGGGTTGCTGCTTTCAACTCTGAAGCCAGGTTTTCGTTACCTAGGAACAAAGGCGAGAATGTTGGGCTTCAGTCATGAGATTGATTGATTGATTGATTTTCAGTTTAAAATAAGTTCTTAACCAGTTTTTCCTCATTTGTTCTTTTTTAAAAAAATGGTTTTATTGCGATAATATTATAGTACTTGGGATTCAGCATCCAGTTTAAATAAATAGTTGTGTTTTACTCATACTAATTGTAATGATTATATATTATTTTGTGGAAAATGGTGAAAAATTGTTCTAGGGGTGGGTCTCGCAGATAATGAATTTACCTTTTTGTGTAATAGGTCTCTGCTTTTAATAAGCCCACAATTTTCAGGTGGTCCCTACAAGAAAGATCCCAAATTGCATTTGAGAAGTGTCAAGGAAAATAAGCTTTCTCTCTAAAAAAGATGAATAATTTCAATTACCCCTCAGACTATCATTTTGGCCCATTACATGCCTTCCCTATTTGCCGTTCAGGCTGACATCAGGGGCTTTGCTATCAAAGAGTATTACTGTCATCGCCTTTGTTGAAACAGGCCTTCCCTCCCCAGCTCCAAGGTCATATTTCGTGGCCTTGGGAGGGCGTTGTAGAAACAACAACACGGCTTGTACTAATGGCCTTTGGAAAAAGTGCAGTGTTGTTGGCCAATGAAGAAATGCCAGGCGGCGGGCTGAGATTCTGGGGCGTTTGGGCAGGTTCTAAACCCTCCCTGAGGCTGTGATTCCCGTGGGCTCTCGCAGGCTTCATCCCGTACCTCAGCTGCGAGGGATCCTCGGCTGAGGACAACATGTCCCACTGTGTGAAAACCTTCCAGGAGAACACACAGCGCTATAAGGACCAGCTGGAGGAATTTCGCTGCTCTGTGGCCGGTGTCCAGAGACTGAAGCCTGTACGCTCAGAGGAGGCCGTGCTGCGGGCTCTGCACCAGTACCAACGGCAGTACCACCCCTTGAGCCTGGGTACTGGCTCCGGAAACCAGTCCCCTTCACTCCCACCCCACCCCCAGCCCCGGCCCAGGCGCAGGGCCTGGCAGGCCCTCTGAGCTGCCACAGAGATCATAGAATTCAGCACAGTTCTAAATCCTCAGGCTGCAGTGAAAATGGAAAGGCTCGGTTTCTTAAAAGGAGAAACGAACATTTCCAGTGGGAGAGGGACACGGGTTAGGAAAGAGAGTGTTGGGAACCAGGAGGCCCTGGGCGAGGCTCACCACGAACATTCAGACAGCTGCCATTGTAGCAGCCGATGCTTTCTGCTCGCTTTCTCTGTGCCAGGCCCCATTATGTCATTAACCACTCCAAACAACCTGTGAGGTCGATCCTGTCATTCCCATTTTACAGATGAGGAAAGTGAGGCTTCGCGAGGTAGTATTCGTTGTCTATGGTCAGACCTGGGCTTGAACACAGCTCCTCCAGGTACTAGCTGGGCAGGAAGAGGTTTCGCACTGAATAACCACCACCCAAACAACGGATGATCTGATTCTGTGATGTTAATAACCATAACAGTGATTCTCCTTAGACCATTTTTTCAAGTATAAAGGCCTATAGGAAAAGTAATGGGCTGGTTCCCCTGATTATCATTTCTAGAATTGTTTGAGGACATTTTAAGAACACATTTCTTATGCTTTAAAAATTTTCAAGACATTACAAAGAACGTCTGCCTAAGTGTCTGAGATTTAGCCCAGTTTTGTGACTGTTTGCTGCGTGACCTCGGGCAGGTTGCTTCCCCTCTCTGGGCTCCAGTTACTTCATCCAGGGCAGGGAAGGATGAACTAGATGCTCCCGAGGGTGCCTTCCAGCTCTGAGGTTATGGGACTCAGTGGCCTAATTAGATTCTTAAGGCAACTAGAAGAGGCAGGTGGGGCAATAATCTTGGATCTCACAAATGTGAAATTGCCCAGGGTCCGCCAGCCAGCCAGAGTCACTCATAACCCGCAGGCTGAGTCTGATGTGCTTTCTCCTGGCCTGGATGCTTCTCTTGATTCCCTTTTATAAACAGAGAGCAATGTCTGAAGCTTTTACTCTGAGAAAACAGCAAGATCTGCTTAAGAGCAAGGACTTGGGCATCAGATGGATGCGGGTTTGACTCTTGGCCCTACCACTTCCTTGCTATGTGACCTTGGCCAAGTCTCCCTTAACCTCCTTCAGCTCTCAGTCTCCTCCTCCACAAAGTAGAGTAACATGGTACCAACTTCTTATGGTTTGCAAGAGAATAAAATGAGAGGCTCTATGTACAACCCTTACCAAGGCGCCTGGCACAGAGAATCAATCAGCGGTACTAGATGCCCTTAGCACAGCTGAGGCCAAGGTGTTCACCAGGGCTGACTCTTGGGGGGCCAGCCAACTTGGGAGCACTGCCCATGGTGTGGCTTCTCAAAACCCTCAGGAAGTGCGCTGTCGTCTCTTTACAGAATGCAAATACATAAAGAAACCCCTCCAGGAGCCCCCAATCCCTGGCTGGTCAGGCTATGTGCCAAGAGCCAGGGTCACCGAATTAGGCTGTGCCACACGGTACACTGTCATGGCCAGAAACTGCTACAGGGACTTTCTGAACATCACGGAGCAGGCCAAGAGAGCGCGCCTGAAACCATATGAGGAGTAAGTCTGGCTTGGGGCATAACTGCAGGTAACAAGGGGAAGAGCGGATCTTGGCCCAGGGGTTTCCAGATGTGCCCGTCCCAGCACTAGGACTATTTTTGTATCTGATTGTCTTACATGGGGCCTCGTTTGTAATTGCAGGGACTTCCAAGTAGGCAGCCACTCTGTGTTCCCCACCCATGCCCAGCATTCTATGGAAGTCCTGCTGTGGGCTTTGCTGCTTTGTGGGGAGAGGCTGGGAGTACCAGCCAACAGGGCCACCATCCTGGCAGCTACCTAAGGCCTGAAGGAGGGAGATGATAGGGCACTGCATAGGGTGGCTTTTGTGATCTCGGTTTTCCCTTCTGTAAAATGGAGATGATAATCCTTACCTTCAGGATAAATGGTGAGGATTAGAAATAAACATACTATGCTCACACGGAACCTGTGTAGATTATCTTTATTCTTATTTTTGTTACTAATGAAAGGAGTAACTCAACTCTATGACTTTTGTTCTTACTTTAGAATATATGGACTTAAGTCCACACAACCTCCTCCTGCTCCTTCTCCAAAAGTTTTGCAGCGTGATGGGCTGCTGCCGAAATATCCAGACTTCTCTATTCCAGGTAAGGGAGGACTCTTTCTTCCCTTCCTATTATTTTTAAAAAGGGAATGAAATAAATGTTTGCAGTGGCCTCTCTGCTTAGTTGAGCTACCTGCCTGCAACTCGTGGAAATGGTTTCCCTTTCAGACCGTAGCTGTCCTAGCCTTAGAGGACTCCTGATGGAGGACCCCAAACCTACGGTGACATGTGGCTGTGATCAGAGGCCAAATATGTCATGCAACAGGAAGATTTATCTGGAGCCATTGTCCTCAGCCAAGTATGCAGAAGGCTAGAAGCGGAGAGCCTCCCAAAGAGAGGTGAACTGCAGGGGGGCTCAAAAGCTCTGGTTCTCACATGAGAATCAGCCCCTCACCCACACCCGAACAGGCACTGGGGACGTTTCGTAACATAAGAATCCTTTGAACCACTGCCTGCACCCTATTGACTGGTAGGCAATAGCATGTCATTAATGATGACTTTTTATTGTCGTGTGGGAATAAAGAGGATACTTCTCAGCATGCTAAGACTTAAGGGTGGCTTACAGAAGTTTATTGTCTCACAGTTCCAGAGGCCACAAGTCCAAAATCAAGGCGTTAGCAGAGCCATGTTCCCTCTGAAACCCTAGGGAAGAATCCCTCCTTGCTTCTTCCCAGGTCTTGGTGGTTTGCTGGCAATCCTTGGTGTTCCTTGGTGCATAATTCCAGTTTGTCTTTATGACCACGCGGCATCCCTTTGTGTCTTCACATGGCTGTCCTCTGATAAGGACACACCAGTTACATTAGATTCGGGTCCACCCTTCTCCAGTATGACCTCGTGTAAACTTAGCTAATTATACCTGGTGACCCCGTTTCCAAACGAGTCACCTTCTGAGGTACCGAGGATTAGAACTTCGACATATGTTTTTTGGGGGATACGATCCAACCCATAACACTGATAACTTCCTCTTGCCACTGACAGGCGGTCTCTCTGACCTCACCCTGCAGCCACTGGCACTCAGAAGAAACCAAAGCAACTGCTGGGGCAGTGAGGCCATCGGCATCAAAAGGCTCAAAAAAAGCGCAGAGCCACAAGCAGTAAGCTACCCCTGGGGGCGTCTTTCCAGGGCAGGAATTTCACCTGGGCTCCCTGAACCTCCCAGGTTCCATGGGTAGAAATCAGGACTTATATCTTTGATGAGAAAAATGTTACAAGTGAAATTTAGTCTTATCTTCATTTATGAACGTAGGCGACAAACCACAGCCACACTTGTCACCTTAGCCCGATAGAAATCACAGCTCTTTTCACATCATATGACATTTGTTACAAACAGCTTGAAATAAATAACATTACTGTTGATCGCTACTTTATAATTATCACCGTTATTAGAGCTACTATAACTACTTTCTAACATTGTTATTCAATATGCCTCTAAAGAAACATGGCTATTTCATAGATAGTCTTTTGAATATTTGGATAATATTTCAATATCATTTGTTTCCTTTGTAGTCTCCTGTATTTTAATTTACATTTAAAAACATTATTCTGTGAAGAGGTCCACAGAGGTTTCACCAGACAGCCAGAGAGTCCCTGGCAGAGAATGGTTAAGAACTCTCATCTAGGGAAGCAATCAAGGATGTGTGTAAAGGATGAGTGTCATAAAAAAACAGAACCACCACCCAAACCCCATAGGACTTAGGATTATAGTGCATCCCTTATTAAAAAATAATGTGACTGAAGAATGCTGTTGTAGAAGAATATTTACGATACAGTACATGGAAAAAGCAGGCCATGATAACAGCAAACCCGTGTACACGCACACTATAATTTTGTTTTTTGTTTTAAAAAACAGCGATGGTGTGGGGGGAGGCAGTAGAGGGAGCTAACCCATAATGCTAACAGTGTTACTTGGGTGATGGTGCTATTACTCATTTTTATTTTCTTGTTTGTATTTTTTTCCAATTTTCCATAGCTGACAGGTACCGTTTTCATAATCAGGAAGAGATGTTATTTTAAGAATCCTTATTTGAATTGATTAAAACATATTTTAACCTTTTAGAAATTGTATGTTTAAAGAGAGAGAAAAAAAAAAGCCACACCTCCATAGTGAGGAGCTGGCATTTGCTTTAAAGGCCTCCGGCAAAGCTCTGCGAATAAGAGATTTTTTCCCAGCTGTTTTAAAACCCTGGGAAAATGACCCCACAGTCCCAGAAAGGAAACCAGGAGGTCTCTCAGCTGCCCGGCCGGAGTGGTCCCATCCTGCTGCAGCTCTGCCGGCCCCTCAGGTGAACACCACAGGAGGTATATCGGCTGGTCCCCCTCCCAAGCCACAGTTTGCAGATGACTGCTCTGAGCTCAAGGTTATTAAGCTCTTCAGACGGCTCCTCTCACCTGCCCTCAGCTTGACCTCATCCACGGGGTCACGTCATGCATCAACATTTAAGCCACTGACTAATTCGTTTGGCACCGTGCTTAAAAACAAAACAAAACAAAACAAAACAAAACAAAACATCTTAAACTGTAAAACAAAACAAAACAAAACCACCATCCAATGACAGAGGTAACAAAATTGAATAAAGGCAATTCAAAAAAATTGTTTAGTAGTGTCTAATTCTTCTACAACTTCAAGATTAAGATCACCACGTTCAGTATGTAAATCCGTAACTCCTTTTGTTGAACAGGCCGTCACCGTCACCATTCTTTCCTTAATCTTTATCCTTTTTGTTTCTCCCTAGCCTATAATTTCTGGAGTGTCTGACGGGGGGAGGTAGAGAGGTGATTTTACTGCACAGCAAATTATCATCATTAGCACAAGCTGCATCCTTAATGAGCTCATTCTTGCCACTAAAAACAATTCCATTACCTGATAAGACAAAATTCCCCGGTTCTAGAAGGGCTGAGGAATCCGAGGGTGAGGGTTTGTGTGCTTTCTAATGACAACAGGGCCTTTTGTCCCAATAGTTCGACTTCTGTGGCAATGAAAGTACTCCTTTGGGGGGTCACTTGTTACTCTTTCTGTGCAGAAAACCGACGTTCCCACAGGCCAGATGTGGGGAGAAGATGCTTGAGTGCCATGTCCTCACTCCCCATCCCGCAGACTGGTGACCAGCTGACTCTAAACAGGGTCTTGGTCAAGGCTTTAACTCTGCTCCGGCACCAGGTGTGAAGCGTGTGTTCAGGCGTCAGACTTCCAGGGGTCAAATCTGAACTCCGCGCTTTTGCCTGGCTGTGTGACTTGATGCTTTCTTTGACCTCTCTGAGCCTCAAATTCCTAGTTTGTTCAAAGAAGATAACAAAAGCACCCACCCCATGGTGTGGGTCTGAGGATCAAGAAGATAGGCAGGTAACTTTAGCCCACACAAGCTCAGTAAATATTGCTATTATCAGTTCCCATCTGGGTAAAGCGATCTGGGAGAATCGGTATCCCTGACATGGGGCGGGAGTAGGGACTATTAACAGGAAAGGGCGATGCACCCTGGGCTCCCGGCCCCTAAGAAGTGCCCTTTTCACCGCTGCATTTTTCTTCCAAGGATTCCACCCTGTGAGGCAGGCTGAACAGGTAGCAGATAATAAAAACAGCAGCTGCTAATGAGCTTGGTATTGTCAGCCTCCGGCCTAAGCCCTTTACGTGGAATAGCTTTATAAATTAGTATAAATATTTTCATTTTATAGATGAGGAAACTGAGGCACACAGCGGTCAAGTGATTTGCTCAGCGTCGTGTAGGCAATAAGTGGCAAAGCCAGGATATGAACCCAAAACAGTCTGAGGCCAGAGTCCGCACATTTAAACTTCGTCCCACACTGCCATGTCCTATGTGCCTCCTCTGTGGCTGTTGTCACGGGAACACAGATTACTTCAAAATGAGTCATGGTTTCAACAACAAATCCATTCAGAAAGAAAAGGGAGGAGAGGAGAAACGAGAAACACGGAAGTCTAATGAACGTGACGGGGACGGTCAAATGGGGTTAAGGATTTCGAGAGCTGGGCTTTGGGGTTGGTCACATCAGTTTGTACCACATAACCGCTGAGTGATCTTGAGGGCGACACTTAACCATTCTAAGCCTTAGTTTTCTGTTATAAAATGACAAGACCTTCCTCATGAGGTTATTTGGAAGGGTTCATGTGATCACACACACAAGAGGCTTGGCCTAGCATTAAAACTCACAGGCCTTCTGCTTCCTTTTGAGCATGGCTAAAGCGCCAGAAGGAACAACAAAAGGCAACAGTTAAAAGGTCAATTAAGGCTCGAGGCTGGAGCCCTCCCCTCCCTGCCCCTCTCCTAGGCCTTGCTCATCAGACCCCATCCCACCCTGAGAGTATCCAGAGTTGGGATCTTGGCTTATTCTTTCCCCAAAGGCCTCTGGGTTCCTTAAGCAAATTACTCTCCCCTCCCCAGATATCCAGAGTTTCTACCAGGTGCCTGGCCTAGAGCGAGCACACCATACAGGTGAGCTGTCGTTAGGTGAGATGACCCAGGCAGGTAGAGCCCCCAACATCCGTCTCCTTGGCAGCCTCTTTTTTTCAACTAATGGGGGTGGGCTTTGGGGGAAAGTGGGGCATATCGGCCTCCACCAGTCTTCTAAAATCAGGCTCCCTTCCCAGAAAAATTACAGGTGGCTCTCTCAAAGAGGTTTATATATTCTCAACAGAAGCTCCAGGTCCATATTTAGATTCCAACTGGTTTTGTCTGGATTCTCCAAAGGCTAGGAGGGAGCGTGTACCCCGCCTTTCCTAAACAGCCTGGGGTACCATCAGGAAAGGGTACCAGACACTCCATGGCCTAGAGGAACTGGGCACCCAGCTCCAAGGTCAGACTTTGTTTCTGGTTTGTGTTCTCATGAAGGTCACACCAAGGGCAGCTCTCCCTAGGCCTCACTGTCTGGTCGTGGCGCCCCCTGCCCTCCACAGTCCCAGACCCCAGCTCCAGTTTATTTAAAATCACCTCTATTTGCTTAAACTCAACCCAGTTTTGATGACTGCTTAAAGTGTTTTTAAACCTATTCATCTAAGGGCATTTCTGACTTATAATTCATATATATATTTAGCATATCTGCAGCTTTACGAAGGTTGGGTGGCTTTGATTGTCCTTTTTGTCTCATTTTATCTACTTGTGAACATTTTGAGGACCTTCCGGCCAGTGTGTCTAAAAAATCTTTTTATTAGATTTATTGTCATGAATACATTTTATGTGCGTGCTACCACAGCCTCCTGCCATGAAGTTATGAACTTTTTTCTAGGACATCAAGCACTAAGGCGCTATTTTCGAAACCAGGGGATAAAAACTTTTTCCGCAAAGGGCCAGGTAGTAAATATTTTAGGCTTTGTGGGACATATGGTCTCTGTTGCAACTATTCAAATCTGCCAGTTTAGCAGGAAAGCAGCCATAGACAATATGTAAATGGATGAGTGTGGCTGTTTTCCAATAAAACTTTATTTATAGACACTGAAATTTTAATTTTATATCATTTCGTGCATCACAAAATACTCTTTTGAATTTTTAAAAACCATTTAAACGTGAAAACCATTCTAGCTGGAGGGCTGTACAAAAACAGGTGGCCTATGGGCCCTAATTCACCAACGCCTGCTCTAAACCACAAATTAACCCAAGGGGATGATGCTAGCTCGGATCTGGTCATAAGTGATTTGTTTTGTAAGCAACATGGGACAAGCGGGAGCCTTCTTGAGAAAGACTCCTTTGGAAGATCTGGGAAACAGAACCCCCAGGCACCTAGAACACAGAGAATGTAGTCCAAACCCACTGCCAAGAGAGAGAGGCACAAGGATGACATGGCACTCAGATTAGCTGGGAGAAAGCCTGCAATTGCTTGAGAGAAAAGGAAGAAACAAAGGCCTAGTAGAGGCTTTTCATACCCTGCATTAAAGTTCAAATCTAATTTAGATGAAAGTGGATGCATAGAAATTAAATGTGCACGCGAGGCTCTCGTCGTTAAGTTGTGTACCCTGTAACGATAGCTTTACCAAATTTATTCCCTTGGTTTGAAAATAAAGATGCTTTTTGAAATTTGATTTCGTTGTTTTACAAATTGTTTTAGCTTTGTGAATAATGCGAACTGCATTTCTGATCTGCCTCAAACAAAAATAGAGCATTAAAGTGTTTAAGATTCAATCAAAGGCTTGCTGTGAGCGGCACAATATTAAAATAACAGAAAAATCAATTCGATTTTTATTTTGAACATGATTTGTCACAAATAGCATTCTAATAGATAACACTGATTATATGGTAGCAAATGTAATTTATATATACCAAGCTCTACTCCTTTGTCAGAGTCATCATTAAGGAATTTGACACGTATGTGGGAGAACAGTAAATGTCAACTGAAATATATACGAGCTAGCTATAAATGGGATGCTGAAGTGAGTGATGCTGGCAACGCTATACTTATAAGTAATAATATGCAGTCTAAAGTAGCTTGCATTTTCAAATAAGAACTCTTTTTATGCTGTCATTTGAAATATCTCATATTTCTGAAGGTCAGGAATAAATGGCACTATTAGCATTAAAAGCTAGTAAAAGAAAAAGCGATTTGTTGTTCATTTAACATAACATTTTTTTGAAATAGCTTTGTAAAGTATTCATGATTTCCTCCCCCCGTGGGAGGCTGAGAAGACAGGAGGAAGATGCCTGTTTCTGAACGGAGGGCTTTGTATCGTACCTTTGTTCCATTCGGGGAGATCTCGGTGAAATTATGTGCTTTGTGCCTGGGCAGGAAAGTGCTAAAAAAATAAAACTGTCTACATAACCGTGGTCTCGGCCGACTCCAGCAGGGTGCTGCCCGGGCCCTGGCTTTGTTCCTTGTGAGTAGAGCCATTTGGTAAACTCGGGATAAGTGGCAAGACTCTCAGAAACTGAAGATGGAGCGCTTTGATGTGACAGACACAAGTCCCCAAGAGGAAGAGAAGGGAGGCTCTTGCTGTGCAAATGCATCAGGTTTGAATACAAATAGAGACAGACTTGAGGCCATCTTAGGGCCATACGAACCCACTTGTCACCTTCCGCCAGCAACCCTTCCTACCAGCCACAGGTCCTGACCTCCAAAATACTGTGAACTTCTCCTTTTCCTCCTAAATTTGGATAAAAAATGAAGACTACTTGAAAATAACATTGACAAACACCATTGTAACCACCCCCTGGAATTAGCAAAGATGAACCTTTTTGTCATATTTGCTCCAAATCCTTTTGTAATGAAAAATAAATGACATTACTGATAAAGAAGAATTCAAAAGGTGTATGTACCGCATATGCAGTGAGCAGTAGTATTTTGTGAATAAAAATGTACGTAAATGGTAATTTCTATATCTAAATGGTTTCTTCCTGAAACTCAGTTTTCTCAACAGGACATTTTGGGCATGATACACACGGGCTCTAGTTTGTTCTTTTTCATTGCTAAAGTTATATTTTGGACAATCTGATGGATGTGAATGTCAGATTGTTGCTTTTGTTTATACTTCCCCGATTACTAGTGAAGGCGAATCTCAAACATTTATCGTTCAGTTTCCTCTTTGTGCTTTGCCTGCTCATGTCCCTTTGTCCATTTTTCTATTGGGTTGTCCTTCCTTTCGTGTATTCTGAATACTAATCTTTTGTTGAGTCCACTTCGAATTCCTTTTCTGAGGCCGTGCTTGTCTTTAATCTTGGTTGTTGGTGTCTCTGTTACTTGTAAAGAGTAACTCAGGCCTGCCTGCCTTCCCGCTTCATTTATTGGCTGTTCGTCATGTGCCGGGCGCTGTATCAAGTGCTTGGCACTCTTTATCTTATTTGATTGTTACAGCCATTCTCTGCAGGAGGGCCATTATTATTCTCAGTTAAGTGTTGAGGTCAGGGAAGTGAAGTAGCCAACCCAGGTAGCACAGGTAGAAAGAGAGGAAGCTGGGATTCAATGCCAGCTTTGCCTCCCTGCAGAGACCTATATTACACTATGAGAATTAATAAGAGTAAAGATTATAACGTGTCATTAGAAACTCTTGGAAGGAAACACAGGGTTGGTTCTCAGCCCTGGCTGTCTACCCCCTGGGGAGTTTTTAAAAGACTGGTGCTGGGCCCCGCCCCAGAGATTCTGATTGTTCTAGGGGTCGTCCAGGACATGGGGCTTCCTGTGAAAGCTCCCCAGTCAATTCTGATACACAGCTGGGGCTGAGAACCTCTGTCTTATAATCTACAGTTTTATTGAGATCTAGGAAGTCTCAAAGGTCTCAGACAAAGACCTATTTTCCTGCACCAGGCCAAAATTTTAAATGCTGCCTCACACTTCAGGGAAAAGAATTTTAGAAAATACAAAGAAAAAAAAGAGAATGAAAGAAAAATACCAAGGTATTGCGCTCAAGCACTCCCGTTCCGCTATCAATTAGAGACGTCCCCGTAAAGGGAAAGGAAAGCTCTTTCTGCCTCATTTTCGGGATCTCGGTGGATGAATCACTTCCTTTAAGAACC
Source organism: Pteropus vampyrus (assembly GCF_000151845.1). Taxonomy (NCBI): domain Eukaryota; kingdom Metazoa; phylum Chordata; class Mammalia; order Chiroptera; family Pteropodidae; genus Pteropus; species Pteropus vampyrus. The sequence goes on from NW_011888827.1 coordinate 4,072,709, forward strand.
AACCACTGCTGTCATGATGCCATTCATGGAATTGCTCAATGAAACTCCTTCTGGATTCTAAGAATTAAACAGTGAATGGTCCTACTCCAGCGCAACGGGCCAACCCTGCACCATTATCCCCTTACCCTGAAAATGACACCCTCTACCTGACACCAGCTTGTTTACGCACAAGGGAGTGGGAACAAGTAGGCAGATCAGCTGGGGGCTTGTGGGAGGCCGTGCTTGGGCAGGAGGCCAGGCTAGAAGGACCACACTCCACATATATCATAAAAGGATATTAGGTGTGTGCATATTTGCAGTAGGAAAATTTGGGAGACCATCTACTTATATGTCCATCAGCAAAGACAACCATACCCATGCATTCCTCAGTGGACTCTGTAAAGCCCTATGAGGAATGAAGAAGCTTGTACCATTAGAGAATAATATCCACGTTATGGATAGGGCAAAAAGCTGGATAAGAATGGTGTGTATTGCGGGCTACCATTTGTGTGGGGGAAAAAAAAA
>NW_011888827.1:4074692-4089796 GCF_000151845.1 Pteropus vampyrus
GATGTGAATGTCATATTGTTGCTTTTGTTTATACTTCCCCGATTACTAGTGAAGGCGAATCTCAAACATTTATCGTTCAGTTTCCTCTTTGTGCTTTGCCTGCTCATGTCCCTTTGTCCATTTTTCTATTGGGTTGTCCTTCCTTTCGTGTATTCTGAATACTAATCTTTTGTTGAGTCCACTTCGAATTCCTTTTCTGAGGCCGTGCTGGTCTTTAATCTTGGTTGTTGGTGTCTCTGTTACTTGTAAAGAGTAACTCAGGCCTGCCTGCCTTCCCGCTTCATTTATTGGCTGTTCGTCATGTGCCGGGCGCTGTATCAAGTGCTTGGCACTCTTTATCTTATTTGATTGTCACAGCCATTCTCTGCAGGAGGGCCATTATTATTCTCAGTTAAGTGTTGAGGTCAGGGAAGTGAAGTAGCCAACCCAGGTAGCACAGGTAGAAAGAGAGGAAGCTGGGATTCAATGCCAGCTTTGCCTCCCTGCAGAGACCTATATTACACTATGAGAATTAATAAGAGTAAAGATTATAACGTGTCATTAGAAACTCTTGGAAGGAAACACAGGGTTGGTTCTCAGCCCTGGCTGTCTACCCCCTGGGGAGTTTTTAAAAGACTGGTGCTGGGCCCCGCCCCAGAGATTCTGATTGTTCTAGGGGTCGTCCAGGACATGGGGCTTCCTGTGAAAGCTCCCCAGTCAATTCTGATACACAGCTGGGGCTGAGAACCTCTGTCTTATAATCTACAGTTTTATTGAGATCTAGGAAGTCTCAAAGGTCTCAGACAAAGACCTATTTTCCTGCACCAGGCCAAAATTTTAAATGCTGCCTCACACTTCAGGGAAAAGAATTTTAGAAAATACAAAGAAAAAAAAGAGAATGAAAGAAAAATACCAAGGTATTGCGCTCAAGCACTCCCGTTCCGCTATCAATTAGAGACGTCCCCGTAAAGGGAAAGGAAAGCTCTTTCTGCCTCATTTTCGGGATCTCGGTGGATGAATCACTTCCTTTAAGAACCAACCACTGCTGTCATGATGCCATTCATGGAATTGCTCAATGAAACTCCTTCTGGATTCTAAGAATTAAACAGTGAATGGTCCTACTCCAGCGCAACGGGCCAACCCTGCACCATTATCCCCTTACCCTGAAAATGACACCCTCTACCTGACACCAGCTTGTTTACGCACAAGGGAGTGGGAACAAGTAGGCAGATCAGCTGGGGGCTTGTGGGAGGCCGTGCTTGGGCAGGAGGCCAGGCTAGAAGGACCGCACTCCACATATATCATAAAAGGATATTAGGTGTGTGCATATTTGCAGTAGGAAAATTTGGGAGACCATCTACTTATATGTCCATCAGCAAAGACAACCATACCCATGCATTCCTCAGTGGACTCTGTAAAGCCCTATGAGGAATGAAGAAGCTTGTACCATTAGAGAATAATATCCACGTTATGGATAGGGCAAAAAGCTGGATAAGAATGGTGTGTATTGCGGGCTACCATTTGTGTGGGGGAAAAAAAAAACGGCAGAGGTGGGGCAAGAGTGTGAGATAGGTACACACATATGTATATGTAGATACACATATATGTATATATTCCTACCCTAGGATGGTAAAAGCTGGGTAGGCAGCACGTGAAAATAATGATGATCTTTTCAAATAGGACAGAACTTCATTGTCTAAGGAAGTAAAATACATTAGAACAAGCCATACGAAGTGCCCTCAGCGAGATGGTGGCCCAGTGGAAGGATCAGGCATTACCTGTAGCCAACTTGGCTCCAGTCCCAAAAAATAATCTCTGAAATGTGACTCCAGAAGATGGAGAATGTCAAACCAATACCTCAACAACAACCCGAGGACATTGAAAATTTATTGCCCCAAAGATACAAGAGAGTACCACATTTTTAACAAGGGTAAAGAGATTGGAAAACATCTTCTCGCACGGTGTCACTGCTACAAAAATTATACCTGTGGAGGAGAACATTTTCAGCATGAGGCTCGTTTAGCTTGTGGAACTGGGACCTCGATGAGTAAATAGCATTGAACCGACTGCCTGGAATTCAGATCTCTTTGAAAGGCTCTGCTCCTCCAGGCAGAGTCCAAGTGACTCTTTCTAAGCAAAACCACTCAAAGAACAGCCTCCTTTCCTGTGGCCTTTTAACAAGCTGGAATCAGCTGCATCAGACTAAATATATACAAAACCAAGGGGTCTCCCATGAGCCTGCAGCTTTAGGCCTGGCAATGACTTCAGGGCCCAGAGGTGCCCCCGCCTGCTCAGACGGGACTTTCCCCATCGAGTTAAGTTCCTGGAGGGTTTCTCACACGCTGCTTCTGGGAATGGAAAATGTGGCGGCCACTTTGGAAAACAGTCTGGCAGCTCTCCTAAAGCTTAAATATAGAGTTATCACGTAACCTAGCAATTCCGCTCCTAGGTACATACCCAAGAAGAATAAACATATATGTCCACCACAAACTTGTACATAAATGTTCATAGCAGCATTAATCATAATAGCACCAAAGGGGAAATAACCCAAATGTCCATCAATTGATAAATGCGTAAAACGTGTTACACTATGTAATAGAATATTATTTGGTAATAAAAAGGAATGCAGTCCTGATACATGCTACAACGTGGATGAACCTTGGAAACATGATGCTACGTGAAAGAACCAGTCAAAAGGACTGTATATTGTATGAAATGTTCAGAATAAGAACATCTATGGAGACAGAAAGTAGATTAGTGGTTGCCTAGGGCTGGAGAAAAGGGATCAGGGAATTAGTGGGTGATGGCTAATGGGTGTGGGGTTTCTTTTTTTCTAAGATTGACTGGGGTGATGATTGTACAACTCCGTCAATACTGAAAGTCATTGGATTGTACACTTTAAACGGGTGAATAAATGATACAGAAATGACATCTCACTAAAGATGGTGAAAGAAAAAGATCATGGAAGTATGTCACTCCTAAGAGGGTAACGCCTGGTCAGGTTGGGGCACTCAGCCATGAGATGCAGAGCACTCTGGCCTCCTCCTTTTCTAGTAGGCGTCTTTGGCTAAAAGAGGATGGTTGTCCAGACAGGCCTCCCTCAGGACTCAGCCTCAGAATGTAACTCCTTGACAAGGGAGCCCTTATGCAGGATGGAGACTTTGGTGTTTGGGATATACAGTATGTGAGCTGTACTGTACTTGAAAACAATAACTCCACCCCCACCCCTGCCTAAATACTATAAAATCCAGACAGTTCCACAGCGCATTCCACAGCCGGGTCCTAAGGATTCCTCAGCTCTACGTCTGGCTGTATGAGCTGGGTGGGCACAGTGGAAAGGGGACTTGAACTGGCCCTCAGAAGACTGGGGGCAAATCCTGGTTGTGTTTCACGCTCGAGTTCTACTCTTAAATATACAAAATAATGGCACCATCACAGTGACATCTGATCCTTCCAGTGACACGCCCAGGAATTAAGAATATTACCGTCAGGACAGTTAAGTCATGCAGCTGAGCAAAATCTTGGTATGTGTTTTTGAAAACATTTTGAAGTCCAGTATTCTTCCCTCTAGCTTCCCTATGTGGTTTTAGACAAGTTACATGACTCTATGAATCTCACTTTCTTCATCTTAAAATGAGAGCCATTGAAAGGTAATATCTAAGTTTTCTTCAGAGGCTAACGTCCTATTATTTTCTATTATTCTCTTTTAAGGTGGCATTCTTTCTCTCCATATTTTAAACACAGTCACATTCTCTTCCAACTCTTACCAAGCTAGATTCTACTGCCTGAGAAAGAGAACAGCTTGCCACTGTGAACTAGATCCCAATGCAGTCTATATTCCTCTCATGCCACAGACTCCAAACGAATCAATTTATATTAATAAATGCGTGCCACCTGAAATTAACTCAGAGCTTTCATGCAAGTACTGTCCAGGTCTATTCCTTATTGTTTCAGATAAAACAGTCTCATTATTTTCCTGTTTCTCGAATTTCTGCCTTACAACTGATGTCTTGGTCCTGCCAAGTTGAACTTGGCATAAGGAAAACAATATTTGATTTTTCAGAGTAAATCAGGTGGATAGGTGGAGAATTGAGATGAATAGTTGGGTAGATGAATGGCCGGATGGCTGGCTGGATAGATGGATAAGTGGATAGGTAAGTGGTTAAGTGGATGGACAGAAAGGGATGACTGAGTGGATGGGTAGATGGGTACAAAACGGGTGGGTAGGCATGTGTATGTATGTATGTGTGCACAGATAGATCAATAGGCAAATATAGGAAATAAGACTTAGATAGAATGAAAGATACGCACTCTGTCCCATCTTCACCACTTTGCACTGTGATGTGAGAAGCCCCCAGTTTGGGCCGGAAGAGATTTATCACGTGTTTATTCCAGAGGAACTTAACCTCCTGGATTTTTCCAACATTGAGGTCAACATCAATGACAAGCATATGACTTGCATCTGGTTTGAGGGATCCTCTGAAAACACAGACATAAAATGTTGTGTCAGTTGGATATATGAATACATAGGACAGTAGCAATCTCTTGTTTCTCCAGACAATGGCTGCTATTGTTGGTTTTTGGCAAATACCTCAAAAATGTCACACATGTCCAGGGGTGAAGAACACACCTTTAAAAAAAGATATTGGACTCTCGATTTCTACCGTCTTAGTTTGTTTCTAGAGAAAAGTCAAATATTTCGGGTGGCGTATTAACCCTATAAATTCACTGCAGGACTAATTAACGTAATGTCATGTTTAAAGATGCATATGGTTCGGCAGAAGTCATTTGTGAGGTCTCATATGTAGCATCGAAGTTGTCAGCAAACTTTAACATGAAAATTATGCAAAAGTTGGTGCAAAAAACAGAGTCTAATTTTACAGCATGCATGGTTAGGCATTCACTCGACTCATACATACCAAGCACCACATATGCCCAGCAAAAGCTAGGTGCTGAGGCTACCACAGCAAGAACAAGCTGGCCTCAGGCTTCACGTGTAGCCTGTGTCAGGGGACAGAGAGTATACACTGGAGGGGAATGAGTTGCCATGTAAATGTGCCTTGTCTAAGAAGAATTTGATATTCATAAAACCTACGTAGTCTAGAAGTAATGAGCGACATCCCAAAAGGAGTTAGCACGTTTCATTGTAAATAGCGAAGTTCATCCTCTCTGGGCTTCACTCTTCTTATATGTAAAATGGGGGTGACTTGAGCTAGATGCTGAGACTTCCTTCTGGCTCTGACATTCTAGGATTCAATGGTTCTGTATAATAGAGGGCTAGATTTATAAAACGGCGTATACCCAATCTTTCACGAACCATCTATTATGGAAGGTAGGGTCATTTCACTGTACTATCAAACTTACTTGAAAATTTCATATTGTTTTGAGTTTCCATTGCTTCCATACAAAGCGATCCTGATGGACCCACTCACTTTCTCTTTTCCAGCCAGGGTGACCGACACCCTATATCTCCAACCTGTCCAAAGAAATACAATCGGTTCCAAGTCATCTTGTTGAAAAAAAAAAAAAAAGACTCCATGGAAGCATTCTTGTTCCCAGCTCTGAATCCCCCATGGGTGCGAGGTAAGGGAAAATATGACCAATAGTTTCCTTCGATGAAGCTGGAGTCCCAGAAATTCAGATTCTCAGCGGGGGTGAGGGACTCAAGGGGAAGTAAATATTATAGTTTGGCACAGTCTCTTGCTTGGACAGCAATGCATGGGCTCTGATGGATGAAGGGAGGCCGGTTACTACAGCCCCGTGTCCTCGGTACATGCCACTACGCCAGAAAGGCTGCAGGGAGGCAGAGGTGTTTGTGGCTCCAACATTTGGGTGATTTGGGTAAATCACCTACTACTCTCTTTTTTGATACTGATTTTTTGCTCTTTTCACCTGCAGTGGACGGCACCCCATCTACCTGTCCTCAACCCAGATTCTTCCCTGAGGTAAGCAGTTTGGTCTCTATACTTAATCAAGTCCAGGGGTGATTTTGCCCCTTGGGGACATTTGGCACTGTCTGGAGACATTATTGACTGACACACCAGGTGAATGGACTGGGTGGGTGGAGCGCTACTGGCATCTAGTGTGTAGAAGCCATGGGTTTGCTAAATACTCCAGTGCGAAGGACCGCCCCTCTCGACAACGAATTATCCAGCTCCAAAATGTCAACGGAGCTGAGGTTGAGAAACCCAGATCTAGAGCTTTCTCTGAACATTTACACACATGTGCGCCCGCACGTATGTAAGAGATTTTAGGCTCCCCCCCACCCCCACCCCAGCCCCCTTCGGTAAATAGTATACAATGCTATTCTCTATCCTCTCCACCGATCCCTACCCCAGACTAATTCGTCACCCCTCTCTGTCCTGCCCTGCGTTCTGGAAGGCCGCCCCTACTGGGGATCCTTGCTGCTGGCTTTCTGGTGGGTTCTGCGTGGGAGAGCAGGAGGCAGGAATATGCATGTCAGACTTTCTAGATACTGCCAAGCTGTTATCTTTCATGGTCAGTATTGTGAGGATTACATGAACTACTGTGTGTAAAAAGTGTTTTGTAAAGTGCTACATAAATATTTTTTAAATTTAAAACTCCCTTGGAAAGTAACTGTTCTTCTATCTAGCTGCCATGTAATATTCCTTATTACAAGGGAATCTTGATGATTTTACTATCTCGTGCTTTTTAAATGGAAGCTGGGCAAAATAGTAACAAAAATGTAGTATGCGTGTGTGTGTGTGTGTGTGTGTGTGTGTATACAGGGGGACTTCTTGAGTTACAGTGACTTTGTCCCACTTTGCTCTCCCTCTTCTTCTGTTAATGGACCCAGCCTTCCTGCCACAGGAGTGGATGGACATGTGACTCGGCCTGGGCCGATCACTGGACTCAATCTACTGATCGGGATTATTAGCTAAAGGGGTGAAAGTGAAGCCCAAGACAAATGCCATTCTACTGTCCTTCTATCATAGCTTAAGCTGGTTGGAGTTGCGTTTCTGTCAGTTGCTACCAAGGCTCCTAACTAATAAGGTTGATATACCTTTTAAAATTATTTTCAACTTTTAAATGGGTAAAATGAAAACTTACGAGTAAAGTTACCACTCTCTCCTGTGTTCAGGAAAAACGTTAGTCCCATAGCACTGGTGTTCCCTCGAAACTGGTCAGCATAGTGCCCCATTTTGGGGCATCCTTCCTCTGGGCAAGGAAAACAGCTATTCTAGTGGGAAAAAAATGTGGGTAGTAGGCCTTTGACTCAAGCACTCACTCACTCATGCACTCAATTAATCAATTCATCTTCCTATCTATCATCCATCCATCCATCCATCCATCCATCCATCCATCCTTCATCTGGCCTCTCATCCACCTGCCCATCCTTCCATTCACCTATCCACCCTACCCTCCATCCATTGACCCATGCATACATGTATCTATTGGGAATTTTCCAGAATGAAAAGTTGAGTATCTAGGGAAGGCCCAGCACAGTCAGGTCTGTGCTGACCCCTCCTGCTGACCCTGCTCCCTGGAGGAAGAAGCCTCTGTGAGGCTCAGTATTTCCAGTACCTCCTCTCATTCGATGTAGAGTTACATTTCTGTTCTGTTCCAAGCCTCGGGGACAAAACCAACAACAGAGCTGCCACCAACATCTTTCCCGGGCCGCTGGTATGACTTACCTCCTGAAACTGGTTGTAGGAGGCACACGGGTAGCCCAGGAAGCCGTCGGGGTTGAGGATGCTGCTTGAGTAGTACTTGTAGCTCCTCAAGTGATTGCAAGCTGCAAAGTCTCGGGTGCCTGAGAAAGCAGAGGCCATGGCTGTTCACAGAGGCACTTCGCTTTTGAAGCCTGAACCATCCTGACTAAGTAAGGAAGCACCTCTACACTTCGCATGTAGACGTGGGCATTCCTGAACACCTTGGTCACAATTCAAACTTTCTGTCATCGATGTTGACTTACTTTGAGGCAAGTAAGAAATTTGGGGAATGGTTTAGTAATGGTGTTTGGCTAGAGTCACTTCCCTCTACCTCTCACTGTGGCCATTTGCTGGTGAGGGCCTCCTTAGGGCCTGGCAAGTGCTGGGGAGCGACAAGTGCTCACAAGCACGTTTGTCCAATCCTCCAGGGGCCAGGCATCTAACATAAATAGATGACGAGGGTTGGAGGCCTGGGGGTGGGGAACGAGAAACAAATACATATAGAAAGAGAGAGGAGAGGCGAGGAGAGGAGAGGAGAGAGGAGAAAGAGAAAATAGCAATAGCTTTGAAAGGGGATCTTACACAGATCGGCCAGTCATTGAATGTTAAAGGCCCAGATTGCTTGTCTTCTGATTTTTCATGAGAAGCCAGCATCTTGACTTTTACATGAAAATGCTTCCATACTTAAATGATAGCAGTTCAACCATTCTGAAACCAGTCACTGTGAAGGCCAATCACATGGCACTCTGAGTGGCATCCCACCTGAGGGCATCCCGCAGTTTGAGAACTCTAAACCATACTGGACAGGCCTTTCACTTAAACCAAGCTTTTCTGTGCCGACGGGCCCCAGGCCGAGAAACCCCACTCCTCACTATTCCAGGCACAAGGTAAGAGCAGTGGAGACCGAGATCACTGTGGCCTGTGGCCACTCTCTCACTGTATTTTATTGACCATCTTTTTCTTTAAACCAAAGTCTCCGTGTTTGCAAAATTGTTTTCTCATTTCTCTAGCTGCTTGGTATAAAACTTTCCATGGAGTGACCCACAGTGACCCCAGACATACCTGGGGACCATTTCTGGGGGGTCTGGGGAGCTTTATCAACCACCCATGGAGAACGGAACAGTCCCCTTTGTGCTGGGGGGATTAGCCTTCCACAGCCCCCAGCTCCGCCTGCCCCACCGCCCGGAGACTTCCAGCTGAAGCCGGTTCCCTGCCCTACGCCAATGCTCATTACCAGACAACACAACCTGTTTCAAACTTAATTGTTTCTTTCATCCAAAATTGCTGCCCAGGGATCCCATAATAGAGGAGCAAGAGGATTTAATTGTTCCTCAGTGCCCAGCGCCGGGGCGACCGGGAGCCCCACACAATAGCAGCACACTCCAGTGTGCAAGGGCTTGTTCACTCTAAATTGCCTCTTTAATTAAACCTGGGCTCCCTTCTATTATGTGTGCCCTGCTCGTCACTTCTGGGAGGGGGCAGCTCTCATTGTGACTCTGGTGTTCCTTCGGTGAGCAGGACAGCCGCATCTTCGCGGGGGTTACCTGATGCCAAGTGGAGAGGAGGTCAAAGGCTCCATTTACTGCACGTTGGCTGTTGCTTTATCGACTCTGTTCTTTCACAGTCAACACATAGAATATTAAAATGCCACAGAGGGTCGCTCAACTCAGTTTAACGGACTGTACTGAGTACTTGCTTTGGGCCAGGCCTTGAGCAGGGTGTTGGGGTATCTGGGATGCTCAGGACACAGTCTCTGGCCTCAGGGACCTCCCAGCTCAGAGACATAAACACTAAAATGAGATGATCACAGACTCAAAGCCTCCACCTTCAGTGAGAAGAGCGAAGCCTGGTCTTAGGGCTGGGGCAACAGGAATGGAGCAAAGGCCAGAACAAGGGCAGCTGACGGAGATGGTGCTTTAGGGGCACAGCCTCTGTCTCAGATAAATGGAGACACCCATGTGGACAAAAAGGGGCCACATACTAAACCCGACAAGCTCAGGGGAGGCCTGCATGGCCGGCCTTACAAACTCAGAGATCAGAAGTTACTACATAGGATGGTCGGAAAATAAAAATCCCTAACTACAAGCGGGTCATAGTGGGCAGTCACGTCCTAGGCCTCTGGCGTCCTCAGCAAAGGTCAGTCCTTATGGTAAGTGAGCCTGTCTCTTGTCTATGCCCATCTAAGATCACATAGCTTTGAAATGTCACAGTAATCTCCTTTTGCAGACCCCTCAGGGCACGACTTCTGGCACCAGCGCACAAGACCACGGAACCCTCATTACTATATTATTCCCCGCAAACCATCTCTGGGTGCTGTACATGTTAATTATGAAGTATCTTGTACTCGCCAGTGTAAAAGAAGTATGTATCTTTCTTTTCTATTCTTTATCCGATCCTAGAGATGCACGCTCCCCACTTTGCTTTCTTCTGCCCCCTTAATCTACCACCAACGGATTTCATGTAACCCTCCTTACCTCTCCTCCTTTGATTCTAATGCATAAAACAAGCTGCAAAACTACCATTCTCTGGAGCATTTTCTCAATCTGTTGAGATTTTGCTTCCCGGCAATTGTTGGCAGTTTGGTTCAAATAAACTCATACAAATTCTCTGCAGGTTTGGACATTTTTACATTGACACACGCATATCTCGTTCCCCTGGACCTTCAGGTCTCTGCCTCTACGCACGCGCTCCCCAAGCTCACAGAGCACATCCCACTGGTCTTCTCTCCAGCTCAGCCCCTTCTCAGTCCCAGTATCTGATAATAGCAAAGGGCAAGGAAGTCGAAGCCCTTCAAATCTTTGCTTATGCCCTCCAAGGAGCAAGAACTGAAGCCAGGCTAGGGTGGGGCAGAGCCAGAGCTGGGAGTTCACCGATGTGCCTGCCCAGCTTACGTCTCAGCATCCAAATATGGGTGGAGATGGTGCAGTCTGGGGCATGAGGTCGGGGCTTTGCAGCCAGAAATCATGCTTCAGTATAATTGGGCAAATTTTTGAACTCTTCTGACCCAGTTTCCTCAAGTGTAAAATGGGGCTCGTCAGAGTAACTCTCTCATGACATTGGTGTGAAAACGCCTGGGACAGACTGAGCACAGCGTAAGCGGTGACACATTCAGTACTATGAAGACGGACCACACATTCGGATTCCCCCCCAAGCAGAGCAGTCGCTGTCTTGCTTTTTCTAATTTACGTACCTTCCCATAGTCCGTTCACATCAACGATGGTTGAAAGGATATTTTTCTGACAGCCAGGCATTTGCTTTCCTCCGTTTGGATAGAAATCCAGATGGCCCACCTTTTGGCTCATTCCAAAACCTCAAACATTGGAAATAAAGGTAAGTGGTCCCAAAGTGAGGTTGTGGCCACACAACATGTTCAACTTGTTCCAACCGGAGCAAGAGCCTCCAGTGGAACAAACTATAAGCAACGCTTTGACAAAAGAAGTAAGAAAAATATTCAAAGATTAACTCTGAATTTCACAAGTACAGTCAAGCATCAATAGTAAATATATCCGACATTCTGAATATTAACAGACTAGGGAAGGGCACAGGGTTTGAAGACTGAGCAACAATCTTTCATGAGCTAGAGAAGTCTTTTTGGCCTATCTGGGGCCATAGGCTGATACCCCGGCACTGGACTGGCTGTTTATTTGTGATGCATCCATTTCAAGTGGTTGGTGCCCAAGCTTTTCCTGTGGTGATCATTTTGAATGCCATCCCTTCAGAAAGTGTGTGTGTGGTGGGGGAATACCTGGACCCACTGTCATCAGTCATAGCTGGTCATTGAGGTGGAGTAGGAAACTTACCTAGGAAAGGGACTATGGGAGCAGAGTCTGTGTGGATCACATCCACAAACGTGGCATCAGATGGGTCCAGCCGAACCTCCTCAGGTGTGCCCTGGAAGCATGGCTCTGCCGGATCCAGTCCTGAAAGGGGGGAAGTGAACAACGAGGCCATATTCTTAAACAAACCAGGATCTAAACCCTGTACCCACAAAAGCATGGGGATTCCTGAGCAAATGGCCCCATAGCCCGGTAGCCATGGTTTAGGGGAATATGGTTTCTGGTACGCTTGGGAGAGGCTGGAACAGAGAGGCTGCAAGTCCAAGGACATCCAGAAACGCCCAGGGCCTGGGTCCCTGGAGGATCTCGGTGGTGCCCTTGACCCCTCATCTCCCTTTTCCTTCTTTTCCTCTCGCGGGTTACTATTTGGCCACTGCTCTCCACCACTGCAAGCTCCTTGGCCTCAGCCAGCTGCCTTCAGTCCCAGAACCCCGCACTGTCTATTCCTCTGTGTTTTTGCTTATGCTGTCCCCAGGCTGTGGCTCACTTCCCCTCAATCTCCCCTAATCTAAAAATAGTTCCCCTCCGAGACCCGACTCAGACACCACCTCCTCGTGAAAAATTTAACCTCGCCTTTCTCAGTCCATTCCATACTAGTTGTATAGGATTATTTTGCATTTATCAATTCCGCTTTGAATTTTATTTGCCTGCTTTGTTGTCTGCCTCCTGGCGAGACTGCATTTCATTCCCTGAAGCGGGGGCTGTGCCTAGTTCATCTTCAAAGAGAAGCAGCGGGTGGTAGGAGCGTGGCACCCAGGACCCAGGGACCTGTATTCTAGCCCTGGTTCTATGCAAGGTCAAGTGACTGTCCCCCCTGAGCTTCAGTTTCCTCATCTGGAAAGTAGGATGAAGAACAACCTACCTTATGGGGTTATCGTGAGAAATCTCATGAAAAGATGTAAGAGAAAGGATTTTACAAGCTGAAAATTCTCCACTAACATGAACTATTATCCCCTATCCTTCGCCCTGGGCCACGGGGACATTCATTAAATGTCGAACTGTTCGCCCGAGTTACACACTGATTTGGCTGCACAAAATAAGTAGTTGTCTCTGTCTACGTCTTGTTTTGCCTAATCATTCGTTCATTCATTCATTCACTCACTCATCATTTGTTCGGTATTGACTGAGCTCCTCCTGTGGCAGGTCTCAGCTAGCCACTTTCATTTTCTGCCTGTGCCTGGCACAGCAAAGACAACAAATAAGTACTTGTGAAACTGATGAATCAATGTAAAAAATTTTACCTTTTTTTTGCTCAGCCATACTCTAGCAATAATAATCCTGAATTCGTGGGTTTAATGTCTTTACAATCATATATTTTCTAATACACATGAAAATATATGGGCGATTATTTTTTCATTTAAGTCGGTGCATCACCTAAAATCAGTTCCCGGAGAACCAGTAGGGGCGCCCTTGGCGGTGGGAAGTGCTTCCCCGCCGGAACCCAGACCCGACCCCCGCACCCCCTACCTGTGATCCTGCCCACGCGGCCCCCCAGCCTCCTGTCCGCTTCGGCGGCCGCGTGCGCGCCCAGGCTGTGGCCGATGAGCTGCACGTTCTCGAGGCTGTAGCCCAGCTCAGTCTGCGGAAGGATGGCGCGTCAGGTCCCCCAGGCAGGGGCGGGGAGTGGGGATGGACCCCGGAGGCACAACGCGGGCTCCAAGACCGCCTAGGACAACGCGATCGTGCGTCCCGGCGGTCACATTCCCCGAGTCCCGCGGGCTGGTTGGTGCGCGGGCCAACAGTGCTGACCAGCGGCCACCCTGTCAACTGCAGGCCGCCTTAGCCGGGACTGGTGTGAGCAGCCTGCTGCCATTCACGCCCCACCGCGGGCCTCCCTCTCCTCATCCCTGGCAGGGCCTGGGCTTGAATAGACCTTGCAGAAGGGGCCTTCCCTCACGGGCTGTCTGAGAATGAAGACTCATCTTTTGGGCTGAGAACTGCTGGGCAGCACAGCCTGCTCTCAAATTTCCAGAACAGCCTGCAAGGAAGGCTAATTTCAAAAGGGGGAAACTGAGGCTCAAATAAGTTAATTTGCCCAAGGCGTCACAGCTGGGGATCTTCAGGACACTGCGGGAGGGAGGAAGGTTGCAGCTTCGTCTTAGAAAAGGCCTGTCGCGGGCTGCCAGGCTTCCAGGCCTTACTGCTGCCCACAGGTCCCCAGGCCACCTCTGCCTCTGAGTGCACCAGGGTGCTTGCCTGTCCCTCTCTCTGCCTCCTCCCGACAGGATGTGGCCCAGGCAGGGTTTTACCCACAGTCCTTGTAGCAAGAAAGCTATCTCCGCTCCCACAACCCGAATGTTGTGGACGGCTTGTGTGTATTGCACCCGGGCCCCACGTCTCCAATCTACACAAATGCAATTCACTTGTTCCACTTTAAACATTTTCTGGGGAAGAAAAACAAGAGGGAGGAACCAACTTATTAGCAAGCACGGGCTGCATACTCCGGAGACAGGAATTCCCAGCCGTCAAGCATCTAGTTTGTGTCAGAGCTTTCATACTCCTCCCATTTGTCCTAATCCTCTCTGTGAACTGGGTATGGACACTGATATGGCCACTGAGGCCTGGAATGGAGTAAATGACTTGTCTAAGGTCTCACAGATGGTTATGGACTCAGCCAGGGCAAAAAGATCACTTACTAGATCAGAGTTTAGCAAACTGAGGGCCAAATCCACCTGCTTTTATAAATAAAGTTTTATTGGAACACAGCCATGTCCATTTGTTTACATATTGTCTGTCTCTGCTTTTAAGCTGCAACAGAGTTGAGTTGAAACCATATAGCTCCAAAATACTAGAATATTTACTACCTGGTCATTTATAGGAAAAGTTTGCTGACCCTTGTACTAGACACAGGGAAGTTGCTTTTATGTTCCCGGCAATGCATAGGTGGGAGATATAAGGTATTGAGGGACAAATTTAATAAGATACAATTTAGACTGAGGGAGGCTACAACTCTCCCAAATACATGCACCTTTTATATTATGTGGTATGACCACAGTCTACTGCCCATGCACAGATACTGGTCCCCTGAGAGGGAAAAGTACATGTCAGAAAGGGTCACTCCATATCTTGTGTCCCTGTTGGCATGCCCTGGACTGCACCTTGGGCTGAGGTGGGGACAAGTTAGCAGGAGGCCAGGGCATCATGATGGACCACATCCCCCCGACTCTCCCAGCTCCAGGCCCACACAGCCTTCTTCTGGGACCCCAACCTAAAAAGAGCAGAGAACCCTTGGGCGGAAGCTGCTTGAGGTTTGTCTGAGTGCAGACTAAGCTACGAGCAGTGCCCATGGCTACCTCTCACAGGTGAATCTGTGGAGCCATGAATTGTGGTGTCTCGTGACAGAAGACCTGGTTTTGCCTTTCACCTCTGGATCTAACTTTGGGCAAGTATTGAACTTCTTTGTGCCTTCGTTTCCCCACTATAAAATGGGAACAATAACTATATCTTCCTTGCAATATTTCTGGGGGGATTAAAGGGGCAGACTGTGACACGATTATCACAGTGCCAGGTTCGGGAAATGGTTGTTACGAATACTAACTCATCACTAATATTCGTGATAAAGTAGAGCAGTGCTGTCCAATGATGTGATCACTAGTACATGGGGCTATTTATAAAT
>NW_011888827.1:4090701-4101539 GCF_000151845.1 Pteropus vampyrus
TAACATCATTTATAGGCATCATTTATATTTTAAGCAACACTAGTCATTAGAACAACTCCTAGATCTTGTTGTTTAGTGAGATAATAAAGTAACACATATATTCCTATATCACATAGTTATCTTTTTAAATGTTCTGATAACTTTTTCAATATAATTGGTTTCCTTTGCAATCAAATGTATTTTATTTTATGCATTTAAAAACATCATCCTGAGAAGGGGCCCTTAGCCTTCTCCAGATTGTGGCAGAGGTCCCCAGCACAGACAAGATGAAGGACCCCAGATGGGGCACTAGACAAGAGGGGAGATGCAGCTCAGTGGAGCCGAGAGGGGCATCTCTAGCTTGCAGGACCTAAGAACAGACTCCTACATGCCCAGGGGCTGTTCAGGCCCCCTCCACCAGCCCCCCTGAGCGTGATGCCTGAAGATGGATCACAAGATAAAAACAGCCCAACGCCCATGTCCAAGCAGACTCCCAGCTAGGGGCTCTGAGTGAGAAGTTTGTCACCTAGAATCTCCTAATAGCTGACCTCAGGGATCTGTAGAGACACCTGGCTCTCTAAACTGTCAGGGACAGAAATTGTGAGCAATTTGAGCAATTTCTTCCTGGTCACTTCTAAGCACCTGGAGAAAGCCTGTCCTGCTTTCAGCTGGCCGGCCTTCTAACTCCCAGAGTCCTCACCTATTCCCTGTTGTGGTTAAATGGCCCCTCTCCCCTACCTGGCTCCTAGCTCCTCAGGAAAGATTTAAGTTCTCCCTACGACTGCCCGTGAGGGGCTTCTTCCCCTCTACTTCTTAGTACAGGAGGAAGATGGCCCTCCTGGGGATACACCAGGCCTGGGGTTCTCCATAAATGCTGCTCACACCTGCTTCCTCCCAGGAGCAGAGTTCCAATGCTGGGAAGCCCCCGAAGTTTCGTGCACAGGGATGTGGACTGTGCAAGTTTCTGGGTTGGGCCTCCATGGATTTCGTCGGATATGCGAAGGGAGCCTGAGAGCTGTGATGGCTCGAGGTCTAACACTGGCGAGGGAGCATCCCCTCGCTGAGAGTCCTACGCTGCGCATTTTTCCTTAGACGACCGTGCACGGGCTCCAGGGTGGGCACCCAAATCCGCCTGCCACGCAGTCATTTCATGCCCGCTCTTACCTAGTAGTTGTCCAGATTCTCATTGGTGTATAGAAGAAAGTGGGTGTCAATGTCCTTGGGGACCCAGGGGAATAATTTTAAAGGCCTCTGAAGGATCCCGGCCCATGGTTTTTCGTCGGAGAAGCAGCCGAGAGGTCTATAGCAGATTTCCTTTCCTGTGGTGGGAAGAACAACAAACGGGACACTCGTGATGTTCTGAAAAGGAGTAATGTCATCTCGGCCATACGGCAGGACTCCTCAGGGTGCGGCACAGGATCGGCTGAGGCCCATGCTGGATTTTGTCGTTGCTGCCAGTGTTCCTCATATTCCACAGTGACATGAATCACTCCCAGCAGGGGCTGGGAGTGAAGATGTGTATCGCATATACACATTGTCAGGCCTCTCTCAGAGATTCTGATTCAGAGAGCCTGGGCGGGGCACTGCAAACCACATGTTTAATGCTGTTTAACCCCTATCACCAGGCCAGGTGGGGAATGGCTGAGAATTCCTGGGAAGCTTCTGCCTTAAAACTACCTCTTCTGGGAAACTCCCAGATGGCCTTTTACATGTCTTCTCCAAGCATTAAGTATTTATCAAGTACCTACGAATTCTGTATCAGGGATGCTACTTGATTTATCCTGATGTTGCCATTACATCCAACACAGACCATGCACACAGGAGCCGTTGATGGGGGTTTGTCCAATTCGCACGTCTTCATGACGTCCTTTTACACACATTTTTTTTCCCAAATTATTCTCTGCCATTTCAGATTTTTCCTGTTGTTCTTTGAAATGGTAAATTTCTTAAGACCAGGGCTGAATTTATTTTTGCATCATGCTATACATAGCAGGGGCTCAACATATACAACCGATGACCCACATAACCCTATCTAAGTCTGAGGATCTTTCCTCTACCAGAGCATAGACGTTTTCACAGAAGGTGGTCACTGAGGGTGACGTAATCAAACCCAGAGGACAGACCCATAGGTCTTCTCTCTTAGGCTTCCTCAGCTCCTGAACTGATGATGCCAAGTGTTGGTCATTCACTCAAAACTGGTAATAGTTAACACCTGTTGCTTACAACATGCCAGATGCCACACTAGCCCTTTACAGGTATTATCCCTTTTAAGCCTCAAAACATCCACATGAGTAGGGAATTAGTACTACTTCCATTTCACGGATGGGAAAGCCAAGGCACAGGGAGACAAACTGAGCTGCCCAAGGTCACAGCCAGGAGTGGAGCCAGGATCGAACTGGGGAAGTTTAATTGGGGATAAAGTTAGACACTGAGGAGGCCTGAAGACAAATCAGGTATGAACTCTGCCCTGAAAGAGGAACTCTAACAGAGAGGAATAATGATGGAACTGAATTCCTTCCAGGAAGAGGGACGGTCTTGGAGGAAGGGCTGCCGAAGGCTGAAGCAACACTTGCTTCGGGTTGTACGTGAAGGGGCTTGGAGGACAGGTTAGGTAGGATACCTGGGCTGTTAGGTGGATAGTGTGGAGGTGCTGGAAGGTGCTGAGCTGATGAGTGGACTGGGGGCCTGTGCTCCATGAACGTGTTTTGGGGAGCACGTGTAGGTGGCTCAGAGGCAGGAGAGCCTGGGAGGGGTGGGGGCCTGGGGTGGGGCAGTGCAGGGGTGGTGGGCCTGGAGAGGTAACAGGCATTCTAATATTGGATGACGGTGGAAATTAAGACAAAGGTGGGGAGGTGGGGACAGGCAGTGGTGCCCGAGCCTGGATAAGTGAGTAGAGGCATCACCGGTGGGAGGCCCTGGTGGAGCTGCCTGGGCCTCAGGAGTGGGAGTGTGGGGGCTGGGGGAGCGGAGGCTGGGCAAGAGGGAAGCCCCGAGGAAGAGGAGGATGAGCAGAGCTCCTAGGAGTGACCTTTGGGAAGTACCTGCGTGTAAGGCGGGAGGAGGCAGCAGATGGAGACCCAGCGGGGTCAGGCAGGCCTGAGGAGCAGGCAGACTCACCCGGCCCTGCTGTCAGGAGCCGGGTGTGGCTGCATGGTCAAGATGGAAGGAGAGGCCACGAGTGGGCTGGGGACAAGCCGAGGGGACGAGAGGGAGGAATCACGATGCGGAAGAAAGCCCCGGCAGAAGGAGGCCGGCGGAGACGCGCAGGTGAGAGTCAGAGAGACAGAGATGGCGTGAGTGGAGTGAAAGGCTGTAGGCAGCGGGGTGGGCTCGCCTGGCGGGCCTGGCAGGGGACACAGCCGTGTGGCTTTAGTCTGCAGACGTGTACTTGCCCACTCAAGGGACTGAGGGTGTTGGGGGCCTGACAAGAAAGCCCACTCCCCCGTCCGCCCCAGCAGCCTGCCACCTGTGCCGCTCCTGTCACAGCCACTAGAGTCTTTGCCGATGGATTACAGGGGACATCTGTGTCCAGCATGTTGCCCTGTGTTTGCCACAGAGTCGACACTCTCTGAATGGTGGCGACTGATATTTTTCTTGAAATAATGATAGTACTATAACTTAAGATAATAGTGGCTCTAACAGCATCACCCACAGGCCAGCCCAGGCGTGGTCACTTTCTCCCTAAGGGGCTGGTGAAGGCATCCTCACCTCTGACTACAGCGGAAAGGAGGAGGCCGATGATCCGAGGGGGCGGCATCTGAGTGGATGAAAACACCGAGCCGCACAGACAGCGTGGGCAGTCACTGCATCGGACAGGGCCCGGAGGCCTGGCACACACACGGGACAGTGAGTAAAACAGAGCTCAGGCTCAGAGACTGGGCCCCTCGGGGCTCTCGCTCAAGGCGGTGCCCCTGCAGCTGAGGCCTCCCCACACACAGGGAGTTGGGCAGCAGCTGCTCTGGACGCTGGACTGAGAGTCTCCGTACTGCAGTGGCTTTCTCTGCCCTCCTTCTGGGCCCATTACAGCCCCAGCCCCGCCAAGCTCCCTGCCCGGGTGGGGGCCGTGACTTACTGTGCGACACCAAAGTTCCACTCGCAAGCCAGCAGGTCGGTCATGGCCTTTTATAGCCAGGCTTTATCCTTTGGACTCCCTAGAGGAGAGGACAGAAGGACAGAGAGGACTCCGCACATATGCGCTTTGAACCTAAGTCATCATGAACACATGCAGCCGGCTCGGCCCAAGACCAGGACTGTGTACAAAGCGGGATTTGAGGAAAGGAAAACTGACTTTGGGGATGGAAAAAGACCCTGAGAATCTGAATTCACAGGGTCAGGAGCCAAAAGATTGTGCTGCCTGCATGAGAACGGGGAAACGCCAAGCGCTAGTGCCTCCCATTCGAAACGCCTTCCGAAACACGAGCCCACGCCTGTCTTACTGAGCTGTGCAAGCATGAAATGTCTAAAGACTCGCCATCTTGTGGACGTGTTTATACAGACACACGTCTCCTCTGGTTTGGGGGTGCGGTGAGTGGAAAGCCGCCCTCCAAAGAACCTGGACAGAGAATAAAAATGAAGGCAGCCCTGGTGATCAAGAAGCTCGGAAGAAGAAAACAAACACTTTAAATATAGCTTTGTTTAGAAAAGATATAGCCTATTTTAAAAGCATGTCTGAGCCGCATCGACTGTACCTTGACCTGGAGATAAGAAGGTGGAGGTATTTTCTTTATTGCTGAGAGGCGAACCTGGGTGAATAGCCGTGTGCCGCCCTGACACTTTTTAAATTGACGTATGCTTTACATGCACCAAAGTGCATAAATCTTAAGTTTAAACTTCAGTACAGTTTATTGAGTTTTGACGAATGTATACTCCTGTCTGTGTGTGCAACATATAAAGCATTTCTAGCAGCCAAAAGTTTCTCCATGATGCTTCTACCACCACCCCCTTGACAATGCTCTGATTTCTATCACCATAAATTAATTTGGTCTGTTCTAGAATCGCAGATAAATGGAATTATATAGCACATGCTCCTTTGCGTCTTGCTTCGTTGGCACAACATGTTTTTGAGGATTATCCAGGTTGGTACATGTATCAGTAGCTGGTTTCTTTTCACTGAAGCATTTCCGTGTGAGTAGATCATGGCTAGTTTATCCATTCTGCATTGATGGACATGTGGGTTCTTTCTAGTTTGGGACTCATGAATGATGCTGCTAGGAACATTCTAGCCTGGTACATGTTTTATTTTTGGTAGACATATGCCCTCAATTCTCTCAGGTTTATCCCCAGGAGTAGAACTGCTGGGTCCTGGGGTACGTGCCTGCTTAGCTTTAGGAGATGCTGCCAAACACTTTCCCTAAGTGACGGCACCTGTGTTAACTCCCACTGGGTGTTGGGTGAGAGTTCCAGTTGCTCCACGTTCCACTCCCGCACTTTGATCAATCCCAGAAACGTTCAGGTTGCTAGCCATTTCCTGATGATTTCAAGGGCAGAAAAACAGCTCCTTCAAGGTTTGTGGAACTGGCAAAGGGATGATGAAACCTGAATGGGGTCACCTTTATGTAAATAGTCAAAGCCTAATGTTGCCACACTACTGCGCCTGGAGGTGTCCAGCAGCTGAGGAAGGAGATCAAGTTGAAGGCTCATAAAGGACCCCACTGAGGAGGCCGGAATGGCAACATTAGTCTGAATGGAAGCCCTAGACCCATGACATGGGGCCAGTGGCTGCCTATTGCTCTTGGGAAAACCCAGATTCTCTCCATTGGTCTTTAGGGTGCAGTGTTACCTGGATCTTGCCTCCTCCCCCTCTCTCCCCTTGAGTCCCTCTCTCTTGCTCACTGAACTTCAGGCTGGCTGTGTATAGTCTCTTGAAAGTGCCCACCTTGGGGTCTTTGCATATTCTGTTTCCCGTTCCTGAAACATGTTACCATCACTCTTTCGCTGCCTAAGTCGAAGTTATCTTCCAGGGCTCAGCTTAAATGTCACATCCTCAAAAACGCCTTCCTCACTGCCCAGATGAGACCAGACATTCCTTTACATTCTTATTTTTTCTTCCATGGAACATATACCAATTGGTAATTATATTTCAGTGATTATTTGTGTAGACCTTGCCTTGGTGGAAGGGTCAATGTCTGTATAGTCATTTCTGTGCTGCCAGAGCACAGTGCCTGATAAGTACTAGGTGATCAGTAAACATTCATCATCGTTGGATCAAACATTGCCGGATGAGAGGATGAGACCTTGGAAGCTAATGACTCACTGGGTGGATGAGCTGGATAACTTCCAGGTCTCTCCTGCCTTCTCCTCCGTGCTCTGTGCCCTGGAAGGTGCTTCTGTGGCCCCCCTATGCTGCTTGCCCTTGGCCCATTGGTTGAGTTCAGCCAATGGGAGGCAGAGCTCGGAGATCAGAGGATGGGAAGGGGAAGAGGTTAGTCTCTTTCCCTTCTATGCCGTGGTTGGCTAATGTCTGCACTTCTGTCCTGAGGATTGCAGCTCCTCGCCAGCAGCTCCCTCCCACAGTCCCAGCTCCCTCCAGGCTGCAGGCGACAGGGAAGTCAGAGCTTCCAGTGCTGCTAATGCCTAGGGCTCAGGAAGTGCTAGTAGGTTTTCTTAATCCTGTCCACATCTCTGTAAAGAGTCCGGACCATTGATAAGCCCTTTAAGTGGGCCATCTCTTTGCCAGTGGGGTCCCTAACAGGTACGGCTAACCACTGGTCTCCTCCCGAGAGAGAATGTGAATCAAGGCCGGTGGTCCGTCTGGGGGGATTAGCTAGGCCTTGGGCACCTTCTTTTCCTCATTCCATGTTCCTGGGATGAGGGTTTCTGTCCTCCTTAGGAAAGGGTTTTGCATCGTGCAGTCCTTGGGTTTTGGGTTTTCCCGCCCACACTAACAGCAGCCTTGTAGTTTTGGCCGAAGGTTTAGTAAGGTACCTTCCGATAATCTGTGGGTCCAATCATCCTAGTTGCAGCCCCAGATAAATCAAAGAATCAGGGAACTTATGACCTGAGTGGCATTTCACCTGGTCAACAGCCACCCCAAGAGGGCAGAGTTGGAAAGAAAGGGAGGGTTATAGTTCGATTCTTGTTATTTCCAGGTCACCAGGCTCTGTTCTAAATGCCAAGGGCAGGTCGTGGTCACCCGTGCCCTTGAAGATTCACTGAGGCAGATTTGCTTACTATAAGGAAAACTTTCCAAAGGTCAGAATCATTGGAAAACAGAATGGGGCTTTGCTGGTGGGGAGTGACCCCCTGCCGCACACGGATGACATTACAACTTAAGTAGAGGTGAACTGAAGCTGAGCACCAGGTGAGGGGTGGTTTAGGTAATCTACTTTAAAGACCCTTTTTGCATCTGGATTCCTACAAGGAGTTTTGGAAGCTGCAGCCTAGAGAAAGGATGGCATCTTTCTATTCAAGCAAGAGTCACCTTGAAGGAGCAAACCATCCAAACTCCCTTTTCAAAGAGAATAAGGTATCAGCCCAGAGGTGACAACACCTAAGGTAATGAGAAATGAGCTGAGCAAACACCTCTGGGGAATAGAATCTCAAGGACAGGTGTTGAGGACCATGAGAGAGAGCTGAGCATCAGCAAGGAATTAGCTGCTCGGGTATCCTGAGAGGAAATGACAGGGATCAAATCGTAGCTCTTAGAGCTGTAAATTGCTTGAGAAATACAGTGCCTTTTTAATTCCCATTTTACGGCCAAGACAATGAAGTCCTGAACGGTTGAGGGGTCCAGGTTAAGGGTGACCAACTTAGGAACATTGTCCCTGTACTCTACGTAGCCAATGGAAATTTCACCAGAGTTGGCCAGGGCCACATAGACACTGCAGGTATACCCCAGAGGAACCACAGAGAGCTCCAAACTCCCCATCTCCTGGGATGGTGTGCTTGGGTCGTGGATGTATGGAGCTGAGCTTGGATTCCCCGGTAGTGTCAGGAAGTGGAGCCTGCATAGCTGCACTGATAAGTAGCCAAGGTCCACGGCAGTGATCTTAGAACCTGCTGTTCTTGGCCTTCCTGGCAATTTCCTCCAGCTTCACATCTGATAAAATGACATTCATTCACTCGAGTAAAGGGACATGGGAGGAGAGAGCAGGGGTCTGGCCCTACTCTGAATTGGTCTCCATCAGCTGTCTCCCCTGCTTACAGAACATATAGCCACCACTGTACCTGCGGTCCAGATTCAGGTCACATGGGTCACCCCAGGTCACCTTGAGGCTCAGGACAGTGCTTCGGCTCAATGCTTACAGTGCGGCCAGCAGCCTTGGGGAGCCTCCTCAGGTGGCCTCCTCCGTCTGCACTGCACACCGTTCTCAGTTTCCTCCCTATTTTAAAATTATTTCCCCCACGTCCTCAGCCATACCTGTTAGTCTGGAGAGTAGGTGAGACAGGCTGTCTTCCATCAGGGAGAAAGGTTCTCACCCGTGGCCCATCTGTCCTACCCTGTCCCTTATGCCTTGGTTCCACTCACCGCCCTCTTGATGTCCTCTTACCTCTCGCCTGGGTATCTTCAGGGGCCTCCTCTTCTTGGCTGGCCTCCCAGCCTGCAGTCTCAGTCAGATGTCTTCCTGTAAGCCTGGACCTAGAACCAATGGCTCTACGGAGCCTTCCCCACTCTGTCCTGGGCCGTACCTTGCTTTTTGCACTTATCGGGCAGCGTGGCAGCGCTTATTTACCTCCTGGGCTCCTTCCCGCTGTGCACGCCTCAAGGACTGCCTCGAAGTCTTCTGCTCTCCGCTCATTCCAGCGCTGGCAGAGAGCTGGCGTTCGGTGGTGCTGGCAGAATCTACAGCCCACTGACCGAGCTCTTGTCAGCACAGTGCTGCCTGGCCCAGGCCGGGAGCCAGAGCCTGGCAAAACTGTGACAAGGGGGCTTCCACTCCTGCCTGGTGACCCCACTACCCTCGTCAATGTTTTAAGAAAGTACAAAATCAGTAGAGCTTAGATATAACAAATGATATATGGCTATAGTTTTCAGAAGTAAGGTCTAGAGGGGGAATTTTATATTTTTAAAGAGGAGGGTGTTTTTGTTTTTAAGATTTGCTATGGGAAAAGTGCTGCTCACCCCAGGGAGGTGATGCCCCACTCTGCTCTGGCTTCACCCGTTCAGATGCCATCTAGGTCCATAAGGCATTCTTCCTGCATCCTGGTATCTCCTCTCCTCCATTGGGGAAGAAGTCAAGGTGACCCACCAGTTGGGCCCATCCCAAATCCAGAAATATTTGGAACAGCAATGAGCATTTTATAATGCAAGGCTCTCCTAGGTAAAACACAATTGCACATACTCATAGCTGTGCACCATGGGGCCTCACCCAAGGATGGGGTCAGAGGAGCTGCATCCGTGTGAATCACATCCACAAAGGTAGCATCAGAGGGACCGAGTTGAACCTCTTCAGGAGTACCCTAGAAGCTTCTACAGGATCCAACCCTAAAATAGATGGTCAGTGCTACAGACAAGGGACCTAGCTATAGGTGCCAGCAAGACCTCTAGGTGTACAGTTGCTCAGACTGTGCATTGCCCAACTAAAAGGGTGCCATAACCTGGAGGTGGTCATTGCCATGGCCTTGGGTATTGAATAGGAGGACATTGGGTCTTAAGGATGGATATTACAAGAGGACTCCAGTGGCATGGACAGAGAAGGGCAGATGAGCAAAGACATATAGTTTGTTTCTGAGGAAGGATTTTTTTTTCCACATCAGATTTTTTTCATTTACTTGTTTATCTTTCTTCTTTAATATTCTTTTTTCTTCCCAAGTTTGAAGGAAAAAAGGGCAAGACAGTATGGTATTGTAGATAAGAACAAGATTCTGGGACTAGAAAGCTTGGCTCCAAATCACTACTCATGAAGTTGGGAGAATTACTTGACCTTTATTGTGCCTCAGTTTCCCCATTTATAAAATGGGAATAATAATGGAATCTATCGTATATGATTGTTATGAGATTAAATGAGTTAATATATGTAGCACTTAACATAGTGGCTGGCACCTGTGGATGTATAAGTATTAATTATTATTATTTTCTCCTGACTATATTTGCTTCTTGGCAGGGCTCCCGGATTTGTCAATAGTTTTCCGAAGGTTTGGTCAGAGCAGCCGAAACGTCATGAACATAGTTGTTTGTTACAGAAGATAGAAAAGGGAGTTCTTTAAAGGTAGACTCGCTTGAGCCGAATGACAGCAAAACTGAATTTAAACCTCAGTCCCACTACTGAGTAGTTGTGTGACTGTGCAAACTACTCAATTCTTTGAGGCTGTTTCTTCAGTTGTGAAGATTAAATGAAAAAATATAAAGCACTTTGCACAGTATTTGGGATAAATAGGCATTTAATCTATGCTTACTATAATAATTATATCAACGCTATATTATTACTATATTACATTGATATAGTTTGTTGCTGTTGTTAAAACTGAAAGGCTTTGCTCGGGTTAAAATAATGCTTTTGGCTGTGATGGCGGCTGGGTTTCTTCTGCCAGCAAAGTCAACAGAAGCTGTAAACATAAACATTTCACGTTTACTCTCCTTTGACTTTGGAGAGAAGCGGGGACGGGAATGAAATGACAATATGGATCCTTCTTAGTTATATTTTCTCAGGTTGATACAAGCCTGCATTTTTTTGGGTGCCCAGTCCCGCCGAGCAACCCACACCATCAGAAAACTTGGAGCTAGAGAGGAGGGATAGGAGCAGAGGTGGGAGGAGCAAAGGGAAATGACAGAGAATGAAGCCACCACCTCCCCTGCCACACAGATGGGTTTCCTGGGGGCTTTCTGAAATGTTCTGTGCGGGCTGTAACCAGCTCTGCCGTGGCCAAGGGAAACAGTCTCCTTCAGGCCAGCTCTGAGCAGGGCTGCAGTCTCGTACCAT
>NW_011888827.1:4101589-4111430 GCF_000151845.1 Pteropus vampyrus
GTGTGAATCACATCCACAAAGGTAGCATCAGAGGGATCGAGTTGAACCTCTTCAGGAGTACCCTAGAAGCTTCTACAGAATCCAACCCTAAAATAGATGGTCAGTGCTACAGACAAGGGACCTAGCTATAGGTGCCAGCAAGACCTCTAGGTGTACAGTTGCTCAGACTGTGCATTGCCCAACTAAAAGGGTGCCATAAGCTGGAGGTGGTCATTGCCATGGCCTTGGGTATTGAATAG
Organism: Pteropus vampyrus; assembly: GCF_000151845.1. Classification (NCBI taxonomy): domain Eukaryota; kingdom Metazoa; phylum Chordata; class Mammalia; order Chiroptera; family Pteropodidae; genus Pteropus; species Pteropus vampyrus. The sequence goes on from NW_011888827.1 coordinate 4,101,829, forward strand.
GAGGACATTGGGTCTTAAGGATGGATATTACAAGAGGACTCCAGTGGCATGGACAGAGAAGGGCAGATGAGCAAAGACATATAGTTTGTTTCTGAGGAAGGATTTTTTTTTCCACATCAGATTTTTTTCATTTACTTGTTTATCTTTCTTCTTTAATATTCTTTTTTCTTCCCAAGTTTGAAGGAAAAAAGGGCAAGACAGTATGGTATTGTAGATAAGAACAAGATTCTGGGACTAGAAAGCTTGGCTCCAAATCACTACTCATGAAGTTGGGAGAATTACTTGACCTTTATTGTGCCTCAGTTTCCCCATTTATAAAATGGGAATAATAATGGAATCTATCGTATATGATTGTTATGAGATTAAATGAGTTAATATATGTAGCACTTAACATAGTGGCTGGCACCTGTGGATGTATAAGTATTAATTATTATTATTTTCTCCTGACTATATTTGCTTCTTGGCAGGGCTCCCGGATTTGTCAATAGTTTTCCGAAGGTTTGGTCAGAGCAGCCGAAACGTCATGAACATAGTTGTTTGTTACAGAAGATAGAAAAGGGAGTTCTTTAAAGGTAGACTCGCTTGAGCCGAATGACAGCAAAACTGAATTTAAACCTCAGTCCCACTACTGAGTAGTTGTGTGACTGTGCAAACTACTCAATTCTTTGAGGCTGTTTCTTCAGTTGTGAAGATTAAATGAAAAAATATAAAGCACTTTGCACAGTATTTGGGATAAATAGGCATTTAATCTATGCTTACTATAATAATTATATCAACGCTATATTATTACTATATTACATTGATATAGTTTGTTGCTGTTGTTAAAACTGAAAGGCTTTGCTCGGGTTAAAATAATGCTTTTGGCTGTGATGGCGGCTGGGTTTCTTCTGCCAGCAAAGTCAACAGAAGCTGTAAACATAAACATTTCACGTTTACTCTCCTTTGACTTTGGAGAGAAGCGGGGACGGGAATGAAATGACAATATGGATCCTTCTTAGTTATATTTTCTCAGGTTGATACAAGCCTGCATTTTTTTGGGTGCCCAGTCCCGCCGAGCAACCCACACCATCAGAAAACTTGGAGCTAGAGAGGAGGGATAGGAGCAGAGGTGGGAGGAGCAAAGGGAAATGACAGAGAATGAAGCCACCACCTCCCCTGCCACACAGATGGGTTTCCTGGGGGCTTTCTGAAATGTTCTGTGCGGGCTGTAACCAGCTCTGCCGTGGCCAAGGGAAACAGTCTCCTTCAGGCCAGCTCTGAGCAGGGCTGCAGTCTCGTACCATGTTGTGGGGTTACTGGGGACAAAACTGGGAGCTCTACCCGTTGGGCCTTACCTGTAACCCTGCCCAGGCCTGGAGTCCTGCTCTTTGCCTCTCCAGCCACATGGGCTCCCAGGCTGTGGCTGATGAGGTGGACTTGGGAAGGCGAGTAGCTGTAGTTTGTCTGGAGAGGGAAGATTGTATTCTTAGGACATTTCTGAGCTGTGGTTTTTGTGATGTACAAACCTAATGTTGTTACTCTTCTTCTGAGACCTTCTGTGGCTCCCACTGACCTCAGGATCAAGCCCAAACTCGTTACCAGAGCCTCAGAGCTCTCCTGACTAAAGAGTCTATTTTTCTAAACTCTTCTCTAGCCAAATCCTTTGTGAAATTTTCAGGCCCTGAAATATGCCATATTCTCTTATCCTTGGGCCTAGTTTGGAATTCCCTTCCTGTTGTTGTCCATCCCCTCAACCATGTGCCAGCTCACGTCAACACAGCTCACATCAGCCCCAGCCCTGCCCCATCTGGATCAGCCCCCACATGCGCCACACCCCACCCTTCCATTTCATTGTCAAGTTTTCACTGTAAAGTCCTCCGAAGCCTGGGACCTTATCCATCCTCTTTACCTCTTAGCACAGCTCCTGACACTGTTCTCTCCAAATATTGGATGAACAAACAAACGACATAGAACTATGAGGTGTTTGCACATGTCGGTCTCAGAGAGGGACATTCATCCAAATACACTCGTCTATTGATCTACAGCGCCTCTAGTACAAACAGCCTGGGTTTTGACTTCTGCAGGCATGCAGAAGTAGTTAGAACAAATTGGTTACAAGACAGAAATACAAGACAGAAATAGCTGGGACCTTAATCTGGTTGGAAAACAGTCATGAAAAATGAACGACTTAACTGAGGAATTAAAGACTTGAATTTGCTAAAATGAAGACCAGGACAGGAAGAAACAGCAGAATCGATATGGCAGTAGAGACTCCCCAACATCAACAGGACCCACAACCACAGGCCAGTGATGCTGGTCCACGCCAGTTGCACCTAGTGACCTTTGACTTCATTCGGTTCTCCCTGAAGATGCTGTCTTTTGCCCCAAACAGATCCCACGTGGTGTAGTGGAGTCCCTTGGAGCTAGATGCGTTGGGGCAAGACAAGTCTTGCACTCACTCGCTCTGTGATCCTTTGGGCAAACTAGTTAAGCTTTCTGGGCCTCAGTTTTCTTATCTGTCAATTGAAAACGATAATAAAAGCTCCTGCCTCCTAAATGTTAGCTCTTCCTGTTTTTCCTCAACCTGTTTTTCAGGGTTTTAGAAGTGAGACCTAGGAGAAACATCAATACTTTCTAATTCTTCTTTAAATATATAATCTCAGCTGCATCTTTTCCCAACGGAGACCGGCGGGTGCTGCCTGCCTTCTCAGCAGCCTGGCCGGCCACTCACCGAGAGCACGCTGAGCCTCTGGGCCACCTGGGAGCCCACCATGTGCACGTTGCTGGTGGCCTGCGTACAGGTGGTTTGGGAGCTCGTCTTCTGGTCCTTGCAGATGCGGTTCGCCTCCTCTACCTGGAACGTATTCTGGTGTTGGAAAGATGCCAAGGTGTTATTTCAGGGGCACGTGAAGCCACATCAGCCAGGGCTCTGAAATGGTTGCTGGTAGTCACTGTGGGCTGTTCCCCTGTCCTGTCTTACCTGGGCCGCTGAGATAGACTGGATTGTTGTCACTTAGGAGTCATCTCTCAGGGTGAATGCAAATCCATTCCCTCTCTAGCTTGTAGATTAATTAGAAGCTGAACACTCTCTGGTTTTCTTCGACCAAATTCAGTAAGGTTGTTTAGGTGGGAGGAAACAATTGCATCATTAAAGGAGCCCCATTTCGAAAAGGGAAGGCCTCAAGTGCAACCTCTGGTGGCCAGTGTCTGAATGACCGCGTGGATTTGACTCCTCGGGGTCCTTTCAGCCTCTTGGCAATACTGTCAATTACTAGGTTTGCCTTTACCCTTAGCCTGCTAGGTATTTACCAAGTTTTAAAATTAGAAAGAAACGTCACTATTTTACAATTAGGAAAGCAAAGTGTTTCAGATATTTGAAAAATAGAACTATGCTGATTTAAAAAAGGTTAAAGAATCTGAATGTCATCCAGGAAAATGTTTTCCTGGATGTTGAAGAAATTGATTTATCCTTAGAAGATGCACCAGGCAGTATGTATGACCAGCTCGAGTTTAAAATGATACTATAAATTTAAAATCCGCTCAGAATCTTTTTACAAATATACTACTCTGTGTGATCACACACAGAGATACCGAGAGTTGTTTCCTTGGGACTTTTATTTTTAAAGCCATCCTGAGGAATCTCTTATAAACCTGGAGAATTTGGGGTACAAACTATACCTTACAGTTTATACATTACGGTGCTCATTAATGGTGGCATAGCGAGGGGCCAAGAGTTAAATGACTGGTCAACCAAGGCCAAGTGCAGAATGACTTCAATTTTCTGGGCTTGTAACTTTTTATGTTGACATTATAGGTCAGAGTTATTAATGTGTGGGCTGCGGTAAATTCTCATGTGTCAAAAAAATAGATTGAGTCCGTGTATACATAAAAAAGGTTTGAGGGTGTATTCTGTATTTGTGTGTGTTCCTGTGCACATGTGTACACATGGGTCTATGTGTGTTTGTATGTGTATGCACGTGCGTATGTGTGTATTTATCTGTTGTCTGTTCTTCGGACCAACAGATGCTCTGTTAGGTATAGTTTTGGCACTTTCTAGTCTGCCCGTTTTGACACCCAGTCAATCTTCGTTCTCTATTCTCAAATAAACGGTCATAGCAACACATCCGACTCTCAGGGATGAAGGAAAGATTTGAACAAAAAGAACATAATTCCTTACTTACCCGAATACAAAGTATCCACAATGAAAATGGAATCAGACAACACTGAACCTTGATTTAACCAGAAATGAGGACGTGTTTGTTCACATAGCAAATGTCACTGCTTCAGGCTACAGAGGTAGTCCAGAAATGTGGGAGGGAATTTTTATTTTTGTGGAGAGGCATTTAATTGCATTTGAGCTCATTTACTACAGTCACTTACAGGGAGGCAGAGACGTTAGTGGGAAGCGGTGGCAGCAGCCACCAGAGCAGGCCACCGGGATCAGAGCTGGCACCTGTCTTGTACATGTCTGTCGGCCAGCTCTCATCTCCCTCGTCTATGAAGCCATGGATGATGAACCGGGTCTTCCTGTCTGTTTGAAAATTTGATGTCTCAATTGTTGATGGATCAGAGAGGAGAACCTGTGACAAATGCAGAAGGATTACATGTTTTTGCCGCCCAGCCGCTCAAGCTCGTCTCTCTTCCTTATCTCTGCCTATGCCAATGCTGCAAACTTCCAAAGTTTAGCACAAAAGCCGCCTCTTCCATGAAGCGCACCCTGACCTTTCTTTCCCTGCCCCACCTCCCAAGTCAGGAATCCCTGTCTCTACTGGGTCTGGATTGTGGCTCGAGGTCTTATCTTTCATAAGGGTCTTCATTAAGTTCTTTGCCCCAGACCAGAATCGCACAACCAGCTAGAGGTTCTAGCAAATGTGAGCCATTCATTCATTCAAGCTAACTTTTTACTGCAGACCTACTCTGTGCAGGCCTGGCTATGCCTGGAGTGCAGCTGGAGGGATGGGGTCTGGCAGAGTATGATGGAGGAGATGGGTACAGAGAAAAACTCCCGGTCTGCGGGTTGGGCACAGCCCCTCATCCATCTATTATGATGTTAAAATGACAGAGGTCTCACCTGAAAGGTGTTTGGGTTCTCACTGGTATAGAGCAGGAAGTGGGTGCCAATCTTCTCAGGGCTCCAGGGAAAAATTTTCAGGGGCCTGATTACAGTCCCACCCCAGGGCTCAGAGTCAGAAAAGCACCCGATGTGACTATAGCGAATTTCACTTCCTACAGAGAAAGGATGACTTGCTTAAGGATTAGTTCCTGAGCTGGGATCTGGGACATCACTGCTGCTCAGGCCAGGTCACCTCCTTGCCTGGGGACTGTCCGAAGACCATGCAGACACCTATCTCTGCCCACCTTCTGGTTCGGAAACAGTTCCACTGAGTCATGTAGAGACACCAACAATGCCTCACTCAGAACCAGGATCAAAACTTCAAAGTTCTGTGACCCATCTGCTGTCTTCAGATAAATTCATTTGACTAATGTGATAACAGACACTTCTAAGTCAATATGTTAACTCAGGCAGGTGTTTAATGCTTTATCTAGAAAAGTCTGGCTTAGGGCACCCTGGCATGAAGGCAGGATGGCAGGGAGAGGCTATGAAGAAGGATCCCCCTCAAACTGCCCCCTCTTCCAGGCAGAGTGTCAGCCCTGCTGCCTCTTTCTGGAACCAAAGTTGTCTGGAGCTGCTGGAAGCCCTGCCATGGCTAAGGCTCTCTCTGGCCAGTGCTGAGATGTCAGGTTTAAGCGCTTCACAAGGGGTGGTTGTGCTGTTTCTCACCTCTGGCTGCTCCCAACAGGAAAAGTGCGATGGTCCAGATGCTCACCATCTACAATAAATTCAGACATTTTCAGGCTCACCAGGCGTTACCAGAGCAATAAGCAGACTCTTGGCAATTCCAGGCTATTTTCTTTGCCTCTCCTTCCCCGTGAGAGGGAGACTAGCGAAGGTGACTTACCCTGTCCCTCTGGGTCCCGTGCCCGGGACATTTTTTATACTCGAGCCTTATCATTTGGTCACTGCTTTAAGGAAACAGCAAGTGATGATAAAACGTGCTGTGTGCACTTAATATTTTAATCTGCACAAATATACAAAAAAGGTTAATAACAGTGGTCCAATTTTCCCATAAGTCTGGGAAGATGAAAGAATGCTTGATTAAAAAGGCTGAAAAGTCCCTAGTTGTGTACCGTGCATGTGATCGTGAGCCAAGTGGGCCACACTTGCCAGTTTTCTATTTCATCAAGTTGCTTACAAGTCCCAATGAGGACACAGCAACAAACTCTAATAATGGAGGGTAGTAGCTGTCACCTAGAGTAGATAGAAATGCCCCCCCACAGAACCGAAAGGAAAGGGAAGTGTCTGATTAACAAAATCCTCCTCTCTCTGTGTCTGTCTGTCTCTCTGTCTTTCTGTCTGTCTCTGTCTCTGTCTCTGGCAGTCAAGTAATCCCTGAGGACCTGTGATTTGGAGACAGATTCAACAGCCCCCACAATAGTCTCTGAATACAGTCTCCCATTAACTACCTGTTCAGTTACCTACCAACCCAAAACACAATGGTTTAAAACAACAGCAATTATTCTATATCCCACTATAATTTTGAATAGCTGGGATCAGGAGCCTCTAAAAGCCCATGTCATCAGACCATGCCTCATCTGCTGAGTTTCCCCAGACAGTCTGAAGGTTGCACACTTTTCCTAGAAGACTTGGCCTCTGTGAGGCCCATGATGAATTCCCCACAGACACGCATCTGTGAGCAGCTCAGCCAGTTCACACGACAGGCAGATAAGCCTTCAAGTGGCAAGTACCATCGGTGTGTTACCCCATCCCCAAGTTAAAGATGCCTCACTGTGAAAGTTTACACTCCTTCTGAGTAACCAAAACCCTGGAGGGGCTCCCCTGTTTAGAAAACAAAAAAGGTTCCCCTGGAATAGCAAAGAACAAACGCCAACAGTATTGAGGTTTACCACGTGCTGTTAGTGTTAAGCACTTTACATATATTATCTAATTTAAGTCTTATAATAATGCAGTGAAGTAGGTACCATTATCTGCCTCTTTTCACATTATGTGGAAACTGAGGCACAGAGAGACAAATAAATTGTCTACGAAGTCACACAGCTAATGAGTGATGAGATGGGGTTTGAATCCAGTCTATTCCAAGTGAAATAAGGAGTTGTTGAATATTCAGTTATTCTGAGCAGGTTGTCACGAAGAATTGTTAAGCGTAAACCACATAGAACAAGGGAATTACTTATACGAAATAAGTCAAAATAGAAAATAAATTTCCCCCTGCACTGCCAGACTTGAGCCATCTGGTTGACCTAAGTAATAAGGTATTTAAGCTCTGGATGTCTGATCAGGTAATCTAGGAAGGTGCTGGAGCAAACTCTCTTTACAGAGGCTGGTCAAGTCAAAGGACTTTATGCCTTTCTTTGAAATGGCAGTGCTGGCCCAAGAGGAGATTCGTGATAATCAAATGGTGAGTCAACAGGTAAATGGGTTGGTAGCAGATGTCAGATGGCCCTGACTGCCTCTTGGGCCTATTCTCTTCCTATTTCCCATCTTATCCTCCACATTACCACACTGGACTCCATTGAACACTGAACATGCCAAGTCTTTTCCCACCCCAGGGCCTTTGCACTTACTATTCCTACAGCCTAAAATTCTCTTCCCTATACCTCCATTGAGCTGGCTCTTTCTTATCATTCAACAATTAGTTTAAATGTCTCCTCTCTGGTCACCCCTGAAGTCCCTCCACTGCCAGCCTCCCACACAACATCAGGTCCCCCACTCCCCAGAACTTTGTTTTTGTCAGATCTCTGGGATGAGTTATAATTATCTACTTGTTTATTTGTTTGAAATCATGCTTCCTCCTTCTAGACTGCAATTCCATGAGGACAGAGGCTCATCTGTTTTGACCACTGCTATACCCCCAGCTTCTAGAACTGTGCCTGTCAGTGAAGTAGTTATAAATTAATAAAATTAATAAAATGATGAACATGCACATGAATAGAGTTCATGGGCATTTAACCCTTATTCTCAGTGAGTTTCAGGGCTGGGAAAAGTAAGAGGGCACAGTTTCAAGGAAGAGAAAGAGAGATGCCATTCTTCAGAGAAGCAGGAAGAATCCGAACCTCATTAGATTTAGGAGAAACCATCATCACACGATCTGTCACAGTTTGCACGAGAGTAAGGCTCCTGTACCTTTCCCCCTTTCAGTTCACCTTCTGCCAAGTTCATCTGTGGACCCCATCTGTCTACCCCAAAGGAAAGGTCCCTGTCTCTGGGGTTCAATGGCTAAAACCACCTAAAGGTGATCAGAGCTGATGTGTTGATGAACATTTAGTTGTTTCCAATATTTTACCATTGAAAACAACGCCTTGATAAATATTCTTACACATTTGTCACTTTCTACATGGATGGTGTAACCTGTGGGATAAATTCTTAAACTAAAATTTAAGGGACAAAATGTCTGTGAGTGTTGGCTCTTCGCCCTGCCCCGCCACTCCCAAAACAACAGTGAAGTAGAGACCATGAATATTTAAACAGGGAACTTTTTAAAGAGATATTATAGTTCTTTTGGTTGTAAGCAACAGAAATTAATTTGGGTTAGCTAATTTTTTTTTTTAAAGGAGAAATTTATTAAAAGAATATTGGGACATCTCATGGAATTCATGAAATGGTTGAACCATAGACCCACAAAAGCCCAAGAAGTAAGGCCATCCTGAAGACCCTCATTGTCCCCAGATCCCCTCTGCTGTAGGGCCCCCCTGGCTTTGTGTAGCTCAGCTGAGCATTCTTAATTACCAGGAGATTGGCCTGGTTAGGTCAGAAACTGTCCCTAACTTAATTAGCAATGGGAAATGGGTCCTATGGGACAGACCCACCCCCGTGCACCCAAAGTTGGAGCTGAAGTTGTGAGCTGGGCAGCTACTAGAAGCGTGTGGTTCCGCAGTAATAAAATGACAATTCTAAATCAGCTGACTCTGCTAACTTTGTACAAAGTGCAGGTGGAGGTGGGTATGAGATTTCTTTAAAAGTATTGTTTGTGTTAACCACTCCTTGAAGTAATGAGGTGATTTGCATGAGTTATCAAGGGCGAATGATGACTGTGGAGACTGGGTTTCCTGATCAGCAAATCCGATCAGGACTGTGGTGTTGTTTTAAGATAAAAAGAACCAACTCTCTATTCATTGGCTTTAGTTGTTTGATAAGAAGCATGCTGTCATGGGGAAAGTCAAAAGTGATAAACCAAAAAGGCGCCCTCACTTCTGATGACAGCAGCGAGGAAAAGACAGTGTAAGAAGACCAGAGACTGGAGCCTGGGCTGACCCATCCCTGTGAAAACCCTCCTGACGCCTATTCCTTCTGCAGCCCCAGGCTTCCCCAGGATGGAGAAGCAGGTTAGAAATGGCAATAGATGGACTGCGAAAATGGTCACAGTTCTTCCCACTCTCTCCAAATAGCCATACCCTTTGAAGTATGATCTTGCAGCTCCTTCCATCAACAACTGGAGTCTTTATCCCCATCCCTTGAATCTTGGCTAATTGTGTGACTCGATTTGGTCATGAAACGTACATCTTGGACCAGCTCAAAGTCAACTGACCCCCAATTACGTGAGAGA
>NW_011888827.1:4111480-4133889 GCF_000151845.1 Pteropus vampyrus
GCCCTCACTTCTGATGACAGCAGCGAGGAAAAGACAGTGTAAGAAGACCAGAGACTGGAGCCTGGGCTGACCCATCCCTGTGAAAACCCTCCTGACGCCTATTCCTTCTGCAGCCCCAGGCTTCCCCAGGATGGAGAAGCAGGTTAGAAATGGCAATAGATGGACTGCGAAAATGGTCACAGTTCTTCCCACTCTCTCCCAATAGCCATACCCTTTGAAGTATGATCTTGCAGCTCCTTCCATCAACAACTGGAGTCTTTATCCCCATCCCTTGAATCTTGGCTAATTGTGTGACTCGATTTGGTCATGAAACGTACATCTTGGACCAGCTCAAAGTCAACTGACCCCCAATTACGTGAGAGACCCTGCCGAGCCTAGCAGCGCTGCTGACTCAACTCACTCTGACCACAGACACACGAGTGAATCCGCCAAGACCAGAAGACATCCCCAACTGACTCAGAGATTACTAACATGCTTACAATTTAAAGCCACTGAGTTGGGTGGTGGTTTGTTATACAGCGGTAGCTAACCAATACAGGGACCCAGCTCATGCAGGCCTGGGATTCAGAAGGGAGCAGCTATCATTGACTCACTGTCACCATTCTTGGGCATGCAACATCATTTGTGGGTGTATTCTTTCCTAACTCCCACATTTGTCTATACGCACTGTATTCTAATGTACTGGCTCCTGTTTAAATGTTCCGGAGGATATAATTGCACCAAGACCCTAGCAAGATTAGGGTCTAAACTGCTTCTCTTTTGGAGCCTCCTAGACCAAAAAATTCATTCCACACCAAATGGAAAGATTTCTAGGTGAGGCCTTTAAAAAACAATAACTGAAATATGTTGAATGAACTTATATCCCAGTCAGCTTTAGGAACTTAAGACAGCTTTATTGTCTTCAAAGCGTATAACTCTTCGAAGGTCACAAAGATAAAGAATGAGGTCACCAGCTATTATCTGCCATGTCCACACGTCCAAATGGAGCTGATTAGCTGCTTTCTTCCAGCCAAGCAGCTCTGTCTTTGTTTTCTCTTTCACTTTGAAATTCAGAACATTCAGATACCTTGTCATATCATGAGAGAACAATCCTGTGAATTCTGGGGAAAGAGTAGGGTTGGTTTAAGCTGGATACTCAAAGTCACTTAATTCCAAAGAACCTTTTATTCTGATAAAGCCGTTTTCTCTTTTTCACAGCCTGACACTCATCTGTATTCAATTGAACCAGGCACATACAACATGCAAACCCTTTAAGGAACTTACAAATGGTATATATAAGCAAAATAAATGAGCAATTATGATATGGAGAGAGAAGTGCAGAGATGGAGGAAGTCCTGGGTACAGTGGGGCTGTAGTGGGTTAACCTCTAATCCTGTTTTAAGAGGTATGGGTAAAGGAGGTGAAGAAAGTCTTCCTGGAAGAAGTGATGTCTACACAGACAGGAAGTTAAGTGGGAGTTAAATAGTCAGGAAGACAGGGGAAAGAACATCCCAGAGAAAGGAAGAGTTTGTGCAAAGGAAGGTCCAGCAGCATCTGAGGTCAAGGCCCTCTTAGGGGACAATGCCGGAATGGAGAGTTCCAGAAGGAATGTGGTGAGAGGTGATGCTAAAGTCCTAGCTGAAACCCAGACCAAGAGAGGCCTTGCAACGCCCCCTGAGGAATGTGGATTCTATCCTGGAACCATTGGGAGGTTCCTTGATTTGTGCGTTAGAAAAATCGAAGAAGCTGCAGAGAGAAAAGGGTCTGGCGGAGCCCCGCTGGGAGCAGGGAGACCAGTTAAGAAGTGTCGGATATGGGCAGTCCTCACTTTCTCGTGTCATCTCTCTTGAGAAGTCTGAGTAGGAGCAGCACATAACTTAAGACAGAGGAAAAAGAGGCACAGATGGGTACTTTCCAAGTGAGCCCACAGAAAGGGGTCATTTTGGACCTGGACGTCTCTGCCTTATGTGATCAGAATGACATCAGTGAAAGTAATAACGGACAGGATGCCAGTCTCAAGTAAACAATATTCCTAAGCTCAAATGCCACATAATCTGTAGCAAAAAATCAACAGACATTTGTGGTTCTCCAGACCAACTCTAAATTTTGGATTTTGATCACTTTATCTAAAAGTTTCATTGGAAAAATGAACATGATGACAAAGAAAGAAATGTATTGCTTCACCAATAGATTTTATTAGCAATAAGATTCAGGAGTCACATGGACTGAGAGTGAGCAGAACATCTTCCTTCACGGTTTCCTGACTACAGAAGTTGAACCTGCGGAGAGAAAACAATGAAAAGTCAGCTCTTGGATGAGAGTTGAGCACGAGAACATTTTCTGCTCTCTCATCGCACGTGCTGTGCCTGAGTACAGACGCCGGCGAAGAGAAGACCTCTTCTGTATAAAGAACTGGATTCTCCTTTCCAATTTTGTTTCATGGTTGTGCATGAAACGAAGGAGGTGTCATTAGACACCTCAAAGGACAGGGAGGGCTCATTTGTCACATCCTAAAAGAACCTACTAAACACTTGGCACACTGTTAACCAATACAACTGAGGAAGAGTAAGGTCAGTGGCGTGATGAGAAATTGGCCAGAGAAAAAATTCTGAGGTCCTGGTGTTACATCGGCTAGACATCCTTATTTTAATTCAATAACTGAAGTGAAATGACTAATTGTGATCATTAAGACCGAACATTTAGGATGCTTTGGGGCTCATATTCTTTAATAGAATATATAAGCCTATGTAAAGTTCCCGGCACATAAAAGTGCTCAGAAAATGCTGTTTTATCTACACCCTCATTTCCCTCCCTGTGGTCTGATGGTTGGCAGACTCACCAATGGCAAATTAAAGGTTAAAAACTAATATTGATTAGGGACACAAGACATGAAGGGCGAACAATAGCTGTATATGAATAAAGGTGAACTGAATTTGTTTTGTGGTAGTTAAGAATTTGCTGGAGTCAAATTTCCTGCATATGAATTCTAGCACTAAGCCTTCGTTTAATTATCTGTAAAAATGGGGATAATTATAGTACCTACCTCCCGTCACCACAATCAAGGGAGTAAACATATCTATCACCCCCCAATTTTTTTTCTGCTTGTCGTAAGTATTCCTTCCCATCCCTTTACACCTTCCTTCCCCACAGGCAACCACTGATCTGCTGTTACTATAGACTAATTTGAATTGTATAGAATTTTGTATGAATAGAATCAAAGGTGTATGCCCTCTTTTGTCTAACCTCTTTCATTCAGTATAATTTTGTTCAGTATAATTATTTTGAGATTTATCCAGGTTGATGCATGTATTTCATTCCTTTTCACTGTATTCCATTATGTGGCTAGACCATGATTTGTTTACCCCTTTCCTGTTGGTGGGTGTTGGGTTATTTCTAGTTTTTGACTTTTGCAATAAGAGCTGCTATGAATATTCATATATAAATCTTTGTATAAACACATGCTTACTTTTCTCTTGGGTAAATATCTAAGATGGAAATGGCTGAATCATAGGTAGGTGTGTGTTTGGCTTTTTAAGAAAGTGCCAGACTGTTTCCAAAGCGGTTTTATCATTTTATATTCCCACCTAAAGTGTATGAGAGCTTAAAATGCTTCATGTCTTCACCAACACTTTGAACTGTCAATCTTTTTAATTTTCGTCAATTAAATAAATTCATGGTAGTATCTCATCGTGGTCTTAATTTTCATTTTCCTAATAACTAATGCTATGTCTCTTTCTGTCCTTTCTCTTTTAATCTGTGTGTATTTTTATATTTAAAGCCCATTTGAGTATTGGGTATTGATTTTTACAAATTCAACTTGACAATCTCTGTCTTCTAATTGTTGTGTTTAGACCATTTTCATTTAATATGATTATCGATGTGGTTAGGTTTAAGTCTATTATCTTATTTGTCCCCTATATCCTTTGTCTTTTTCTACCTCTTTTTATGTCATATTTTGTTTTGTTTTAAATTCCATTTTATCTCCTTTGCGGGCTTATTAGCTACAGTTCTTTGTTTTATTATTTTAGTGGTTGCTTTAGAATTCATACCATATATTTTTAACCTATCACATTTTACTTTCCAGTGATATTATACCAATTTACATGTGGTATAAATACATTACAATGCTGTATTTCCATTTCCCTCCTCCTACCCTTTATGGCATTGTTATCATATATTTTACTTATACATGAATTAAACCCCCTGAACTGTCATCATCTTAAAAAAGTCAATTATCTTTAAAGACTTAAATAATAATATTCAAAGACTTCATATATTTTCCATTGTAGTTACTATTTCTCATGCTCTTAACTCCTTTCTGTAGAATCTTTTCCAACTGGTATCATTTTCTTCTCCCTGAACACCTTCCTTTAATATTTCTCAATATATTGACCTGCTGGTGATAAATTCAGCCTTAGTACATCTGAAAAGTCTTATTTCATCTCTGAAAGCTATTTTGTGGGTATAGAATTCTAGGTTAACTAACAATTTTTTCCTTTCAGTACTTTAAAGATGTTGGTTCTCTGTCTTCTCACTTGCATTGTTTTTGATGAGAAATTTGCTGTAAGTATTTTTATTCTTCTATACGTAATGCGTATTTTTCCCCTCTGGCTGCTTTTAAGATTTTCTCTTTATAACTAGCTTTGAGCAATTTGATCTTGATGTGTATTGGTTGGTTTTCTTGTTTCTTGTTATGTCCTTTGAATCTCTTGGTTTAAAGTTTTCAAGTTTTCAAGTTTGGAGCTATTATTTCTTCAGATATATTTCTCTGTCTCTTCTCATTTGGAGTCTTCAATGAGAAGTATAACATGCTTCATGAAGTTATTTTACTGCTCACTGATGTTTTCATATTTAAAATTCTTTTTTTCTGTGTTTCATTTTGGATACTTTCTATCATGTCTTCAAATTCATTAATCTTATCTTGTGAAATGTCTAATCTGTTCATTGCATCCAGTATAATTTTATTTCAAATGTTATAGTTCTCATCTCTAGAAATTCAATTTGGGTCTTTTTCCATACATGCCATGCCTCTATTGACCTTCTGAACAAATGAAATACAAGTTTAATAACTGTTTTAATGTCTGTATCTGCTATTACAACATTTGTATCAGTTCCAGTTTGGTTTCGATTGATTGATTATTCTTTCCATCATAGGTTGTATCGTCCTGACTTTTCGTATACCCAAGAAACTTTTATATAACATCATATATTGTGGATTTTAGCCTGTTTGCTGCTGGATAATTTTATATTCCTGTAAATTTTCTTGAGTTCTGTTCTGGGTTGCAGTTAAGTTATTTGGATACAGTTTGAAATTTCCAGGTCTTTCTCAGTCTAGGCTAATTATTTTCCACCACTGAGGGAAGACCTTCCTAATATGCTACCGAATGTTTCATGACTTATGAGCTTTTCTGGTTTGGCTAGTGGAAACAGGTACTATTCCCAGCCCTGCAAGAGTGCTGGGTCCTGTTCTCTTTCATCCTTTCAGATGGACGTTTCACTGGCCTTGGCTAGTTTCTCCACACACATGTGCTGATCAGTACTCTGTTGAATATCAAGGGAGCTTTCCAGGTCTCTGAGATTCTCCTTGTAGATCTCGCCTCTCTGGTACTCTGTCCTGTGAAATCTAGTTGCCTTTGGTTTTCTGAATACTTAGCTCTGTCTCCTCAACTCAGGGAGTCCACTGGGCCCTGCCTGAATTTTCCCTCCTTGTGCCACATCCTGGAAACACTCTCCAGGCAGTAAGTTGGGACAATTGTGATGCTCCACCTTATTAGTTTCTCGTCTCTCGGGGATCGCTTTCCTTTGTTGCCTGATGTTCAGTGTCTCGAAACTGCTACTTCAAATATTTTGTCTGAAATTTTGGTCATTTCAATTGGGAAGGTAAATCTAGTCTCTTTTACTCGATCATTTCCAGAAGCAAAAGTTCCCTCATTAGACTTTTATGAGGACTGAATGATATGATGACACAAGAAACATATCAGTGTGCCTCGGAATTTGGTTTTATATTCAACACACTGGGCTAATATTGGGATTATTATGATTATCGTCGTTCTTAGCTCACTTTTTCTGGTTGCTCACCATGGTAAATGTCCTTTGACTCACACACACTTCAGTTTTGGTTAGAACTAAGCCTTGACCTTTGTCTTTACTAGGAGGGCCAATGATACAGAACAGCCTATTTGTATTACTTGACAAATTAAGCGTTTTTCTGATAATTTAAGTGACAATTTGGTCAACTCAGGAAGTTTGAGGAAGATACACATACTAAGCTCACACATACCACAAGGCACAGCTGCTAAATAAAATAATTCTTTTCACTTTAGATTATGAAACCAAATTCTCATTCTAACACCTAACTTGTATTAGATAACACAACACACATCTACACACCTATCCAAGTGTTTTCCTAAAGTTCGACATTTTCTTTTAAAGAAATAAAAGATATTAGGAAGCAGCTATGGCTGGGATGTGGGAGAATCATGTAGGAGATTTAACTTAAAGTAAACTTTCAGTGGGAATAGAACTATAAATCTCTTCAGAATTTTATTACTTACACTCTTCCATCATTTCTTTCCACGATGATCTGGGATGCTCCCACTCTGGGTTGAGTTGGGTTGATCATATTGTTATACCAAACAAACTTAACCTTCTGCAAATCTCCAACATCCACATTTGAGTCAAATTCACTGGAATGAATATTGCCTGGCTTGAGAGAGCCCCTTGGGAGTTGAAAAGTTAATAAAAACATACATAAGTGTACATAAATCTACATGTAAATATATACAGATATGTTTCTAAACCCAGCTTATAATGCATCTCTAGTAAGAGGATTGATAGTACATTTGTCATTCTAATGTATTAAATAAATGCAGTCATGTACGCTAACTCAGTGGTAGTTCATTTGCCATCAACAACTCAAATTACTTTAAAGTCATTTTTACTTTCATAAAACTTCAAACATGTTTTAGGCACAATCTTAACATAATTTAAGAAATGATGACATTATTATATTATCTTCATCCAGCTGTTTTGTGGACATAATAATTATTTAATGTTTATAAATCAGATACCATGCATCAACATAAATATCAGGGGTTTTCTTAGAAATAGCAGAGAAAAAAATTTAGAGACAAAATTCAGAAATGTATTAAGGTGCAAGGGTGACATAATCTCTTCATTTTAATGACATGTGGCCACACTGTATGTTCACATATTAGTGAATAAATTCTGCTGTCCATAACATACATCATATGTGGGAAGTATTTCAACATTTAAGAAGCTTAAAGTTAAGTTTTACTCACTTGAAAATTTCGTATTGCTTAGAGTTTCCTTTATTTCCAAACAAAGATATCAGCACGTGTCCCCCAACCTTCTTTCCAGACAGAGTCACATTTGCTTTGTACCTCCAACCTGCATGGGGAAGAGAGGGGAGGAATTTGCAGAATGTCTGCTTGTAGAGAAGATGCACCGAGAACAGGTTAACTTGGATTCCACTACTGCTGAACTTTAAATAATTCATATATAATATTGGTAATCCTTCTAATCATATAGTCATAGATAGTCCTTTATCTAAGTGTTCAGAGGGTAGGCTTTGGGGGAGGGGAAGGGCACAGAATCTTTCCAAAGTCAACAGATTTCAAGCCAAGGGAAAAAGAAATATTTTGCATGCAAAATTTTAACCTAACAATTAATTCTTGAATGTCAAAATAACTCTATATTAAAACATTGTGGAAAAGTAGTAGAGTGCGACATCTTCATTTCTTCATTACTTCGTTTTCTCACAGATCACGTTTTAGAGTACTGCCATCATTTTGTCTAAATAGTCTACATTTGCTTTTAAAATTCTACGATTCAACTTTCCATTGCTAATGGAAATATGTTAAAAGATGACAACCTATTTATGGTACTAGTCATTAGTGAACTAGTTTTTGCTATTTTGAGCTAGTCTCGGGAGGGGATAAATTTCGGCTTTAGTTTTACAATGCAGTTAACCCCATTGATAGTTTTCTTCCTCTATGACTTCAAAAAGAAACTTGGAGTCTGTCCCCATGCTTCACTACCAATACATCCTCTAATTTCCATCACCCATGGGTTCTATAGTCCTAAATATTTCTTGAATCTGTCAACTTATTTCCATTCCCACAACCTCTGCCATCTCTCTCCTGGATTACTTTTTGGCTTGTACAAAAGAACAAAATTTTTCTCAGTGAAAGTTTTGACCAAATATAAAGAGATTGGAGCAGAAGAAGCCTCCTGAATTCAGCACCAGAATCAATGTGAACAAACTTATTTTTGTATCATTGAGAGTTTAGGCCCCAAACTCTGTTCTGCTATCCAAATTAGCTGAGCACATGGCATTTGATTATCTTTCCATGCAGGGGAGAGGTATTTAAAAGTTTTGTACAGAAAACAAATTTCACTGGACATGACAAAATACATAATATTAATCATTTAAGGCAGATCAAATAGGAACTTACGGGCAAAATTGCTGGCATCACCAGTGTTTAGATAAAATTTCTGGCCTTCTTCCCTTGTTTTCTCAGGAAATCTGTCAGCATAATGACCCATCTGCGGGCAGCCTTCTCTTGGACATGGGAAGCACTTGTTCTAGGGAAAATAAACAAACGATGAATGAAGATGCTCTTTCTTTTAATCGTGCATCATTTTTTCCCACATGTTGTTGCAATTCAAGTATTCTAAAGGCAATTATGTTCTGAAGGTAAAAGAAGACTTTAACAGTGTCTCAGGAAAGGTTAAAAATGCATCTCATTATTTACAATGATAAATCAGCAATTTCACTGTTAAATAACATAATACTAACAAAAACAGTATAAAGATCACACAAAAGAGAATTTATATACATGCTTTAATCTTCTCTCTTTTGCCCCAGTTGCCCCAAGACATCCATCTGCCTGTAGGTAGTTAGAAATTTATTTTGGAAAGATTGAGAGAGAAAGAGCAGGAGGTGATAATCAGCTTCTGATATGCAAAATAGGACCCAGTAAGAAGATAATAGGCTCAAAAATCAGGTTTTCTTCAATTTTTTTTTTTTTTAAGCTCTCACTTAGTGTACTTCAAGGTCTGAAGAATTCAGATCTCAGAATTCTCAGTGTGGAAAGAAAATACTCCCAGTTGGTTGTTAAGGCTTAGCCATGAGATTGGGATCTAGAAAAGATGGATATCATAGAGGAAAATATCTTCTCTTTCTGGACCAAGGAATTATGAGAAGAGAGAGAAAGGGAAGAACAGAGTGGGAAGGACAAACACCACAATTCCCACCATGGAAGGGCAAGGCTGCTCCACAACAGAGAAAGTGGTGGACTCCTGGATCAATGGACCAGATGGAGACTGAGCCGAGTCTCAGGTCTACATCCAACAAGAGGTAAGAAGAGACTAAGACAGCCAGGAAGAATGGCCAAAGCTTTCTGAGGAGATTGCCCGAGTCAGAAGAGCAGACGCACCCAGAATTCATCAGCAGACATTTGCTGTGAGCCCATCAGTAATGGGGACCCACAAGTTCTCCCCTCTGACCACCACCACCACGATTA
This sequence comes from Pteropus vampyrus, assembly GCF_000151845.1. Taxonomy (NCBI): domain Eukaryota; kingdom Metazoa; phylum Chordata; class Mammalia; order Chiroptera; family Pteropodidae; genus Pteropus; species Pteropus vampyrus. The sequence continues at coordinate 4,121,008 of NW_011888827.1, forward strand.
CTTTGCCCATTGCCAGCTTGGAGAGAAAGGCTGAGAAATCTGCAAGATCAAGAATTTTTCTTATAAAAGTGTCTGAGCATCACCTGAAAAAACTGTTTATGTTATTGAGTCAGATTAAGTTTTAACTAAATGGAAACTAAAGCTTCTTAGTTTGTTTTCCTCATTACCTAGAGAAAAGGGATTTGGGAAGAAGATAAAAATAAAGTTAGACCAGAGAAAGAGGGGTGTTGTTGGTGTACATGCAAGCTGCCCTGTGAATAAAATATGCACCTCCCCCAAAAAACACACATTTGTTTAATGCTAATTATTATATTTTAGGTTCTGGGCTGAGCAATTAAAACATGTCATCTCATTAAACCCACCCACCCAATCTTTGAAGTTTAATATTATTATTTACATTTAGAAATGAAGACACTGCCTTAGAGAAGCTAAGTATTTTGCCCCAAATCATTCAATAATTTAAAGATGAAACCAAGATTCAGATTCTCTCTCTTCTATATTAAGGTATAGATATGCTATCTCCTCGGAGATTGTGACTTCATCTGGTATGAAATTTTATTTATTAAATTACATACATCATACATTTTTATTTGAAAAAAAGTACAGTGAAAAGAAAAGCAATTTTAAAGAACCAGGCAATAGATAGGTCATATTCGAGATCACATTTAAAGATCCTAACCTAGATATCTAGAAAATACCAGTCAAGATGAAAATTAAAAAAAAAGAAAAGAAAAGAAACCTTGGTGATTATGGGATTGCACAGAAATATCCACATGCCTATTATTATGTAGTTTCATAAGGTCAGCATTTAAGGTAAGATTTCCTTGTCTATCAGTATTGTGTAGTCAAAGATCAGATGTCTATAGACTATTTTTTTTTACTTAGAATTATTTCCAGAACAAGTTTGAACATTTACCTGATACACATAGAAGTGACAGAGAACAAGGCAGACCTGGAAAATTTCAGTGGACAAGCCCATTTCTCTAAAGTTCTCCAGTCCCTTATCACTATTAAAATAAATTTGTATGATTAACAGTATAAGTAACGTGGTAGTCATATAGTAACAGTCACTGAATGCATGCCATGAACAGTGAACCACATTGGTCATGAGAAGTGATGGTCACGAAGTTCTTTAGGTGCAAAGTGGAGTATACTTACTGTTGTGAAAGCTTTGTAAGTGTCACAAGGGAATCCAGCAAAGCCATCAGGGTTGAGGATGCTGTCGTTATAATACTTGAAGCTTCTTAAGTGATTGCATGCTACAAAGTTAGAAGCGCCTTGGAAATCAGACATGATTCCACATCAGTGACAGATTTAATTTTTCCAGATTAATGTCACAATCAGAATACAGTTGTTGAATAGATTTCTCTATTTAGTGTGAACTCATGGCAGTCACAAGACATAATCATTTATTAAGTCTATGATTTGTGATGAAATCAGAAGTTAAATACTGTTAAAATTATAACAGTTTATGCCAAGACTAATGGCAAAATAGCTTTTCTTTTTTTTAAATGGAAGAAATCACTTTAGAAGGAAAAGATTGGTCCATATAGTAATGCATTCACTGGATTAGAAACAGGGAAGGTTGACTACAAATACATTTTCTTTCCTACAGTCTCCTCATGTCCACTTTCCTCAATGAAAACCTATATCTTGGGGATACAATTAAAAGTCTTTTATTATAGAAAATGTGAGACCTGTACAATACCAAATATTTAGCAAGTTTAGCAAAACAAAACATAAATTTCCCCCAAAGACAATCTCTTTGTGTATGTAATAGTTTTACCTTCCCAGATCCCATTTATGTCAATAATACTAGAGAGAATATTCTTCTGACATCCAGGCATTTCTTTTCCTCCATTTGGAAAGAAATCTAGGTGTCCTGCAGTTTGGCTCATCCCAAACCCTGAGGAATTTAAAAATGTGGGAGAGTTAATGTTAACGTATAGACTCAAAAAACACTCTAGGAGGATGAATTGAGGAACTCACCCAAGTTGGGGATTAAGGGAGCAATATCTGTGTGAATCACATCCACAAATTGGGCATCTGAGGGGTCCAATCGGATTAATTCGGGTGTTCCCTCAAAGGAAGGTTTAGCTGGGTCCAATCCTAAAATAAACAGGATGTGTCATGTTAACGTTTATCATTGTAAATGCACACTTGTTTTTCTTCATTAGCTGTAGAACTGAGTGCAAGGATCGGTAGTTATGAGTTATGCATGAAAGAGATAAGCTAGTTCTTCCCTGACCTTTCCATTTTTGGAAGAGTAATCTGTTTCTAATTTTTATTTGCATTAAAGTGAATTTTCCTCAAACCATGGAATTTTGCTCTACTTATGGATGCTCAGTCCCTGGGACAATCCTTGCCGCTAGCAGCAGTTACAAGGAAAGAGCCAGACTCTGGGAGACTCCTAAAAGTTTTTCAGGCTTAAAAAGAGTCCTCACTGCACTGTAAACTCACATGAGGGCAAAGACCTTGGCTTTCACAGTCACCAGGACCAAACACAGCTTTGCACAGTTAGCCTGACTGAGCAGGCTCTTGTAAACACTAACAGACTATGGGAAAGAACATTTTCTTCAGCAAATTATCAATAGACATTCCAGATGCCTCCACTGATCCAAAAGCAACCATCTTATCCAGAGTATTAAGAAGAAAATCAGGAGGTCAAAGACAGAGTGGGATGATGAGAGAGGAAAGTGGCTATTCCTTGAAATAGTCATCTCTCAGATCCAGGACAGCAAAGTCTTTCTTATAAAGTTACTGGGCAATTTTAGGACCTGAGTATTCAATATGTGACTCCATTGGCCAAGGCAAGCAGTCTGAGATTCGTAAGGTAATACATTTTTATCTAATTAGTGGCACGCAGAACTGGCAGCCCAGGGCCACCTGTCTACCTGCCTCAAATCTGTGGTTGTGGTTGATGAGAACTGGGCTAATTATCAATTGCTATTGAAGCAGAATATAATTAATTATACATTTTTGAGCTCTTTGGATTCAATTCAATTTATTTATTTCATTCTTTATGTTATTTATCCTATTCATGAAACTTGTCCTTTGTGAACGTTTGAAAAGGGGGAAATAGATACGCATAAGACTTCCAGATGTTCTTAATTCACATTTTTGTCACTTGAAATATTTACATGTTAAATAGGGCTCTGCAGGCTGAAGATCGATATAAATAAAAATTTCACAAGGCCTCAGCACATGGTGACTTCTGATCATGTGGCCCAATCCAGAAAATGTGAAAACCCGTCTCCTGAGGTAAAAAGCAGGGCTGCACCCTGCACCAAATTTCCAGTCATATCGGCTACATCTAATCTAATTTTGCAGCTTTTACTGTTTCGACCAACCTGTGATCCGTCCAATGGTCCCGTTGGTCCTTCTTCCCGCCTCCCCTGCAGCGTGAGACCCCAGGCTATGGCCGATGATGTGGACATCAGAAGGCGAGTACTGGAACGCTGACTGTTGGAAAGAAAACTTCAGAATGTTTTTGAACACTGCAAAAGTTAAGATGGGTGAAGAAGGGGACACCTGAAAGCTTGAGTTTTAAGAAGACGTGTCCACCCCCTTCAAAGCAATTGATTTTCATACATTTTTTTTTTCAGTTATAATAGAAAATGGTGATGGGTTTAACATTTAAATTGATGAAAGTAGGTGTTCTTTTTGGTTGTTTTACTACGTAGAGAGAATATTTGGTGGATATGAGGAATTGTTACCAAGAGGTAGTGAAGCAAGTATTTGGATTAGAAAACAGTAATGAAAGCAACTATCTAAGCACATTCAAGTTTAACGTTTTATCAGTTTTGCGTTAATAAACCAGGTTAGCTTGTTATCATTGTGTTTCTCTTAAAAAAAAAAAGAGTTTGATCTTGAGATTGATATTATCAAGTCAACTTAGTTTAATAACTGGTAAAATTAAAAGACATACTGGGGGAATTCAGTAGAAAAAACTTACCTGGTTGTTTGAATAATGTCACATTTATTGACCTTAATAGGCATATTGATAAAGCCCAAATCTAGATTATTTTTTGCATTTTTTTCAACCAAGGGGAAAGCCAAATCTCAGTAGAGAAGTGTCTTTAGCAATTATTATACCAACAGCATTTTTTTTTTTTTTGAAGAGTCCAGAGAATAATGTGCATGGGCGTTTACATAACCTGGAGGTTATACAAAAGTTACCTGAAGAACTTCAACCAAATATGCCACTTCTGCCCCCACAATGCGGACATTCTGTACAGCTTGTGTGTAAGTCGTTCGGGAGCCACTTTTCCAGTCTACACAGACGCAGTTCACGCTTTCCACCTTAAACAAGTTCTGGTGGGAGAGACATGATAAATAGGTAAATGATTCAGAATCTTTGTTAATTCCTGATTAACACATTTGAGGACTAGGATAAATTCCCTCCTTGACCTGTACAATATCACATTTGCTTTTAATCTCAAAGCAATGAACAGAACTTCTAGCCTGTTATGGATACAGAATCCCTTTTAAAGTTTCACATTGGCTCCAAACTGAAATTTGGCTGTAATGGGAACTGGATTCTTGGGATTTTACTGCAACGGTTGCATGGAGACTTGTTTTAGTCTTGTAAAATGTGGTAAAGTGGGTTGTTTCATTAGAGCATCATAATGTCATAAGACTACATTGTCCCTTACTAGAATACACCCCATGACATTGCCTGCCTTGCTCACTGCTGTATCTTCAGTGCCTCAAACAGTTCCTGGCACATAGTAGGGGCTCGATAAATATTTATTGAATAAATAAGTTAATGAATAAATGAAAGACGATATTAGGATCCTCCTAAATAAATATATTGATAGTAAACGAGTAAACTTTTCCATGTTGGAAAAACTAATCAAAGTTTTTGGATGAACGTTTTTTATTGTATATTACTGAAGAGTTATTTCACAGAAAAGCATAACCTCTCAGAAGCCTTATTTGATGGGGGGCTGTCAATGATAGTTTCATGGATGTTGTTAGATCTGACAGGAATTTTGTTTGTTTGTGTGTATTTACATACATCCCCACTTTTTTTCCAAGGAGAGTTTGAGAAGAATGAAGAAACAATCTTAGAAATCATCTTCAACTCTTTCTTTTTACAGATAGAAAAATCCAAAGAGTGGAAGCAACTTGCTAATGTCGCCGTTAGCTAAGGATAGAGTTAAACTGGAATCTAAGACTTTAACCTTCTAGTTTAATTCAATTTTCTCCATCAGGTGTAACAATGTTGTCAAAGACAGATCAAATGCAAGAAAAACACATCTGTTTTTGAGATCTCAGCAATAAATTGTATACACATATGTAAAAATCTACATTACTTTTGAGCTGAGGATCACTTATTTTTTTTTCTTCACTGTTGTATAGAAATTAGTATTACCCTCTCCCCCAATGATCATCAGCTTTAAATTATTTTAGAAGACAAATTATGGTTTCACTGATTATTTCTAAACTTGTAAAGTGAATTAGCCTGCTCATTTTAACTGTCTTCAGAGTCAGCGAAAACTCTCCGGAGTTGTTTCAAGTCGGCCTTTGGTTTGAGTCATAAGACAGGTCTGAAATTAAATGGTTTATAAGGACCTTAGTGTCTTTTCTCTTGAGCTCTCGGAAGAAATGATAGCACCTTTTTGTTACAGCTGACCACGGAACCCTAATGAATAAATGAATCAATGATAATATTCCTCAAGCAGTTATCTAGCAGTTACTACGAAAATTTGTTCTATTTGATTTTCTGTCTTTTAATTCTTCAGTATGACAGGGCACATAGCCAAAGGCAAATTAAAGAAAATAGGCTCACTACTGTCTAAACGACAGAAGCCAGAAATGAAAACCTACATAGCTTTCCTAGATGTTACTACCAGAGGAGATCGAAGAAGCAAGTGAAATCAAAGGAAAATCATTAGTTTGGGTAAAATAAGTTATCTTAGCTCTTCACTTAGAAATTAAAACCTAATGAAAAAATTAAAAACTATTGAAAATGCAATTCATGTTTTTTTTTTGTTTTTTTGTTTTTTTTTTATTAATGGAGCAACAAGCATTGCTGAATTTTGAAATCTCTCTGTATGGTTATTGAATACCCATTACCCAGAGCCACCAAACACCTGCTAACTTTGCCGCCCTGACTGTTCCAGGCCACTTCCACCTGCTGGATAATCCAGGCCAAGTGGGCTCAGAGGCTCCTCAAGTGTCACGGTGGCCGGCATATATCCTGAATGGCTGGGGCCTGTGCCTTCCCCATGGTTAGTTATCACTTTGGAAACAATCTTCCCTTAAGAGATGACAACATCTTACCTTGCATATATCCGCTAGCCAGCTTCCTTCCCCCTTGTCTAGGAATCCGTGAATAATAAAGCGGGTTTTTCTGTTTGTTTTGAAATTGGAAGCCTCTATGGTTGATGGATCTGCAGTGATTTTCTATTTGGGGGAAAAAATTGTTTAATGCCAAGTTTCTTGTAGTATCCAATAGAACTGTTTGTATGTGGAGAGAGGTGGTAGGTAGGAGAAGACTGCCTTGTGAGTAAGGTTCTCTCGTCTTAACCAAGCTATTTGCAATCACCACCAAGTCGTGACTTTCTAGATCTCAGGACACTTTTGCTCAACTTAAGATAATACGTTTGCTCTAATGTTGGTGGTAGAAGTCTTGTTTCCACAAAAGGAAAGGGGTGTGTGTGTGTGTGTGTGTGTGTGTGTGTGTGTGTACATAGATTTTACATATATAAAATATGTTGGAAGATTATATATAATATTTAGAATATTTATTAAATGGTACCAGAGAGGTAGGATAAAAACAATATCAAGTTAATGGACATTTTATAAAACAGTTACATAAAATAATACTGAAGCTCATGGTCCTAAAAGTCTACAAACATGTAAATTCCACTGTCTGATTTGGACTCTTTAGAAGACTTAAAGGTCAGTATATTCTTATCACACAAAACAGATGGAACTCAGTTCTGAAAACGATGAGCACTCTTACCTGAAAGCTGCTGGGGTTCTCATTAGTGTATAGGTAGAAGTGGGTGTTGACCTCTTTTGGACTCCAGGGCAGTGCTTTGAAGGGTCTTTGCAAAGTTCCTGCCCATGGGGCATCATTGCTGAAACAGCCAAGTCTTGGAAAGCAGACTTCTTTTCCTGCAGTCACACAGAAATGTTTCAAGGATATTAGTTTAACTAGAATGCTCTTTTCAATGGTTTATTTGCCAAAATATGAGTTAGATTACATTGTTGGCATATTTTCTTCCTTCATATCCCCAAAGATCTTTCTATCTACACATTCACAAAACAGCTTCAATAGACAATATCCAAGTTAAAGACAGGCTGCTGCTCCTCATCTCTACCTCACTCTCCTTATGTCTCTGTCCAGTTCTGTGCTGGGTCCTGTTTAGCCTCTCAACTTCGAGGTCATCCTTGAATCACTAGAAGACATCTTAGTGCCCAAGAAAGAAGCTTGTGCCCTAGGCCCTAGTAGAGGAGATGAGGCTATCTTCTGGCTTTTGGCTTTGGGTGGAGGGCTTAAGTTTCATGCAAATGCCACAACTTTGTTATCTCCTTGTTGCTGAATATTTTGGTCTCTGGCCTATGTTTGAGGGTCATCCTGAATTCTTATCATGAAGAAGCTGCTCACAAAAAATCAAACAGAAAAGCCCAACTCTGGGCTTCAATGTTACCTCACAACACAAAAGAAGGGGTCTTGAGGAGTGTAAAGTCTAGGTTAATAGTAGGAATAGGAGCAGTGGCTGTTACGGGAGCTGCATTCTTGAAATCGTACTATGTGCCAGGTGCTAAGCAAGGTTATTTACATGACTTCTCGTACCGAAGTCTTACGGTGATCCTATGAGAGGGGTGGTCGTATATGCCCATTTCACAGATGATGATGGTAAAGCACAGAGGGGTTAAGAAGTTTGCTCAGGGCAATACATTTGTGGCTGGTGGAAACAGGGTTCAAACCCCACACTTGACTCCAAGCTAGGGTTGCTCAACTTAGCAAGTAAAAACACAAACTATATTTGTGTTTCAGATAAACGATAAATACATTATTTAAAATTGTCACACATTTATTGTTTATCAGAAATTCAAATTTAACTGGGCATCTTAGCTTTTATCTGACAACCTTACCCCAAGCTCTAGTACTCTTGATCATGCATCTTTCTCCCTCTATTATATATCCTCATAATATCTTGAATTTGGCCATCATAACTCTTCTTGAAAAGTATTAAGCAGTGATTCTTCTCCAGCACTACATAATATGCTTACTTACCTACTACTGTTCCCAGCAGCAGTGAAAGTGTCCAGATCAACAGCATCTAAACAGAGTTAAAAATATGATTGAGTTTGGCTGAATAAGTTTTTCAAAGATTGGCGGAATTCAAGTTCAGTGAGACCTCTGGGGGGAAATGGCCAATGCTAATAAATTAGGCTTGGAAAATCTGTTCCTGACTCACCGTGGCAGTCTCGTCGGATTCTGCACACAAACAGGTAGAATCTGAAGGTCCTTTTATAGGCAATCCTTATCTTTTGAGCAGCTCCATGGAAAAATGACAGGCAAAGAGAGGAGGTTCCAAGGCTGTATTTCTAATCTTAATCATAAATAAACCAAAATTGATAGAGCATGTGAAATTTCCCACAGTACTTGTGGGAAGATGAGAAAAGGGTGGATATGAATGGTTCTTTCCTAATATGATTATACAGTGCTCAGAATCACCGTCATCTTGTGGCAGTAAAGGCTCTGGCCTGCCCTTTTTTTTTTAAATTTAAAACTCTGTGCAGTTCTGTGGGTGCGTGTGAAACTAAATTGTTTTCACAGATTCGATAGTGACAATCTTGAAAACAAATACTAAAAGTTTACTAGTCAGGTAGTTTTTGTATTACCTTGCCTTACCCTCAAAAACAGTGAAATACAGGCTTTTCTTCAAGAGAATCCATTCCTTTTACAAAAGTAGTTAATAGTTTATTTTGATAGTCCCTAGAGCTAGTTTATTTCTTAACAATAACATGGAAAAAAAAATAGATGAACTAAAAAAAGGAATTGAGGGCACTTCTAAGAGCATAGACGTGAAATTAGTGACCCTACCATTAAATGAAATGATGTATGAGAAAGAAAAATAAAATTTAACTTAGAAAAAAATGGTCTGGGAAAAATCATCTGAAAGAGACACTTTTGATAGAAAAGAACTGGAATATTTATAGTTGGTGATAGATCGCTTAAAATGAATTGTAAAAAAGATTGCAATGGGATAGCATAATTTTAAGAGATTAGAACTATTTAGCCTGACTGCATCACAGATATAGATCGAATCATACAAAATTACCACATTTGTGGTAAAAAATGGTCAAATAATTCAGTTCCCTGATAAAGTTTACAGGTACAGAAAAAAACAACAAAATTATTTGTATATGAGGAAAGTTCAAAAAAGTTGGGCAAGGGAAGTGTTATGACCAGGGCCAAAGTCGCAAGGAAGAAATTCCATGGATGGGACATAGCAGGCCCTTAACACATCCCTGATGAATGAACGAATGAGGGAATGAAAATGAAAAGGAATTTATTTTGCATAATTGCTACAGCAGGAACTGTCCGCGTAATCTCACAGTAAAAAAAAAAAAAAAAAGATTTTTCTGAAGCCCTTTTTACTCAAAACAAGCAAACAACAAAAGAAAGGTGAGCCAATGTTCACTCTTGGGTTTACTATGAAGTAAAATATATCCTGTGTGAATCACCAGATAATTCACAAAATTTCAAATTGGCATTTTAGATATTACAAAATTTAATTCATAATTAGGGTGAACTTTGTTCAACATAGGCTTTAGAATCAAGACCAAAAGTAACCAAATTCTGAGACAGAGACTAGACTCCATGGGGAATTATTTTATAAACTGAAATAGGTTCACATTTTAGAATGTTTTGAGAAGATTCAGTTTCCTAAACTGTTATGAAAGCTAAGAAAGGAATTGCACATAACAGTGGTCTAACCAGGTCAGCTCTAGAGAAATGACCTTCCCTAGATTCAATTTTGCTGAATTCTTTAGCTGAATTGTACCATTTTATGAACCATATTGTTTCATTCAGACCATTAACATGACTCTGTAGGACTATCTGTTTATAGAATATGTGTCAGAGATTCCTGGCCTCTTCTTATAGGGAATAGAGCTAGACTCGCTTACCCAGTTTCCCTTGCAGGAGATGGACCACATGATCAACTTCTGGCCAATGACATGTGAGTGCACAGGGGTGCAGCAGTTCCAGTCTTGTTCATAAAAACCCACACATGATCCTCCATGTGTCTTCCCTTCCATGGCTTAATGCAGACAAGTACAGTGACCTTGAAGGCCATATGTTGAAGCTGGCAGAGCCATAAGATGGAAGGAGCCCGGGTTTCCTGATTAAAAGAAAGCCACCCATCAATCATGAAAACCCATTTTGAACTTTACATGATTAAGAAATAAATTCCCTTTGTTTTAAGCCACTGATATTTCAAGGTTATAGCAACCAGCATTACCTTAACCCATAGAGATTATTTTATCGTACAATGATTTCTCCGACTTCCAAAAATACTTCAAATACCAGACATTGAGTCTTAATGCTTTATCATGAGATTTGGATAGTACTTATGTATAACATTAGTATTTTGACAATTTTTTTTCCTAATTCTTGGTTTTAAAAATCCCCTTTTCTTCAACTTTCAAAATTATAAAAGTTGCTCAATTCTTCACTGCATTTTGGTAAAATTTTAACTGGCATTTTTCGATTCAGTCCTAATGGTGTTCATTGTTTCACAAGCAATCTGTGGCCATATAATATCTTAGGGTTTAATGAAAATTCACCTGATGTCACCTGGGCCCCCAGATGTAACTTATGTGTGGTTGGAGCAGTTCTGTCTGCTGGGTACATAGGAAACTCTCAGGTCCCACAGGGAGGTGGACTGGAGTTCCCAACAAAACCCTGCTCCCCACTAGTCTCTGGGCTAGAAGGTGGGCCCTGTAAAAGATGACAGAGCCATGGTCTTCCTTCCCCAGCGTCTCATGGACTTGAAAGTGGGCTTTCGTTAAAAAATCATTCCTGGAGTCAGCAGAGCATTACATCACATTGACTCAGCTTTGACTCTGCAACCTTGGACATTTACAAGGAAAGAGGCCAAACATGGACGTTTCTAATCCAGTAGTTCTGTTTGCAGAGGAGTTAAATATAGACATATGTTTAGGCTCTGATTCTGGCAACCTTGTGATACTAAACTCCAGGTGAGGAAAGAAAGGCCCTGGGACACCTGTGTGGCCAGATAACCAGCCTGTGAGCCAGACAAGGTCTCATTTACTTAACCTTCAGAAAAGGTGGCCTGTTCTCCCTTAGCCAGTTTAGTCTACTTCTAGGGCCATTGGTGGGAGGGATGGCATACTCTCACCTGGGGATGCCAAACTTTCCCAAGTAGAAGAAGACTGCACTGATCTGGGATTGCTGCTATCTCACACCTTCCAGAGAAACCATTCTGCCACATGTGAGGGGCTTCAGTTCACCCAGACCAGAGAGTAAAATTATAGTCAACTCTCCTGTTATGCATGAAAATGGTTTACTTTGTAGAACAGAATAACAAGCGGACTTAAATTTTATAGCATTAATTAGTTTTACACACTTTCAAAATTTTTGCATTTAATCTTCCACAGAACTTGCAGAAACTTTAGCTATTTTGCTTATGAAAAAAAAAAAACCAGACTCAGAGAGTTTAAGCAACATACCCAGGGTCACACGGTTGGCAAGTAGCAGAGCTAATTCTGCAGAGGCAAATTCTTTCCACCGGCCCCAGATGACTCATTTGTGTGTATCCACAAAAGGCCATGTACTCGAGGCTGTGTTAGTATAGAATGGATCTAAAAAATGGTCAAGAATGAGTACAGCAGGTATTAATATATGTGTGTGTGTGTGTACATATATACACACGTGTGTATATATACATATACACACGTATATATATATATATATACACATATACACACGTGTGTATATATGTACACACACTCTCCAAAACAAAGTCACATACATATTTTTTTGGATAATCTATTTTATTTGTCTTTAGCTTCCTTACTAATAATGCAGCAGAATGGCAATTTTATCACATAGAAAGACAACTTTTGTGACATTGCCTATGATAATCATTCCTTTCCTGGGCCATCACAGTCATTTTCTAATTGCTTTTCCTCAGACAGTCCCCTCTCTTGTTTGTCCTTCACACACTGCCTAACAGTTAGGTTTAAACTGCAGACTGGCCATGCCATTTTCCCTCCTAGAATCCCAGCCCCTTTCCCTTGCCCTGTGCTTTCTAGATCAGCACTGTGCAATAGAAATATGTCGTTATCCACATTAAGAAAAAGCAAAAAGAAATAGGTAAAATATATTTTAATAATGTATGTAATAGACAATATTATTTTAACATGTGGCACTAGCCACATTTCAAGTGATCAGTTGTCACATGTGGCTAGTGCCTATCATATTAGATAGCATAATTCTAGATCAAATGTACTCTTCTTAACATTGCAAATAAGACTTCATGTATCTGGTTAGCTTCTCTGAGGTTTCCAACCTTGTTGTATAACCATCTGACCCATTTTCCAGCCAGTGTGAGCTCCTTTCAAAATATGAACTCTCAAAGGGTTTGAATGGGATTCAACTATAGGTGCTTAAAGAATGGAATAACAAGGTTTTCCAGATGTTGCTGAGCAGAAAGAGAGAGCAAATAGGTAGAGATGCAAAATTCACCATACCTAGAGATCACAGCTGGGATGCTGGGAGCTGTAATGAAAGGAGGCAGAAGAGAGAGAGGAAAATAAAAAGAAAAGGAATTAAGGAGAGGAAGGAAGGAAGGAAGGAAGGAAGGAAGGAAGGAAGGAAGGAAGGAAGGA
>NW_011888827.1:4134049-4157118 GCF_000151845.1 Pteropus vampyrus
TTTTTGTCTATAGTTAAGATGTTCTGGAGATCAAACAATTAGAAATGACTTGAGGATCCTGAGAAGAACAGGGAAAGCCAGAGGCCGTCTCACTATGTGCACTTCATAATCAACATTGTAAGGCAAATAGCAAAGTCCATTTAAAATATTAAAAAGCTGAAGGACATCTAATTTTAGCTATGATGGAAACACTTGTATCAGACTTGCCTTTTTACAATAAGTAATTAAAAGAGTGGAGAAAACATATAAAACAATAATTTTCAAAGATTGGACAATGAGTAGTACAAGACTGCAATAAATGAAAAGAAGAAAAAAATGAGGTGAGACCTCTAACTACTCCAGCTATATGCCTGGAGGCATTTCTTGGACTCCAACACAGGGAGATAGATTCCAAGCAGAGCAAGACAGACTCATTGAACTGAAGAGAGATTAGAGCTCAGAGAGGCCAAAGAAATTAGAATTTGCAGAGTAGAGTACTGGAGAAGAAGAAGCTACAAAGATGAAGAGTTTCAGAAACTGGCATAGTGGTCCACTTGAGTCTTTAGATGAATACTAAGCTGTGAATGCAAAGAGTAAGATTCATGAGGCTGATCAAGTAACAATTACCAGAGAAAGATCAGCTATTGGGGGAATTTATAATCTGAACAACTCTTGAAGCTCACATACAATTGGGAGACATTCAGCCCAACAGGGTAAGAGATTTCAATGAAGAACCAAAGCATTCACTAGATATCCCCCAAAAGGTCATGCCTTAGGAAGAGGGCTAACATAGCCCAAGAATAAAGGCTAACCCCAACCTAGCTTAACAAAACATAAAAACAAACCTCGAAAAAATCAAATTGATCTTCAAGTAGAATAACTGTCTGCCTTATTCAATTAAAAAAAAATTAAATGCATACAATTCTTTTTAACAGAAGACCATAATGTACTCAATAGTGTAAAATTATAAATGCTCAGCATCTAATCACAAATTATTAGCATACAAAGAGGCAGAAAAATGATTCATCAGTTAATAGAAAGAGATCCAGAACTGATAGAGATGATAAAATAAGCAAAGGCTTTAAAATAGCTATTTTAAATATATTCAAGATTCAAAGAAAAACATGGACATAATGAGTTGAGGAATAGACATTACTAAGCATGGATTTAATAGCAGATTACATACTATAGAAGAAAATATCAGTAAACTGAAGACATGGCAATAGAAACTATCCCAACTGAAGTACAGAGAGAAGAAAAGGCTGAAAAATTGAACAGAGTCTTGTTGATCTATGGGAAAATAATAAGCAGTGAAGCCTACACATAATTGGATACTTGCTGCAGTTGATATGTAAAGGATGTGAAGAAATCGTAGCTGAAAAATTCCAATATTGGTCTTAAAAAAATGAATCCACACACATATCCAAGAAGCTCACCATATCTGAGTAGGATAAATCTAATGAAAACCACACAAAGGCATAATATAGTCAAATTAAAGGGTTAGGGTTAGAGGATTATTACTAGAAGGTTAAAGATAGTTTCCCAGTTAGGGTTCAGGTTTGGGTTAGAGGATTAAGGTTAGGTTTAAAGATTAAGGGTTAGAGATTAGGGGTAAAGTTAGGGGTTAGTGGTTTGAAGTTAAAAGTTAGAGGTAGGGGTAGCGGTTAGAGTTAGGGTTAGGGTTAAAGTAAGGTAGGGTTTAAGATTTGAAACTAAATGATAAAGAAAAAAATCTTAAAGGCAGACAGAGGAAAAAAGAACACATCATATACAGGGAAAACAAAGATAAGAACGAGTGCAGACTTCTAAACAGAAACAAAGGTATAATGTCACATATCCATCAGTATAGTATTACACACAGTAGTTTCACTGCCCTAAACATTCTCTGTGCTCTACCTATTCATCCCTCTCCATACTCCCAACACCTGACAACCACTGATCTTTTTTACTCTCTCCATAGCTGGTATCATGGAGACTGAGAAAAGAAAATGTTTCAAGAAGGTGAAATAATCAAAAGACTCATAGGTTAAGATTGAGAAATGACCATCAGAAGGAGAACATGAGTGAATACAGCAATTGGCTAGGTAGAGGCTGATCTGAGATTTCTGTTGTAGTTACAATTTTCACTCTGTCTTTCAACACTCAGTTAGGAACATGAAACATTTGGTTGATCACCAGCTGGTTTCTGAGACTCAGAATTCAGTGCTACATTTTATAGCTTGAGAACCATACCTTTCCCTGCTGCCAGCCCAGTGGTATTCTGTCCAGTGCATCTTTTTCAGTCTGTGTTATGGCTCAGAAAATAATCATTATACGAATATTTAGTGATAAACTAGACAACGAATGTTTAGAGCATGCTTTCTCTGCCACACGTGCCAGTAATCAATTCCTACTTTGCACATGGGTGAGGCCATCCAACTGTAATTGTGAAATACGTCTCCAGCACACTTGGAATAATAATTTCACAAAGTACGTCATTGATATTACATAGCATCCAACAATGTTGTCTGATAAGGGGATTTGTCCGATAGCTCATTATTTGTTTTCTTTCCAAAAATATATATCATTATCATTGTGGCTGATGGTTGGTTCTACAACCACAGCTCCTCTGTGATAGTAGCTTTGTAACTGTTTTCACTATAAGAGACGCAATTTGAATAATGCCTTGAGTTGATTTATGCCTTTAGTGGCCAAATTAATTGACTTCATCCTGGAAAGCATAATTTTTTACTTGTTCTGGGGAAATAAACTCAATTTATTTACTTGAGCATATCAGTGTAATTGAAAATATTGTGAAAACAGCAACATCATCAATTGCGCTTTGGACAGATATTCACGACTAATCTCACTGCAGAGCGGAGGTCAGGATGTCAAGGACAAATGAATATTAGTCTAATATAATCCAAGTTTTGATGATCATTGTATATCCTATTAGTCTCATCATACTTTCATATTTTTTTCCAAGACCTAAAGATTCATAAGTTAGATTTCTACTGGAATCTTGTCTACTATTTAGGTTTATGAGCTTATTCTTATTCTGTGGTATTTGTGTTACTATTCTCATCATTGCCTTTTCACTCCAATGAACCACTTTTTAAGCCAGTGACCCCTTCTGTGTGTGTGTGTGTGTGTGTGAAAAAGAGATTTTATGTCAACAATATAGAAATGACATAAAATGAAAATTTAAAACAAATGTAAAAATACATTAACCTACAAGAACTGTTCTCTGGTTAAGAAATGGCACTGAGACAACATGCCAAGGGCCGCCTGCACCACACATGGCCACAATTATTGGGAAGGGAAAGGAAATTCTGAGGAATTCTAAAAAATATTACCTCCACTTTGTCAAATGTGGGTGCCAGATGTTGCATCACATTCTCTACTGAAACTACCAGACATCCTAGGCTGCTTATAAAAATGATCCCAATTCCCCACCCCTTTCTATCCGTGCCTTTTGCCATGTGGTCTGTTGCTACTACTCAGTTTGGCTATCGTAACACAAAAACTACCATAAACAACATGTAAACAAATGAACGTGGTTGTGTTCCAATAAAACTTTATGGATACTGAAATTTTAATTTCATGTAATTTTCACACATCACAAAAATATCATTTTCCTTTTGATTTTTACAAAATGTAAAAACCATCCCAGTTTGCAAGCTAAGGTAGCAGGCAGATTTGGCCTGTGGGCCACCCTCCCCCACCCTTCTCCACCTTCAAAGAATGCAATATACTTTTAGTTTTCTATGGTGAGGTATGTGGGCTATGAAACCAGAATGCCTAGGTGTGACTCCCAAGTCCACTGGGTGCTGACATGATCTTAGACTTGCTGCTTAAGCTCTTGTATCTCAGTTCCCTCGTCCGTAAAGATGGAATGTTTTAGAGTCTACATCATTGGGTTTCTGTAAAGAATAAATGAGACAGGACAGGTAAAGCATATTGAACGGGGCCTGGCACATAGTGGACACTTAATAGATATTATTATTTTTTTTGTTATTCTGATGAATGCTTCCTGTTTTGTGTTTCTATAAGGCTTTGCAGAATTTACTATTTTTTTTTTTAATTAAGCTCAATACGTTCCTCTCCTCTAAGCCAACAGATCTTGCTTCTGATTAATACTACACACTTAACATACAATTTGATATTTTAATTGTGAAATGATACATATCTCATCAACTCTGAGTTTAAAAAATATATATATTTAAAACTCGATTATGAGAAATAACTGACAAGTGATTAAAAGCACATAAGAAAAATCAGTTAATAGAATCAGATAATTAAACCAATTACATTTTTTTCATTTATATAATGACTATAATGTTGTCTAGAGAATATTAAACATGTAGATGAAAAGTAAATATTTCAGATGAGGCAGTCATTTGGATAATTGAAGTGAAATTAAATATAGTTTAAAATTAAATTAAATTACATTTTCTTTAAAATATCCTTTCCTGGATAAGCAGTTATGTAAAGTATTTCTTAAATGTATGAGAAAATTGTATGAGTCATAAAAATTACTGGAAATAATATCCTGTTTTTTTTAAGAATGATATCATTCCCTAGTTGCTGCCATGTAATGACAAATATTTTTCTTGATTAAACATTACAGGAAGGGCAAGAATATCCTGTAAAGTTGTCAGGGTCGAGAATGCTACTAGACTCACCGCTTCTTAAGTGTTTATGCACTCGCCATAAACTCTTATGAAATCAGACTTGATTACACATTGATGACAGTTTTATTTTTTTCTGATTAGTATCCTGATCATGATATAACAATGGGATAGATTACTGTCAATTGGATCAGAATCACATTGAGAGACATTATGGTCATGAAGGATGATAATTTGTGTCCTGTGATTCATTTTTTGGTTCCCAAGAACTATTTAGAATAGTTCTAAATAGGAGAAGATCTGAAAAAACTTAGACAAAAAGATTGATTCTTTTAGACAAATCTAACTCGTTTATGGATAATGTGGATACACTCAGTGTTAATTTTTCCAGTAGTTTTATCTTCCCTCAGCCTAATAGCATCCTCACAAAATATTGGAAATCTTTAAAATAATATTTGAAGTTCTTTTGCAGTAAAAAAAAGACCTAGATAATATCAAATATGTAACAAATCCGGCAAACATTTTCCCAAGGAAATCTCTCTACATACATAATGGTTTTTACGGTCCCAGGCTCAGTGTTTGCAGAGTGTAGGAAGAATTCTTTATACCTATGATATTTATTTTCCTCCCTTTGGGAGGAATCTAGATTCCTGCTGCTCAAAGTGTGGTCCCTGGACCAGAAGTTTCAGCATCACCTGGGAGCTGACTGTTAGGAATGCAAAAGCTACCTGCACCTGCTAAGTCAGAATCTTCATTTTAATAGGATCTGCAGGAGATTTTGTGTGCATATTCAAGTTTAAGAAACGCTGATCTGGATAGCCCCAATGTGGCTCATTCCCAAACCCAATACACTTTAAAAGGGAGAAAGTAAAGTTAATAAATGGCCGACCAAAGAATAATGGCTGATCACCTGTGAAACCTGGGGTTGAAGAGTTCTTCCATTTGGCGATTACAGGAAGAATCTACAAATATAGCATCAGTAGTGTCTCAGGTTTCTTCAGCCTTGGCACTGTCAACCCTACAAGAAAAATTTATGCCTCACGTTATTACCATAGATGTGAATGCACAGGTGCATTGTCTTTTAGGGAATGAAAACACATATAAACCCTAGGTTGGTACTTGGGCCTGTGCAAGGGACAGGAGAAATGTCATTTCCCCCGCCATTTGCTGAAGTGAAATTTCCTAGATTGCCATTTATGTTAAAGAGGAAATCCACAAAATTTGCTTCTACCTCTCTAAACTTCAGTTTTTTTCTCTCATTAAAATGGGAATAATTATTTCATTGTAGAGTTGTTGTGGGGAATATACAAAATAATGCAGGTAAAGGCTTAGCCGTGGTCCCTGGCACATAGTTAGCACTCAAAATATGGCAGTTGCTGCAAGTACCTAATGATGCCTGACTCTGAGGGCTAGCAGCTCCCCGGATCATTACTAAGATTCTGACAAATGGTAGAAGATGCTGCCCCCCTAAAAGCAGTTCTACTGTGATGGAGAACTTCTCTCTAGAAAATTAACCTGCTGGAAATTTCAAATACCAAATATTTCTTCTAGGACCACTGAATACAACCAAATTTTCTGAAGAACTGATGACTTAAGGGAAGCCACACAGGAAGTTACAGAGAAATGATGGGTGTTTCTCTAAATGCTCTTTATCAATTTGGAGTCGATGGGATTAATATCCATATGATTTGAGTCTACAAAGTTGACATCGTGAGCCAAGGTAACAGGACCATTCTAGGCCCTCGGTATCCCGCCTGGCCTCGAGATGCAGCCCACCTGAGGTTTAACCGATTCTCCAGCAACATGAACTGGAGAGTCTGAACCCCTTCCCTGACTACTGTTGAGAAACTGACACTACTTGGCATCAGGCTGGCAGGTCTGCATCAGTGAGTGGTTGCAACTGACGCCAGCTGTCATGTGTTTTGGAGTTTTAAGCTATGCAAGTTGAATTCCACTGAAGCTGTGTCATGAAACTGGGGACATCGGAATGGTCAACTGAATGAACGTGGGTGTGAATGAATTCTCTCTATCGGATAAATCACTTATCTCTATTTCATTAAGGTCTGTTTCTGGAATTTTATCTTGTTCTTATTTTCCTTGCCTGTGTGTGTTGGTTTCTGTGTATAAGATAAAACAGCCAACTTTCCTAGTCTTCATGGAGTGGTCTTGTGTAGGAGATGTACCTTTCTGTTCAGCCAGGCCCGAGGTCTTGGTTGTCTCCCCAAATTTTGTGATTGTCCAAGCTGCTTTCTTCGTTCTTAGTGGCTCCGGTAGTTGAGGGTGTGCCGAGACCTGTTTCGATGTGGGCATTTTCTTTTCTCCAGACGTGTAGGAGATGCTCGGCTGCTTTCTAGATTTCTTGCAAAGGGAACTGCTCCATGCATAGCTGTAGATTCGGTGTGTCTGTGGCAGGAGGTGAGTTCAGAGCCTCCTGCGTTGCCATCTTAGAGTGGAACTTCCAAGATGAGGTCTCAAAAGCACCTCCTGACTGACTTTTGAGTCTCAGGTAATATTTACATGTGAAACGTGTGCTCTGCCAACTCCAAGATTGGTATCGATTTAAAAAAAATGCTGTTGCCACCTCCTCAATGTTGGACTTCTAACCATGTGGTCTGGGACTAAAAACACTTGGGACTCCCTCTCCCAGGCCCATGTGTGGCTATGTGAAGTTCCCTCTTAAATATGTCGACCGATGGATAGGCCGTGATTTGCCTCATGGCCCATCTGCCTTCCTTCCAGCCTCCCCAGGAGAGTGGAAGCCCAGGGGTCTCCAGCGATGAGAACCTCAGAATGCGAAGCACCCACTTTTAGAGAATAAACTTCTCCAGAATGAGTCGATAATAAAATGGTGTACATGATGGGAACCGCTGGCACCTTGGTTTGCCAAGATAACACAACAGTGACATCTGCAAAAAACAGTGGGGTTTGGGCCTATGCACGGGAAGGTGTAAAAACATGTCAAGCATTCACTGGCTATGACTCTTTTCATAGTTATATAAGAAAACAAGAGTACATCTACCTCTTAAGATAGTTGTCATAGGTTATTATCTTGCCCTTCTACTATGAAGAAGCTAAATTTAATGATGAGTCATTTTAGGAACTTGCCATTAGAAAGACTTGCTTTAAAAAATAATTATGAAAGTAATTACTTTAGCCCCATGAAATTCAAGCCCGAGATGATTTTCATAACCTCTTTCTGCTAAGTGAGTTTGGCTTTTTATTTGCAAAATGAGACTCCCTTTACCACAATGAATTTGATGTTTTTGAATGAATTATATTGATTTATTAAAACTGAAACTAAGAATGGGTGGAATTCAGTTTAAAGACCAGATTAATGGCTTAATTAAATTGTCTTAGATATATTTATGTATTTTTAAAAGTAGAACTGACTAGCAAATGAAGTCACATGGGCTTCTGAATAGAGCTCAGAAATCGTTGTCATTTATAGTATTACTTTGTTCGATTAAGGGGAAAGCCAAAGCTTGGGAGAGGAGTGTCTTTTCAATTATCACACTTAAAAATTTGCTTTAGGACAAACTCCAGAGAGTGAAGTCTGTGGGCAACAAACAATACTTGAGATAGGAAATATTTAAATTATATAATCCTATATATGTGGTCTCATATATTTTAATATTAAATCCAAAATAGAAGCTTAACGTGAGTGAGAATTTGAATCTTGAGGCTTTTACTGTAATACAGGCAGATATGTTTTTATTTTTTCATGTATAAAATGTGGTATCATAGGCTGTTAAATCTGTAAGCAGTTTAATTGTGGTAGTGCTATGTCGAGATTCGCCACTAGAGGGTGCCTCAACTAAATATATTGAAGAGAAGTGAAGTTTTTCACCAAAAAAGACCATTAAAAAAAATCAAAAGGCTTTCAAATCTCTACCATTACTGTATAGCAGTAAAAAAATTATTTCACATGAAAACATACAGATATTCAATTAGAGCTTTATAAAGTAGGAAGTCTACGGTCAGAGGAGAATGTCAGAATAGAATCTTAATAAAATAGAATCTTACAGTGTTGTTGCTGAATGGAAACTTAAAAAAAACTAAATGTAGAAACAGCCTAATTTATAAACACTCAAATATTACTTTTTAAAAGGAAGACATCTTAGAAATAATATTTGACATTGTCAATTTTAATGAAATTGCAGGAAAAAAACAAGGCTCAAAGTGGGGAGATAATTTGCCCAGGGCCAGAGTGCCAGCTGCTGCAGTCAGGACTAGACTCCAGGCCCCTGCCACCCAGTGCCAGCTCCATGATTTCCCCACTCTTCTCTGATGTAACAACATTCTCTATGTCTACCAACATCTCTATCTACCTATCTATCTAGAATAAATAATTATCTTTCTGACTCCTAAATCCTGGGACAAGTCCCTACCTATGCCCCCTGACTTTTGAGCTGAGCATCAGATAATAGTTTTTGTCACTGTGGGTGGAACTGTGTTCCTACTGCCATATGCCTCTGACCTTAAATTATGTCCCAGGTTTCCTCGTGGGTTTTGCTGTAGCTATTTCTGATTATGTAAATTCATCGATTATAATTTCTATTATTTTTAATTTCTCTGGTGGTTTTTTAACTCCACTTCTGTGCCTTATTTTTTAGTGGTTGCTCTAGGGAGATAATAGATATATGTATGTGTGTGTGTGTATATATATTCACCTTTAAATTTTTACGGTCTATATAGAGTTAATATTGGATCACTCCACATAAGATGTTAAGAACTCTGTAACTACGGAGGTCCATTTCCCACCCCTCACCATTCTTTATGCTATAGCTAGGGTATCTATTACATCTATGTAACATTACACATCCCACAAAGGCTGTTAAAATGGAGCTGCAATTTTTTTTAAAAATTAAGAGTAAAAGAGTAATATTTTTTATTTGCCAACGTATTTACCATTTCTAATGTGCCTCATTCCAAGCTTCTGTCTGGAGTCATTTTCCACAACCTTTGGCACATCTTGTAGTCCAGAGTTGAGGGCACGCATGCTGTTTTTCTTTCTTTGATCAAAAATAGATTTATTTCACTTTATTCTTTTTTTAAAAAAACGTATTCTTTTATTTTACAACAAGTTTTTTCATACAGTTTTCTCTTGCAATAACTTTATCCTCATTTCGATGATAAATTATTGAGGCCACAGTACTAAGTAACTTACTCAAGACAACATGACTAGTAAGTAGGAAGCCAGGATGCAAATCCTGGTCCTCTGACTTGGAATTCCAAAGTCTTTCTACCATGCAAATTGAAGTGATTCTATAGCCATAGAAACTCAAGAAAATAGCCAATGCATGGATCAGGGATGACAGGAAAAGGAAGAAAGACCTCCTAGCAAGAGAGAGTTAAAACTACTGAGGAAAGTGCTCTGGATTAAGATGGAAGAGTGTTTTAGCTTAAGAAACAATTCAGTGTAAAGATACTTTTTACTGCCGAAAATCATGGCGTACAACAAGATTCAGGCTATAAAGAGTGGCTGCTGAGAGCAGAGGACTTTCACATTGTAAAGGAATTACACGGGAGACTTCTGTTTCTTACAGCTCTCAAGTTAATTCAAATTGAAAATTAGCAATTAGGAGCAAAAATAGAAATAGAACGAGGAATAGAAATATGGTTATTAAGCCATAGTTAAGACAGAGGCTTATCTTTTAAGAATTGGTATTGTCCTTGAAAAAGGAGAAACTGCAACTTTTTTGCAATCAGAATATCAGCAGGAATCCCTCCAAAACAGATTTACCGATGGAGCTTAAGTTTCAGGGCCCCTCGTGGGCACAGTTCCTACCGAGGTTCTGTGCCTAATTTTACATTCAGAATTTTACATTATTCTTCTTAGAGAGGAATCTCAAATTTATTGAGCTTTTTTTTTTTTTTTAAAAAATCACTTAAAAATTGTAGTATAATTGGCACATAACATTAGTTTTAGGTGTAAAACACTGTGATCTAATATTTGTATCTATTGTGAAACGATCGCCACAATCAATCTCGTTAACATCCATCCCCAAATAATTAAAAAAAAAAATCTTTTTCTTGTGAAGACTTGTAAGATCTACTCTCTTAACAACTTTCAAATATGCAAAACAGTATTAGTAACTACAGTCACCATGCTGTGCATCACATCCCCAGGACTTATTTATTTTATAACTGGAAGTTGGTACATTGGACCCCCTTAGCCTATTTTGCCCACCCTCCACCCCCCACCTCTGGCAACCACCAATCTGTTATCTGTATCTATGAGTCTGGGTTTCGTTGTTGTTGTTTTTTTTTTGATCCCACACATAAGTGAGATCCCACACATAAGTAAGTCATGCGGTATTTGTCTTTCTCTAACTTATATCACAGCGTCATGCCCTCGAGGTCTATGATGTTATTGAAAATGGCAAGATTTTATTCTTGTTTATGACTTAATAGTATTCTAGTATGTGTGTGTGTTTCTCTGTTCTTAAGATTGGATGATTTCTATTGATCTACCTTCAAGTTCTCCTGTCCTCATCAATCTCCTAGTAAGCCCATCTGTGGAATTGTAAATTTTGTATATTTTATGTTTTCATGCTAGAATTTCCAACTGATCCTTTTCTATAGTTTTAATTTCTGTGTTGAGATTTTCTCTGTGTTTATTCATTAAGACATAATTTCCTTTATACTCTTGAACATATTAGCATAATCAGAGAAGGGCAAATTAAGATACCATAATAAGATACCCATTAGATTGGCTGAAATTTAAAACACTAACAATACCAAGTGTTGATAAGAATGTGGAGGAAACAGGGAAATACATTGCTGGCAGGAATTCAATAAGATATAACCACTTAGGTAAAATATCTGTCAGTTTCTTAATGTTGGTGGGAATGCAAAATGATGCAGCTGCTATGGAAAACTATGTGGAAGTTCCTCAAAAAATAAAAAATAGAAATACCATATGATCCAGTAATTCCATTTCTGGGTACTTATCTAAAAGAATTAAAATCAGAATCTCGAAGAGATATCAACACTCTTACATTCATTGCATCATAATTCACAACAGCCAAAATGTAGAAACAAACTTGATTTTAACGTCTGTTTGGATGAGAGAGAGGTCTTCAAACCATATTCTGGATAAACATGAAGTTCATTCTGGAGTGCTTTCCACATTACTTTCCATGAGCAGTGATTCTGGAGAGATCCTTTCTCTGAGAAAGATAGTAACATCTGCTCCTCTAATGATAACAAAACAACTTTCGAGTAAGACCACTTATTATTTTTGTATTTAATATCTATGTATTTTATCTAATCAAAATAAAGTTAAATTTGCAATGCTATTTTATTTGTGATGCTGCAATTCTACTCTTGATAACTCAGAACCACAATATATTTAAATTTAATTTAAATACAGATAGCTGGGTATGAAAAAAACATTATGTAGTTTAAAAACCATTTAAAACATCATTTTCCCAACTTACCACACACTTCCAGGAGGTTCCATTTATCACACTAGAGTATAAATGCCCTTTTACAGGTAAATATTTCCTTTTGCCTCGTAGTTCCTTAGAAAAAGAACAAGACAAAAGAGAAGGTTCCAAGGATACATTTCCAATTTTAACCATTGAAAAGCTTTTATCAATAACAATTGAGGGAAGGTCATAAATGCACACATAAAATCTATCTCTACATCTGGGTAATCAATGCTTAAAGGAGTCAGTATTTTAAAGTGGTTCCGTTTTATTCCGCAGTTCTGAGTATATATCTGCTTATGGTCGAAAGGGTTTTGTTACCACAGAACCCGTTAGAGATGCCTTCCAAACAAACACTAAACATTACCTACCGACATGTTTTTTTCTATGAATAGCCTGCCTCACACACAGTAAATTCAGAAACATAAAGTTGAAGATAATTCTTCACTGCTGGCCCAACAAGATAATTTAGTCATTCTAGAAAAATGGGTGTTTTGATTTAGAATAAAGCATGCTTTATATAGTCACCAAGGGCTCTATATAGATATTTGCTGGATGTATATACAAGCAAACATGCTTTTATCTAGCCCCAGTTGAAGGATTAGGACTGATTCCCTGCATGAGCCTCTTCTAGTACATCCTCTTCCCTTGGCCAATTTACCTCTCAACAGTAATGCAGAAGAGAAAGCAAGCTAACCAAAGAAGCTGTGATTAAAGCATAAAGGAAGAACAGGTTACAAGCTACCAGATAAAATGATGAGAAAGAGAGAGTAAGCTCAGATTCAACTTGAAAAATTCCATCTAAGAAAAGAAAAATAGTCAGAAAAGATCTTGAGAGAGGAATTGGAGATTATGTTTTCAGCGTCTATCTGGTCTACCAGCTCAAGAGCTCTGCGAGGGCAGGGGCAGAGCTTCATGCACATTACAAAGGAAAAGTGCCACTGAGTCCCGAATATGTATCTCTGGAAAAGATGGTTCAGTGCCTAAATTAGATAGCAGGTGCAGGAAAAAGAGAATAAGACAAATAAAAGGGCAGAGACCTTTGTATATAATGAATGATCAAGAGGCTGGGTGGGTGATCTGCTTGTAATGACACAACATGAAGGAAAGAACTAGTTCTGATAAAATCAGATTAGTTATGGATAGAGGAAAAGTAAATTATCTTGTACAAGGGGCCTAGTCACACCAGCTGCCTGTAAAATCTTGCCCTGGCATTTTAATGAGCTCTCGTTATTTCAAAACTGGGTTAAAACATCAGAGAAGAGAAACTTCTAAAAACCAGAGTCCTAATTTTTTAAGGCATTTGGTCCCATGAGTGGCAAGCTATCCTTTCAGTAACAGCCAGAGACTGTCTCGGCTTGTCACAAAGGTGAGTTCTGCACAGCATCTCCTGTCCACAGTTTAGAAAATCAACGCTGAACCCCTAATGATGGCAGCCTTCGTTATTTATAATTGTGTTCTAAGCTTATTTACTAATTGAAACACTTGAATTGTATGTTTACCTATTTCCCCTCTTATAAATCCATGGGAAAAGGGGAGAGAGAGAGGCTCACTTTAGAGTTTAAATAGCTTTTCAAACAATTAATATTGAATTGTCACAAAAGAATACTTATAAAATGTATGTATGGTATAAAGAGTCATGATAAAGTGACTGTTATTCCTTTGTTCAAACACTTCCTCTTCTCTGTGCTTCATTTTAAAAATCTTTGGCATTTATCTCTATATAACAGAGTTAATTTTTTTAAATTTTAAAATTTGTTGTCTATCTCTAAGCACAAGAAGTCAGCTCCAGAGGGCAGAATGTCTGTTCCGTTCACTGCCATCTCCCCTGATACACTAAGGGCTCTAAATAGGTACTTGTTGAATGCGCGTACGAGCAAACATGCTTGTACCTACCCACCATCTGAAGGACCTGGACTAACTCCCTGCATGATCCTCCTCTATTCCGTCCTCTTCCCTCCCCATCAGAGGTGGCCACAAATCTAAACTTTTTATCATTCTCCTGCTTTCCTTTATACTTTGTGTGTTTGAAATACAATGTGTTTGTATCCCTAAAAAATATACTATTTAGTTTTGCATATTTTTGACTTTCTGTAAATGCAATTATACTATATGCATTTTTCTGTGATTTGTTTTTTCACTCATCATCGTTTCTGAAGTTTGTCTATGTTGTGCATAGCTTCGATTCAGTTTTCACTGCTGTATAGTATTCTGTTGCACGATTACACCACAATGAATTTATCTATTTTTGCCATTTATCGACATTTGAATTGAATCTAGTTTTGGTAATCCAAAATTGTTGCTATAAACATTCTTATACATGACCCTGTGCAATGGTGTCAGTTTTTTTAGACTGTATATGGAGCAGTGGACTTGATAGGATGTCAGGTATTTCATTCTTAGTCTTTATTGAATAGTGTCAAATTATTTCCAAAGACCCTATTCCAATTTATATTTCCATCAGCCCTGTCTCATTTTTCTGGTTTCTTCACATCGTCACAATCACTTGGTATTATCAGACATTTACATTTTTGCCAATCTATTGGCAGTAAAACAGCCTAGTGGTTTCAATTAGCATCTCTTTGATCATCAATGACATTAAGTTTCTTCTTCTTCTTTTTTTTTCTTTTTCTTTTTTTGATCTATTTGGGTTTCTTCCTCTGTAAACTATCTCTTGACCATTTTTTACTGGGTTATTTTTCTGTTTCTTATTTGTAAGCATTCCTTACATATTCTGGATATAAGTAACATGTCAGTTATACATGTTGCAATATATTCTCCTAGTTGTGGGATTGTGAGATTTTTACTTTATATTTTCTTTCCAGGAATAGAAATTCTTAATTTTAGTGTAGTCCCATCCTTATGGTACATATATTTCTATATCTTTTAAAAGAAATTCTTCTTAATTCGGAAGTTATAAAGATATTTGATACTATCTTTGAATTATTTTATAGTTCTTCCTTTTACATTTGAGTTTTTAACCAACTTAGAATTGCCTTTTTAAAAGTGTAATGTGATATAGGGCATCTGTTTTCATATATATAACCAATTTCCAAGCATTATTTGTTGAAAAGTCCAGTCCGTATCTGCCAGTTGAATAATGTATCATTTCCATATTTGTATGTGTCTATGTCTAGTGCTCCATTCGTCTCTTTGTCTAGCCTTTCAGTCAATATTTATTCTTTTAACTTTTTATTTTATTGTGATAAGAACACTTTACATGAGAGCTACTCTCCACAGAATTATAAGTGCACAATACAGATGGTTATCTATAGGCATAATGCTACACAGCAGGTCTGTAGAACTTACTAACCTTGCATAACTGAACCTTTATACCCATTGATTAACAACATCCCATTTAAAAACACTTTAGAAAGTAAGAATAGAAAACTACTTCTTTAAGATAATAATAATACTTCTCAGGAACCAGTTCTTAATGGTACAAAACAAGAAGCTTTTTCATTTACACCAGATGAGACAGGAGTGCCCCTTATTTATTATAATTTAAATTGTTCTGAACTGTGCGAAATAATGCAACAGTTCAATAACAAGAAGTCTACCAGCAGGAAAAGGAGGAGGCAATATTCCCTTATTTCCAGATATTATCTCTACATCTACAAAAAAATATTGAGAACAATAAGAGTAAGGTGATCAATTATAAAATTTATATGCAAAAATTAACAAATTCCTCTCTATGGAAACGATATCATGAAAGAAGAGATTCTACTCACAAAAACGATGACACAAAAATAACTAGCAATTTCAGTTGTGTCTAATAACAAATAACTGTTGAGAGTGAGAGTTTTTTATATTATCACTTAATCCTCAAAGCAAAATATGGATAGGTGGTGTTATTATAACCATTTTTTAATTGAGAAAAAAAAAAACCCAGCTTCTGAAAGGTTCAATAGCTTCCCAAAGACATTCACAGAATACAGTAGAGTCAGGATTTGAACCAAGTTTGTGATCTTAATCACCAATCAAGACTGCCACTAACTTTACAAAGAAAACTAAAGGGCTCTAATAAGAGATCGTAAAAACACCCAGCTCAATGGAGGCGTGTTTTGAAGAGGACGCTGTGTATCATGATGGATGTCGGTTCTTATCAAATTATATTTGAATTAAATGCAAACTCTATAAAATCCTGACTTTTTAATGTAATAATTTATCGATATATAATTATTTACATCAAAAAAATTTAATTCCCCATATGATCTGAAGTTCTAGAAGTCTAAACATGGAAATTCTGAAAAAAAGAAGGGGGGGTAACTTGCCTTAGCAGATATTAAAATATACTATAAAGCCACAGTTATTAAAATAATGAGGTACTGGGATAGAAATAGGCCAGGGTTCTCATCCTGGGTCAATTTTGCACCTCGAAGACATTTGGCAATGTCTGGAGATGTTTTTGATGGTTACATCTGAAGGATGAGGTGCGACTGGCATCTGGTGGATAGAGGTCAGGGATGCTGGTACACATCCTGAGATGTGTGGGACAGCCCCTCACTCCCATTCTTGACAATCTGGCCCCAAATAAAGAACAACCTGGCCCCAAAATGTCAACAGAGCCAAGGATGAGAAAATATAATAGACAAATATATAGAACGGAGAAGAGGATACAGCATAAGACCCAGATATCATAGAAATATAATACAAAGGTATCATTAAATCAGTGGAAAATGATGAATTTTAGGTAATTAGTGAACCATTTGAAACAAAAAGCAAAGATAATCCTAACCTCCACGCTTACACTAAATCTGATCATGCCTAAAAATTCAAAACATCTCCACAACACAAAAACAAAGACAAAATACAAACCACAAACTGGAGAAAATATTTGCAATATATATGTCAGACAAAAAACATTAATATCCCTGATATACAAAGAGTTTTTACAAATCAATAAAAGGCAACCCATACAAATAATATAGGCAAAGCACACAAACAGCAGTCAGAAATTAAAAACATATATAAAATGTAATAAAAGGTGAAAATTATATATAATATGCAAACATATAAAATGGAAAAATAACATAGTGATAAAAATGCGAATTAAAGTGAGACGTTTCTTGGCAAAAATATAAAACAAAAGCCTGCAAAGAACAAAGGCACAGACTTTTGAGTCTAATTGCCTGGGAGCAGATCCTCCCATACCCCTTCTTACTGGCAGTAATAAGTATTACTAGCAATGAAAGCTTTATATTTTCCAATCTCATAGTAAAGCTACAAAGGACACTCACCACAGATGTGATTACATAATGAATAGCCTAAATTTATGGTGCCCAAATGCTTGATAAACAACATTCTTTTATATAGACTGACCTTATTTGACTGTATAAATCTGTACGGATTCAATCTTCCTGGTGCAAATTCACTAGAGGCAATATCAGGAAATTTTATTAGCTGTAATGATTTATTCAGGCCTCCAGAGTGCCATTTATTTCCCAGTAGAAATGTAGTTTAGAGTATTTCAGTGTTTCATTATTCACTGATTTTCCCCTAAAGTCCATTAAAAGTTAAAGTAAAAAGAAAAATCTCCTACCAGGCTACAAACATCCTTAATGGTTTGGACAGTACTTACTCTGAAGAGAAAATATTTGTACATAACCCTAACATCTTGAAAAAAGCTTTTCTATGTTAGAAAAATATATCCCTTTACATTTGCTCTCCCTCAATTACCTGAAATTCGTGATTTGGTAGAGCACTTGAATGCCGCCCTTGTTATTTATGATGCTTATGGGAACTGTGATTCTCAGGCAGCCTGAGGTCAAGTGAAACCCCAAATCCCAGTGCTGTCTGGGTCCCCAGACACCATTTCCGTGAGGCCGTGGTAGGCCAGTGGGCCAGTAGATGGAAGGCACTCCGATTCCACAGGGACTTGCCACCAAAACCTGTCCTTTGGTTGCACATCACATCTCGTGACAGCCCGCCTATGGTCACCCTTTGCCCAGCTCACGTCCCCGCCGGTCACAGATGCCCACGAGAGGGAAGGCCGGACTTGTGAATCTGCTCTTTCTGAGCACAAGGATTTTGCTAAGGCCCATGGGTTGTACGAAAGAATGACTTAGAAACAAAAGCGTTCAGGAAAGAAAGCATCTACTTGCAAAGATGTCGTGTGAAAGTCATTATTCAGATGAATGGGCTCATTAAATAAAATACCCAATGAGAATTTAAAGGAAAAAACACGCAAGTTCACTAAGGTCACCAGGTTTACATTATTAGCCTGTTAATGGCGAGCCTAATCACAAAAATGGAGACATGTCTTTGGCCAACAGCTCTGCAAAATTTCAAGTCAACTAGGAGATTAACTTACAGGAAATCCTCAGAATCTCCCACTGGTTTCCCAACTTCCTTGGAGTGAATGCCTTACATGTCTTACGAGGCTGGTCTCTGTATTCGCTGATGTCATTTCCTCTCACTTTCCACACTGACCCCTGTGCTGTTTTTCAGACACGCCCTTGCAGACTCCTACCTCAGATATTTGTTGAATGAATAAATGAGGGTGAGTTTGGAAGTCTGAGAAGCAAGGAATTGCAGATAAACCAATAGTTGTTCCTTTGTCTTCCTATACGGATCCCAGAGAGTTGGCAGAGACCAGATTCCAAGAATAATGCTCAGCAAAGCAGTGGAATTCCCCCAAGGCCCTGGGGACACGGAGCCCACAGTTTCTCAGCTTTGCTTCTGCCTTCCTTTTGTTCAAGCAGAAGCATTATCTCCCACCTCTCCACACCTGGCGCACACAGAAGCATTATCTCCTTCTTCCCCACACCTGGCACACACAGAAGCATTATCTCCTACCTCCCCACACCTGGCACATACAGAAGCATTATCTCCTTCCTCCCCACACCTGGCGCACACTGAAGCATTATCTCCTTCCTCCCCACACCTGGCGCACACAGAAGCATTATCTCCCATCTCTCCACACCTGGCACACACAGAAGTATTATCTCCTGCTTCCCCATGCCTGGCAACACTGGGGACCCTCCCTCCCCGATGATCCATACAGCCACATTGGCATTAAGTGAGTATCTATACAGAAATTTCCTCCTGGGCATGAAATGTCGCCCTTTGAGACTCTCCTCCAGCCCAGCTCCCTGTGCTATGTTTTCCTCAACCTTCTTTTAAGTACTCTGTGTCTGTTTAGCTGGCTATTAGGTGCCCTCATACACCACATGTTTAGGACTTCCTGGAAGTGGGGGGTGCAAAGAGAAGGGGTCTTCTCTCACAAGATCTCGAAAATCAGCTGCAGTTATGTTAAGCTAGACTACATCCTAGAGCTGCAAAATGGTAATCAAGAGACTTCCCAAATGCTACTAGTACTTAGTAAAGGGATCAAAAAGGGAAGAGGCAAAATTCCTCAGAACCTGTGAAGGGAGCTTGGTTGTTGTAAGCTGTGATAAAAGGGAAAAAAAGAAGAAAAAAAAAATCGAAGCTGGTAATTTGTGTCAAACCCTTTTCTTTCATTCTCCATTTAAGATAGCTTTGTGATCGACCTTTGCTTCTCAGACTTGGCTGCACCTGGACTCACCTAGAGACCTTTAAGGAGAATACCGACACCTAGGACCCACTCCTGGCACAACTGATGTTAATTGGAGGGCGGCTTGGATGTTGGAATTTCTAAGAGTCCCCGGGAGATGCTGATGTGTACTTTCATGTCACCAGTCAGGATGATATGGTATAATCATTTATAATGGCACGATGTTCAATGAAACCGCATACCTGTATTAACAAATACAATCGACAAACATCCTTGAGAACGCACAGAAGTACAGGGGCAGATTGAGTCGCTAGGTGCAGACAGCAGTTGGTATTTTTGCAGAGAGAAGGAGGAATATCTGAGTATCCAGTGATTCTTAACATTTTAAGCTGAGAATGCTAAGGAGTTTTTATTCTTTATTCTTAAAAGTGTGCCCATTTTGTAGTAGAAGGAGGGGTACAGCAGGCGGAGGGTGAGAATTATCAAGTGACGGGACAAACTAAAATCTTGGAGATGAAGCAGTTTTTTTTTTTTTTTTTTTAACCACAGTTTCCTCTCCTTAGAACTTCTAAAATCGTATCATCAGCATTAAAAATTGTATTTTGCCCAAGAGGTGAGAGGCTCAGGGCTATTCAAGAAAATAAACATATTGCCGTGATATCTCACTTGAAATCGCGTTAGATCTATCACTAGGGATGTTGAGGGTGGATACTGAAAATGCTTCTGTCTCCTTCACATGGCTACACTTCCCCTCAGCCCTTCACCTCATCTTCACACAGCATGCTAAACACATCTTCCATGTCTATGACACTGTCATCGTCAAAACATCACCGCTTTTTCAACACCGTGTCGGGATCAGAAGGCATCTGGTTGACAAACAGTTCTGTGAGTTCAGCCATGCATTGACTGGCATTCTGGAGCCCCGTTTTCCAGTTGTGTGGACACGGCCTCTTTGCTGAAATACGGCAGGTGCTGTGTGTACTGATCCCAGTCTACCTCTTCCCGTTCATCCTATGGCTCACAAACCAATCGGGTAGCTGGATGGAAATCTTTCCTTCTGCAGTATGGGCTTTCTAAAGCAGGAGAAGCCATCGGAAGCTTCGCCCTCACACTGTTTTACACGTCGAAGCTCCCCTACAGCCAGAGGCCCGCAGCACACGTTAGTGACACAACTCCACAGGGTGTGCTGTTGATAGTAATGGCCTGGTAGGGCTCTGGACACACTACCCCAAAACGTGGCACCTTGCCATGTTATATCGTCCAAGCTGAAGGAACGTGAGGAACGGCAGGCACGGGAAGGACTTTCTAATCTTGCCTTGAAGCAGGTCATTGAACCCTCATGGGAGAGGGGCCCGCCCTGTCCCCAGAGCAGGGGACAGAGAGGAATCTGAACAAACAGGCCTGATGAGCTTCCCCCAGTTTACTACACGTAACTCATGTATCTTGCTTATCGTTATCTTTCCATCATTTCCCGCTCTTCATCAAACCTAGATAAAACCACTCAGGGGTGACTGTTTCTTCAGTCTCCCTTTTCTTATTGAAAGCTCCTGGGTCACATAAACTTTATTTTAAATAAATTTGTACACTTTTCTCTTGTTAATCCGCCTTTTATTACAGGGGTTCCAGTCAAGAACTTAAAGGTCAGAGGAAAAGGATAGTTTCCCTCCCCTACAATTTTATGCAACACCCCACAATTTCATCTGACAAAGGAATTTCACCAATAGCTTATTATGTGTTAGCTCAGAAATACTCGTCACTGACTTTGAAACTGGTTTTATAAGTTCTTCTGTGATACTGTAACTTGCACCTATCAATAAATCTTCTACTGGAATATATTATGTTTTGCTTCTTTAAAAAAAAAAAAACTCAATATGCTTAACAAAGAAGTCACTATATTCTGCCTTAAAATGTTGTGAGAACTTCAAAAACTTTATATACCAGAGACCTGAAGAAAAATGGAAGAAGTTTTGCTGTTCAGTTTGTTCTTCTCATCCTTCCAGATTCATCTGACCCAGAGCTGGTTATAAGTTTATTATATTATTTTGTGCTATGATATCTGCTACTACTGTCATCTCTGATTTTCCATCTCGGTGAGCAACTTTTGCGCCACTGACCCTTTTTAGTGAAATTGGGGACATAACAAACAACAAATTATGCAAATTGAGTTCAATTGGGGGATAAACCCCACGAATGGTGTGACAATCTGAGATGAGTTGCTCTTGTTGGGTAGAATGCTTGCCGAGGCCAAAGGACTCGTAGCGCAGCACATGCCACAGTTGTCAAGAAGAGATCAAGAGTCCCACGGGAATCATGGCAAACGTTGCATTTCATATTGATCAGATTTATGTGAACAAAATTGTTTCCTTTATTTCTCTGAAACTGCCAAACCGCATCTCACCCCTTGACAGAACCTACCCACCCCCCGCCCGAGAAGTGTGGGACAGGAAGTTCCATGGGGACAGGATCGTGCCTACTTCATTACTCCTTCTGAACCCCGCTGCCCAGCCTGGGACTTGAATGTGGTCAACTCTACAAATACTTGTTGAAGGAAGGAGCACATCGCCACTCCCAGCCTCAGTGGTCACGATTTCTCCCGCTTTACCGTCTTCTACTCTCATACCCATCCCCGTGCATGTTAAGAAGTTGATGCAAACAAATTATATTTTTTCTGCCTACTCAAAGTGCACGAGGTATAACAGTCACGCCTTGAGCCAAGGACGACAAATCGTTTTTGATTTGTGTGTCAACAATAATTAACCGGTAGCAATTTCCTGGAGCATCGGAGTGAGAAGGATTCGGAGGCCACATCTGATTTCAGTGGGAAATAGGACGGTGATCAATTAGCAGTGAGGTTTCAGGTTGGGGGTGAAAAATGGCATCACATTGGCCGTGTATTTTCCATTCCCATTTTTAGTTATTTCGACAGTAAAAAGCTAAACACTCTAAGTGCCGATGGTGGAATTTAAGATGCCAGCATGAGGTGGAGAAGTAACTGAGAATATTAACCTTCTGATGGATTCTCCAAAAATCCCAAGGCTTCCCATGCCTACGGCCTGTTCTATGCAGGATTCTAGGTGAGGCTTTTGGGACAATAAGTGACACACATCAATGGTTTCCATACCTGGCTGAACATCAGGAATACCTGTGAAACTTTATAAAATCAATTCCTCAACTGAGATCTATTGGATCATATGCTCAGGGGCAAGATTTAAGGTTTGATATTTAAAAAAATACCCTGTGATGACTCAGATGCACACATAAGTTTGAGGAAAGCGATAAAATTTACTAGG
Source organism: Pteropus vampyrus (assembly GCF_000151845.1). NCBI lineage: Eukaryota > Metazoa > Chordata > Mammalia > Chiroptera > Pteropodidae > Pteropus > Pteropus vampyrus. The sequence goes on from NW_011888827.1 coordinate 4,156,839, forward strand.
GGAAACTGAAATCTTAATCCTTCCTGAAGGCCTGGAAGCCATTTGTCAAAGCAGCTTAGGGATTCTACTCAGCCATATGAGGCAATGTATTCTAGACTCTGATGTCCAGATATCTGGTTGCCGATTTTTGTGATTTTTAGCAGCTATTGATAACCATTGCCTAGATCCTTTCATTTGTAAAGGCTTGAAAATAATGGTATTCTAATTGTATTATTCCTTTTTTATATATTAGCTGGGATATTTCTATAAAGAGAACTAGAAATGAGAAGCGACCTAAGTG
>NW_011888827.1:4158038-4191017 GCF_000151845.1 Pteropus vampyrus
CAATAACTGGCGAAATTCTAATTTAAAAAACCCAACTTTGTTGTTTGAGTAAAACGCCTTTTGTCACTTCTTAAAACCAAAACCGACCCGTCTAATTGTGTTAAATTGGTTTGTAGACATAGCTTAAATAGATCCTCTCATGCTGTGGGTTGCTGTTTAACCAAGGGGAAAGTTTGAGCTCTGGAGAGAAAGATCTTTATTGATTAGAACACCGACAGCAATTGCACCAAAACAGAGGCTAGTAAGACCTGTAGGTGCTTGTGTAACCTGCTGACGGAGACATGAAGAACGTCTACGGTGTGTTCCCCTTCCACTCCCACGCCCTAGACATAACGTGAGGCCAGAGTCTCTCCATTATCGAGCTCATCTTCCCCATTCCATAGGTGCGGTCCCTGACCCACCTGAAAATGTGCTAAGGGACCTACACAGTAAAGCAGCCATGAGTCCAAGACCCCAGAGGTTTCTCTTCTTATACTGATTGGAATTCATGCGTTTGGTGAACACCACGAACTATCCTCTGTGCTTTATAGATTTAGCCTGATGTGCAGGGTTACTTCAAAAACTGATTTTCAGGAGAAGTTTTTTCCAATGATATTCCACCTTTATACATGTTGCTATTATTAAATTTCAAGATTGGTTCCAAACCAGAATTTAGCCAGAGTGAGGTATTGAGATCTTGAGAACTAAAAATTCTACTGTGCATAGCACAGAAGTTTGAGTCATTAAAAATGCGTATGATGTTGTACCGTGGTTTGCTCATTATTAAGCTGTCACTGGATGATACAATATGCTCATTCTGCCACTAGAGGGCACCTTAATAAATATATTAGACTCAAGCAAGGCTTTCTACAGCAAAAAGGCAAATCAAACTATAGGAAACGTGAATTTATTAGGTGCAATTAGATACATAATACAAACACATAAATACTTTATTAGAGCTTTATGTGGTTGGGGAAAACTACGACCACACAAGAAAATCCAAATTTTATTTTTTATTTACCTATCTCTATTCATTCATGTATATACATTCTGACCTAATTAGCCAAAGGATTTCAGGATGAGAAAGCAACCCCACGAGTCATAAACATTATCTTTGTTTTACAGGTAGACACAGTGAGGCTCAAAGAGGAGAAATTATTTGCCCAAATCCACTTCATTAATTGATTCTGGAATCAGCACCAGACTTTAGAGCCTCTAATTGACAATTTGACGTTCTACTCGCTGATTAAATTTTAAAATACGAAGAAAATTCAAAAAGAAATAAACTTCTGTTTCTGAGACCTCAGGAAACATCATCTGCATTGTTGGGACAAAAGTGTGTGTGTCCCATCTTCCATTTGTCTTCTGCATCTTTTTCAAGTTGTGTTTTGGACTCCTTGGGCCTGTCTCCTTTTCTTTGTGGTAACCAACGGAATTGCAGTTTTTGGCCTTTGTAAGTGCTGATGAAAAAAACCTCTGTAAATAAGTCAGAGAAAATGTTGCCTTTTCTCCTACAGCTTCAGAGCAAAAGCATATGGCATTGTGCATAATAAAAATACTGTTAGCAAAACACCTGGACATTAGAAATTGATGTTATATCCTGTGAAAGTCACTCTAGTCCTGTAAAAAGTCTAATTCTCATTGGCTGGCTTAAAAACGTTTTGCTGTGGAAACAAAATTGAAATTCCTTTCTGTTCTCCAGAAGCCATAAATACTCACGCCTTTTCATTTTTAAACCAGAAGAAATCACTAACACTCCCTGTTTCTTACGCTTGCATGTGGTATTATGGTTTGGATGGAGTTCTTACTTAAACAAAGAGCTCGAGAGTCTTGTCACAGAGAAATAAACAGCATCCAGAGGCTTCCCCTGCTGCCCGTATGCTCTTTACTGAGTAAGAAAATAATGCTGTTCCCTCTCCTTTTAAGTGGCCTTCTCCTTCTCCACACGCTCACACCTCTCTAGCCTTGAGTTACTTTAAGTGTTACGTTTGCTGTAGTTATTCATAAATGATGGACCCAAGTTTGGTCATCGCATCTGTCTTCATGATCGACAGGCATTTTTCTGCAGGTGACTCAGGACCACTGGACTGTGCCTGAGATGAAAGGATTAGTCACACTTTGGTTGGCGTCATCCTAAGTCTATTGGGCATGGACTTTGCTCTCTCTTCCTGAGATCCTCAAGAAAATGATCGCTCCTCTGGCCAGAGGTGACAGCGAGTAGATCCTTGATGGACAGATGTCTGTGTGTATAGGTCAGTGAAATGTCAGTTCCACTCCTCTAGGACCACGGCTACTGGAAAACAAAGCACACTGAATTCTAATATGGGATCACTTAAAGCAAGAGACGTGGGAACCACGGAATTCAGAAATGAAAGCCTGCTGGTTTCCCTCTCTGTTATTGCTTCCACAGGCGATCAGTGCGTGGACGGGGCGGGTCACTTGAGCAGCGGAGCAAGCTGCCACTCTCCCCGCTGGGCCTGCTTCCCTTACAGTTCTTATCGTGATGCGTCCTAATCAGTGATTTCCTTTCCCGTGTCCTCCTCAACGCTGCGTAGCCCTCAAGGGCGGAAACTATCTCTTGTCTTTCATTTGATCTTGTTATTCAGCACGAGGCTTGGTACATAGGGATAACATTTAACATTTGTTAAATGAATGCACGAATGAATCGAAAAGGCCTATGAAAAGAAAAAAGATATATGATGATGTAAAGGCTAAATGTCTGCAAAAGTCAAACGCAGAAAGTAAGCGGTAAGGAAGGAAACATTTGCCAAAAATCTTTGGCTCAGTCCATGTTGACGTTCAGCCCCTCGTGTTGGAATGAAATCTAAGAGAGATTCCACTCTCCTGAGCGTGACAAAGCGTTCAGAGCAGAACTCCTGGAGAGGCATGTGTAAAACTGAAAAAAGCCCATCTGGTCTTACAACATCAGTAGGAATTTGGGGGGAAAAAACAACACGAAGCAAAGCACGCCTATCATTTTTATTACAACAATTTACAGAAAGTAAAGATTTATACAATCTTTCTGGTTGGAGGGTATATAAAAAAGACTGATTTTCCCAAGTAGGGGAGAGAAGGCCCCAGGAGGGACGTGAGATTTTTCTATTTATCTAACATGAGCTCAGGTTTTAAAAGGCTGGAAAACAACAGCTTGGCATAAATTACACTTCTCTTCCCGAGGCCCTCAGCTCATTCTGGAGAGTGGCAGAGTCAACCGAACCTGAGGGCTTCGTTAAACAGGGTAATTCTATTATTCACTCAGATCTGAGGAGCCTGGGAAAATAGATACACAACTCAAACGGGTATCTGACTCTTCCTCAGCTTCTGCCAGGGCTTTTGTTATCTCCCTCCAGCTCTGGGCATGGCATGGAGTTCAATGCCTCTTCCGTACCCGAGTCCTTAATGAGCTCTGTCCCTTTCCTCCACCCTCCCAGGGCACACGCCCTGGTAAACCTTCTCCAGGCACCTTTCTCTTGTCTACCCGAAGTTTAGCGACTAGATTCCAAGCCATCCAATAGTCAGTGTTACCCACGACTCTAATCGGTACAGCCTTTTCACATTTATAAAGTGCTACTGCATATAGAATCCTTTAAATTAAAAAAAAAAAAAAAAAAAGGTCAGCAGTTAACTAAAGATCTTCAATGTTGGTACAGAAATCGCCTATCCTGTAGGCCAGCAGGTAGGTGGTCCATCCCCACTGCCCAGTGGGGAGGACCCTGAACCTCATCAAGTCCCTCCACCTTGATACTAGTTTGCAGGAAATACACAGGATAGGGAAATATGCTAAATAATATTAGGGCATTCCATCACTTGAATGTGAGAAATTTTACAAGGCTCATGACCTGGTTTATTCAACAACTGGTGTGGAAGAAGCAGCTGGGGAACTGTTGGAGATGGAGAGAGGCGTAGGGCCACGTCAATCAAAGGCAATGTGGCTCTTGCTTGGATCCCAATTTAAACAAACGCGCTGCCGAAAGACATTTTTCAGACGATCTAATTTAAATACAAGCTGAATAGGATGACATTAAGGAATTATTGTTAATTTTTTAAGTTAACCTTAAACTCATTTAAACATTATCGTTGTTTGCTTTTATAAAATGGTGAGCCCGAAGGGAGGCAGTCATGGTTGGAGAGGGGGAGCTCTGATTAGAAAGTTTAGAGGTGGGTGTTTGCGGGTGAAACGCTGACAAGAGACAAATGTGAATCAGTGACAATGGGGAGTGGAGGAAGTAAATGACTGATTGGATTGGTAGTCACTTTTCTGCATTAATGGCAGTTCATTCAAGAAGCAGAAGAATTTCCTAATAGTCCTTGTCCGAACATTTGCAGCCCAAAATACTGCGCAACAGAAATGCGAGGCACTCAGAGAGAAATGGAATAATTTTTTAGAGCTTTCCTAGGCAATAATACACACAGAAAATAATGTCTCCTTGACCTTTCAGAATGTTTTTGCCTAGATAGTTCATGCATTATTTTTCATCTTCACTATATTCTTAAAATGCAAAAGAGGGGGCAGATATTAAGAACTATGGGACAGGAAGTCTATATTTTATTAAAATAGGGTTCCCAGAAATTAACTGACTTCTCTTTGCCTTTTCAAGCATAGAATGTGTTGTTCATGAGATTTCCTGGGCCAGGACGCTGGCCAGGACTCACAGAGCCTAATGCCACATCCTGATTTGGAACTCTTCCTCCCAGTCAGTGAGCCCTTCCCCAAAGAAAGATGGGCTGAGCAGAGTGGTATAAGCTCAGGACAGCTGTTCTCACACTAAGGAACCCCCACCATCCCCCAGCCATAGAGCCAACTCCACTGCCAGGTTGCTGTGGAGTGCTGAGCCAGTAGGACTCAGACCCCACACATGCAGGAGGTGCCCAGGGCCATCCTGGTCCTGGTCTGGCCTAGGCCTAGGGCTGATATGTCCACCAGGGAGGGACAGTCAGCCAGGTCATGCCAAATGCGTCCCATCTCCTTTCCTCCTTCCACCAAGCCTTGTGCACCCATTGGTCTTCTATCTGCTACTTGCACAATGGAAATGTGTCACCCCACTTTGTTCTCTGCTTTCTGCCACAACTCAAGTTCACGTACACCCATGGAGCTCTTCTTACGGTTCAGTTGGCAGCGAGGCAACAAGGAGAATGCAGAAACCCTCTGCAGAGTATCTGTCATCATTTCGTTTCAACCATATTTATAGCCTGGTGCTAGGGGCTAAACACTGATGAAAGCAGAGCTATAAAAACATTCATCTTTCATTTTCACCGGATAAGGACAACTGAATTAGAAGAAACTGAAGCAAAATAAAAGAAAAGACAATGGACACATTTAAATATTACAATATTGTTATTGCCAACACAAAGCTTAGTTAAGTGCTTTACAAATGAAATGCTAAATACAAATTTGTAAGGGGGCCTTCAAGGCCCAGGGAGAGAGTACTGTGGGGAAGGGAGCTTCTAGAAGAAGGGGCTGGCGGTGCTCAGGGCTCACTGCTAAATGATACACACCGTAGATAAGCTCCCCAATCTCTCTCATCTCTCACACACCCTGACGACCAAGGAAAACCTCGGAAATGCTAACGTACTCTCATCAGGTTTTGTTATTAATACACGTATCAACCCACAGGGTTATAATTTATATATCATGAACTAGAGCCATAATTTGTCTTCGCAAGGTTCAATAACATAATAAATATTCTTCAAATCATTTTAGAACAATGATTATTCTACCTGGAAATACTCAAAACATAACCTCACTCAGCCAGAGTCTCGCTTTCGCCCAGTGCGTTTGCCCCGCCGTCTGCCTGCATCGCCTCGTCTCACTCAGGGAGGTTCCGGCGCAGCCCTGTTCTGTCACCGATTCCCAGATTCTAGCACCACACTCTGTCCTAGGAGTCAGGTTATTTTTAAGGCACATATAAAAGTTTATCAATGAGAAAGACATTCTACATAGGAAAAAGCAACTGTACTTTTCTATCATATTTACAAAAGTGAAGTCTGGTCTGATTACCAACCAGGAGATTTGTTGTTTTTTTTTTTTTTTTTTCATTGCTTCCATTAAAAAAAAAAAAAAAATCCGTCAAGACTGTGTCTGGGATCAGCATGGTTTCAGGATCTGGGCAATATTAGGCTCTGTAATGTCCTGGCTACAGAAGATAGATCTGAAAAATTGAAAGAGGGGAGGGAAAAAGGATATTAATATGATTCCAGGGAGAGAAAAGACATAGGTAGATCTTTTAATTGAATGAGCAATTATTATTTTGTAAACACTTTTGCAAAGACAGTATTGATTTTTTAAATAATATTCCTTTTCTTCAATTGCACAATTTTAAGATGTACAAATTTTTATACTAGTTGCAAATTTTAAATTATACGTGGGTTTTAAATACCATTTATAAAATTCAAACTATGAAAATGCAAAGGAAAAAGTAATACTTACTCATATCCATATTTTCCAGATACATCTATCACCATTTCTGCTCCCAACTTATTCCAAGAATGTCCAAACGAGTGCTTCTTCCAAATGAACTCAATACTTGTTATATTTCCAACATTAACGTCTGCATCAATTAATCTTGTATAAGTCATGCCTGGCTTCAATGTTCCACTGTAAACAGAAAAACGAGACTCGTAATCTGTACTGGGTATTCTCATTGCCAAAGCGAAAGACAACATCTGTGCGTGTACCATGGAGGAGAAAGTTGTATGTGCTGGCATTTGCTTGTAAGGAGATTTATTCTTTCTATTCCTATTGGTCAGCATCTCAGAATAGCGTGGTTCTGAAGCTTGAGAGAAGGGTGACGTAAATGGGAAGCCTGACCAGTTGATTTTTAGGGGATGCCAAGAGAGGCATTATCTTGATGAGTTCTCTATCATGAAAGATTCTGGTCTTGGCTTTGTAGTGTCAGACACCAGATTTTACAGACACTGGGAAATGATCAAATTGTTAGTGATGGACCAATTCATCCAAAACTGATTTATAAACTAGAAGCTTGTTTATTAGTTTACAATGAAGAAATGCTTCCTTTTTATTAACCAGAATGCTCTCCTAGTCTTCCCCCGGTACCTTTTTCATCTGTATAAAAAGATGTTTTGGTGAGCAAAGCAAGAGAGCAGAGAGAAATGGATTATCTTGAGGCATAAAATATATTTTATCCAAGCCAAAATTGGACCAGATGAGATTTCCTTATTCCTGCTCTTTCCTTATTCTTTTGTTAATTTATTGTCTCCACTAACTGGAAGATAAGTTCTCTGAGAGTAGGACCCATGTCTGTATCCCCAGCCGTTAGAACAACTCCTGGTACACAGTAGGCATTTGAATGTTGGTTGAATGAATGAATGAATATTGCTATTCCTCGATCCTATCTTATTCCATTACATGTAGAATTAATTGATTTAATTATCAGAAGACAACTTTTCTTCCACGTTCTTAGGGGTAATCTCCCTGCTGCTTCCTGAACTGCCTTCTCTCGGTGCACAGCAGTGCAGCCCTCCACGACGGGGTCATTAGAAGCTCAAACAGCTATTATATAATCTACATGAAGGCAGACTCTTACAGCTTGACTGAAGACTAGGACTAGGCTAGCATACAAATTCATTTAGCTGACTTCATGTTCAGATGAGACATCTACTGTGAACCTGAAATGCTTAATTATTGTTAAAAGAGGATTGGTTAACTGTATAACTATATAACTTTATAACTATATAAAGCTGAGTTAGGTAGCTAACTATAACTATATAACTATATAAATATATAATATGTACATATACATATGTATGTATATATATATAGTTATATATATATATAACTATATAACATTACTCACAGCTTCTTTAGACATTAGCAGTACAGAAATGTCAAAACATTCTCACAGGCCTTAAGAAGGACAGAAACTGTATATTCATCCCCACCTGCCCCAGGCCAGGTGCTTTTGCTCAGGTACAAACTGCACAGCCTTGGGCAGTGTCTGTGGGCCTCAGAGCCACAGGCACATGACTGTGTTGAAGGGCTTTGAGAGATATGAAGAGCAGGTGGAAATGAGATACGCGAAGACAAGGAAGGGTATTTGGAACAAGGAATGGCCTAGGTGAAGACAGGAAGGAAGGAAAGGGTGGGATCTATTCCAGTCTGGGTGGTGCCATCAGAATGACCTGGCTGAGCCGAAGATGAACGAAGCCATCTGGTGGGAGACACAGCTAGAAAGGTGAGCTGGGGCCTGCGCCTTAACTAGGATTCAGACGTTTGCTCACTGAACCCAGATTTATAAGCAGTTGCACCAAAGCAAGGCAGAGTGATTAATCTGATGAATATTCCAACTGATAAAATAACCACGAAATCTCTGCTTTTCATGCCTCTGCCTAATATTCGAAGATGATGAAAACCACAGAGGAGAAGCATTTAATCCATCCATTAGTTTGCAAAAGAGTAATATCTAATTAGTGCATATAATGTTAATTCTAAAATGAACTACAGAACTAAACAATGAAAGTGAAATATGTAATATAAAAGTGCTAAGGCTGATCAAAGAAAAGATCAAGGAAAACAAGATAAAAGGTGACCATAGCCACAAATATGCAGCGAATGTCTCCAATGAATCATTTCTGCCTTTGACTGTTCCAACACGTGTCCCCTGTCCGCGAGTACCACTGAGTTAGGTAGCTTACTAGAAATCTGGCAATTGATATAAATGTCTTATTTCATAAGTAATTTGAAATCTATACACATAAAAATATATGCCCAAATTTGTATAATATTAAATGGACTGGATAGCCAGATAACTACATATCTGGTTTCCTCTTCCATTAACTTTTTTCCTCTTGCTATATTATCTAGATCTGTCTTTTCAAGTTATCATTACCTAACATTTTCTGTTTGTAGCTTGAACTGTGGAGAAAATCTATATCATGATTTCTATTTTATATCTGGAAAACATGAAGTAAAAACAAAAGTCAAATACGACAGGAAAAGGAAAGACGGAGCAGCTCCCTGAGCCAGTCTGACCGAGCGCCCAGCACTGCGTTACCTGCAGGTCCCTTGTCCTCGCCTACCTGGCCATCTCCAGCTCCCCTGTCCTTCCGGCCGTTCCACCTACACGGAGAAACAGGCTCCCTTGAGTGGCGTTGTTTCCAGCAAGCTTGACAGACAGTTTGTGCCTCCAACCTTGAAACAGGGTAAAAACAGAGAGAGAGAGAGAGAGAGAGAGAGAGAGAGAGAGAGAGAGAGAGAGAGAGCGCGCGCGAAAATAAAGAGTTAAAAATATGTGAAAAGCAAGAGAGCCTGGGCTCTTTAACGTGAATGCAACTTTCAGGGTTAAAGTATAACAAGGCTGTTGTGTTCATAAAAAAGTACTTGAGCTAGCTCGAGTGAATTCGGTGAAAAACTACATTTGAAAATACATATAAACATTCACATTTTGATTTTCCGCAAGTAAATAGTGTAATGATGTTTTTAAAAGAAAATTCTCCAATTTTCCAGGCACTCTTACGACTCTTTAAAATGGAAGTTGTGTGTCTTCTTCTGTCCATTGTCCTTGTGTTCTGTGGTATGTGTTACTTTCTGTAGCCAGCTTTTTATTTGCCATAGTTGGACAACTAATCCGGAAAAGATCTTGAAAACCTACTGGGCAGGAAGGTCTGTGCTTTTATAATGACCTTATAGGCGGAGTGAACTGCTGCTTCCTTTCCTGCAGGAGCATGTGCTGGGGATCTCTAGTCCTGCACAACCCCCCAAAAAGATAATTCCCTTGTAAATGGTCAAGTGTAACTTTAAAAAAATGTAGAGCTAAACAGAGTTTTCATTCTGAATTCTGAAATTGTTGCATGCTTAATAACATGTTGAAAAAAAATGCAATTCTTCATAAAGTTGTTTGAAAAGTATCTGAAAGGGATAAAACCTACCAGAAAGAATATTCAATGGGTTAATCATTGCCGAAGAATACTCTTGGCCCCTTCAGCCCGTTCCACTGCAGTAATGCCCCCACGGTCACTTCTCCACCGACACCAGTCTCCCTAAGGGCACTGATGATAATGGGTGCTTCGTCCCATGAGCTCTTGTCTCCTCTCCTTTTAGTATGTTTGATGCAGTGAATGCATCTTCCCTTCCTCACCCTCTTTCTTTTCTTGGCTCTTTTAACACCGATTACCCTTCTCCCTCTCTGCCCATTCCTCAGTCTTCCTGGCAGGGGCCTCTTGCTTTGCTCTTTTTTTTTTTTCTCAACTTGACACAGTTTTCTTGGGTAATTACATCATTGACTTTCGCAGCTCTGAGGACTGTCTAAACACAGGTGACTCTCAAATCTCTATCTGTGGACCACAGCTATCGCCAGAGGCTGACACCCATATCTCTACTTGCCGAGTGGGCAAGTCCAAAAGGCATCCCAAACCTGACATGTTTGAAACTGAGCCCATCAGCTTACTCCAAACCAGCCTCTCTTCCTGTTACCACGCTCAGCAAACGGCACAGAATCCACCCAGCCAGAATCATCCTTGACTTCTACTTCCCGTGTCCCTCAAATCCATTCACCAAGTTCCTTTTTGCTGCCACCTCCTAACCTCTTATTCTCTCCACTTCTCTCTACCCTTATGCCTGGATTTTGCAATAACTGTTGTATTTTTCCCTCCCAGCTTTATTGAGACTGAATTTATATATAACGGTGTGTCAATTTCAAGTGTATAATGTGATAATCTGACGTACATATATTACAAAATGATGAGCACAATAAAGTACGATAACACATTCACTACCTCACATAGTGTGAGGCAACACCTGTTCTAACAGGTTACTCTGCCTCCATCCATGCAGCAACTAGAGTGATTGCTCTAAAATAAAACAATCTGATAATCTTAATATTCTTCCGTGGCTTTCCATGAGCCCAAAGGCAAAGCCCAGACTCCCCCCATAGTGCACAATTTCATATTTGACCCAACGTACCTCTCTCAGGCCTCATGTCATATTACTCTCCTCCTGGTCCCTATCATCCCGGCTCTCCTTTCAGTCATGGCTCTTTCTTACCTCCAGGCGGTTCCTTCTGCCTCCCATACTCCCATTTCCTTCTCCTGTTGACCCATCTTTCAGGAGTCGGTGTAGAAATCACGGTCCCTCAGAACGCTCCCCGACCTGGTCATGGAAGTTCCTCCTCTGTCTCCTAACACAAGATTTCTTGAAACCGATAACTTTATTTATTTATTTTTTGCTGTCTTCCCCATTAGCCTAAACTCACCATCTTTTCCTTCACTGCATCCTCAAAGTCTGGCCCAAAGCCCACTTATTTAGTAGACCCTCAGTAAAAACTGTTGAATTAAAAAAAAAATGAGTACCTTAAAGCACGACAATAAAACTTAGCTATAATACTTACGAGCAAAAGGAGAAAGAGCCCCGGTGTTTAAAAAATAATATGCTCTATTAGGCTTCCTATTTTTGAGGTGAAATCTATCAGCAAAATGACCCATCGTTGGGCAACCTTCTTCAGGGCAATGGAAGCAATCTCCCTGGTGACAGAAAATATGAGGCAATCAGAAACGTAATCAGAAATGTTGCCCTTCGATAAACTTATGCTATATTATTCAACTATAATAAATCTTTGAAATTTAAACAAAGCGTATGCATTTAAAAATGACTAAGTTGCCTGACAGGGCACGCTGCCCGTTTGCAAAAACAAAACAAAATAAGACAGAAACAACGGAGGAGAAAAAAGTAGGATGGCCTGTCAGTAAAACAGGTAAATGATCTGAATAGACAATGCACAGAAGAAGACGCTCGAATAGTCAATAACAATGTAAAAAGATGCTTACTCTTACTAGTTGTCAGAGATGTGCCAATTAAAACAACATGGAATTTCAGCAGATTTGAAAAATTAAAACGATTGGCAACCCCAGGTACTGGTGAAGACTGGAGTGGGGGATTCACATTTGCTTCTGATGACATAAACTGACAGACATTGCAGAGAGTCATTTGGCAACCCCCGGAAATGCACGAACGCTGTGACAATTTCACCTCTGTTATATGCCCTAAAGAAATTTCCACCCAAGTTCATAAGGACACGTGCAGAGGTGTTTATTGCCGAATTACTTCCAATAACAAAAAATGGAAATAGCCAAAAGGCACATTAGTGGAGGAATGAATAAATAAACTGTGGCTGATTCCTACGAAATAAATACATAGACCTATGTAATCAATGTAGATTTCAAATTTATAAAATTTAATGAGAAAAGCAAATCCAGAAGGATATGTACAGTATGATGTCATTTATTTGATATATATGTTTCACTTCAAATTCTGACTTAGGGTAGGCAGTGAGGGCATACAAGTTACCTCAATTCTTCAAATTTATCTGTATGTTTTAAAATCTAAAGCAAAACTAACAAGATGTTAACTTTTTAAAAAATCTGGGTAGTAGTGTTTGAACTTTTAGATTTATAAAACATGGACATTTGGACTAGGACTATAGGAAAACACCCCTACTTAAAACTCCATTTTTAATGAAGGAAAATAATAACAGCTCATATTTACTGAGTGCTTACCACGTGACAGGCATCGTTCTAAGCACTTTATGTGATTTAACTCAATTAACCCTATTTTACAGCGGTGGAAACTCAAGTGCAGAGAAGTGAAACAATTTGTCCAATGCAGCACTTTGGGTGAGCGACGGAACAAGAATGTGCCCAGGCAGCTTGGATGCTAAAACCTCTCCTTATTTTTTTAATTCTACATTACGTTACGTTATGTTACGTTACATTATATTATATCACGTCGTTTTATTTTTGTGACAATTTGGGTAAAAGTACAATAAAACATGTCAAGAAGATTGACTCCAGGTTCTCTAGTCTTGTACCCATAACTTGCATCCGTGTGGCACAGGAGTCTAAGATTCTCCAACCGGGCAGATTGAATCCCGTTATCTCTGACTACAGCATGACTCCGAGGGTCTGCCTCCACCTGTTTGGTCAGCTCCAGGACCCTTTTGCCACGTAGGGCAGCATCTGGGCTCGTGGAAGCCAGAGGTGGAAGAGCAGGAGGCTATAGAGGGAAATGCCAGTGTTTGTCTGTCAAACTTTCTGAGAACGGAAGTTCTCAGGGCACATCCATCGTGAATAAGAAAACTGGCTCCGGAAACGGCGAGGACAGCCTGAGGGCATCCGCTCACCGTGCTCTGCAACGGGAGGGAAATGTTCATTCCTGTCCCAACACTGCACTTAGTCACCAAGCGCTATTGCTTACAATAAACTTCAGCTGGAACCCCTGTGATGTTTTTCTACCCTGATAAAACAGTGGTCTCTAAACACAAGAGGGAAAATCTTTCCACTTCCCACTACAAAATAGATTTTCTTTCCCCTTTTCATAGTGATAACCAGATGAAAAATATGTTTAGCTCAGATCTGGCACTGTGTGCTTTATTACTCGAGTAAAATCAGATTTGGTATTTTGTCACGTATTGATCTGTATGGAACTCCTGTGAGCTGTCCATGCTTTAGTTCTGCTCTGTATGAATAATTAAATTTTAATAAAATAATTTTAATGTTCCAAGTGAATAGCAACATGTTTGGTTGTAGTTATCGATTGGTTCAGCTTTCTTGGGGCATCTTTGAAGATGCCATTTAAAATATATAATATATACAGAAAAAATTTTTGCCCTGGACTTATTCCTGTTACACAATAGCATCTAATTACTGCATAACAAATGGCCGAAAAAACAAAACTGGATATAATCTTCAAAAGAGCTGAAACAACCAGAATACAAATGCTTTGTTTAGTTATTTAAGCCCTTCAGCAACCCCAGCTACTGTTCGGTACTCGACACAGAAAGAATCTACTATCTCCTAAAATGGCAGATACAATAATTTTTTTTAACCACAAACACAAAGTCCTAATTTTTAGTTGGCTGATCATGCTTCAAAAAATGACTCGCTAATTAAATTTCACTGCAAAATGCTTTACTTACTGCTTTAAAAGATTCATAGGATCTACAAGGATAAGCAATAAATGCATCAGGATTGAGAATGCTTTCCATATAAAAGCGATGACTCCGGGCATGGTTGCAGTCAAAGAAGGAAGACACTTCTGTGAAAAGAATTTTCAGTTAACTCATAGCAATGAACTGCTTAACTAATAACAGAGAGTATGAACCATTTTTTTTTTTAGAAAAAAATAACTTCAAATGACAGTATCTTGACTTGGGTCTAAACGGTTATACCTTGTGTATAGGCTTGGATATTGCACAATATTTATCAATATTACATAACATTTTCTTTGTATCAAAGAATTCTTTGTGTGAATCTAAAGGGACATTCAAGCAGGATAAATAAACAAACACAAACGTAGATGATCCTGTGCTCTGACATTAATATCCCGCAAGCTTCCCAGATCTCTGACATAAGCACTTAGAGCTTTAAGCATCCCTGTGCATGCAGCATCTCCACCTTAGACCGATTAATTCTCTGTCTCTCCATTTCTGCAGCAAGGACCGAACTCCCTTTTACTCAATCACAAAACAGCCAACAGCGTCAACCACTGCACACCTTCAGCTGAGTTTCAAGGTGTGGCAAGTGGGAGGTGTCAGAAAGAATGCTAAAGACAAATTCGTTCTGTCATTGTCAGGCATTACATTATTGACATCACTATTTAGGATTATTGCAATAATATATGATAGATCAAAACACATTCGTGCATTCTGAAGTTATCACAGCATCGTAGTCATTTGTGCTCTCTTAACCTTACATAACAACATGTTTACTGTATGGCACAGACTATCATTCCCAGGACCTACACAGCTTGGTTGATCTTTGAGAAACTAGATTTTGGTTTCAGTATATGTGGTAAATCACCACTCTCTGACAGTGGCCTCCAATGAGTCACTCCTTTCTAGGTCCTCACCCTTTTGCAATATCATGTTACCATTCATTCCTCCCTTCTAGAGATGAAGCCTATTGTTTTCCCCTTCCTGGGTTACAGGCTAGTCTTGTAACTTGCTCTGACCAACAGAATGTGAAGGAACTGACACCGTGAAAGCGTCAGAAGGTCTCTTAAGAGACTTTCCTGTGTCCACACTTGCTCCCTTGGAACCCAGCCTCCATGTTAAGGAATCCAGGTTAACTGGCTGTGGAGAGACGCCTTGAAGGATCACAGATCGCTTAAAGAGGGTGACAGGTAACAAGACCCCAGATGAAGAAGGCCTCCTGCTCAGCTCGGCCCAGCCCGGCCGCTGGCCAGATGCGATTGCAGGAGATCCCTCAGCAGACACGACGCAAAGCTCTAGAGTCTCAGCAGAACTCTGCCTGAATCTCGAGTCTCAGAACCTTGGGCATAAAACCATTGTTCTTTTAAGCACTATGGTTTGTTATGCAATAAATAATTGAGACAGCATAATTTCACAAATGCAACACAGTCAGCAGAGATCAATAATTAGCATCGTCCTTTTTTGAAATGAGGACTTTGCTTACATCAGGTCTTTTTATATACAGATTTCTGTTCACAATTAATTTTGATTTAGACAAGACGGTTCATTAGAATATAGGGAACAATGAACTTTGAAAGTAATGGTTTCTTAGTAATAAATATAATGTAAGATAGAAAATCTTGAAGACTTAAAACTCATCTAAAGACTTAACATGATTGATAAACGTGCTTTTAATCCAATAAAGTTGTAGAAAATCTTATGTCTCAAAATGCTTATGACAAATGCATGTTTTACTTGAATTAATTCTCTACAGAATTTCGAATGCTCTGTGTATAACACTAAATATAGTTATGTAAAGGAGTCTTATAATCTATATTTTATCCTAATAGGAAGGATTTTAAATCGTAATATGGAAAATAATAAGAAAAATTAGTTTTATATTGGCCTTTTAAAAGTGAATGTTGCTTATCTATACTAGGTGGGATTGATTTTAATTCTCATTTTGAGTATCTACAAATTCACCAGTGTTTTTTAAGTAGTCATTGCAAATAGATACTTTTAGTCACATTTACACTTTCAGAACAGATATTAAAACTTTATAATTTATCTCTAGTGATGAAAAAGAAATTCTAGCTCCTCTCAATGTCATGGTCTGTGTATTTTTCCTCTATATCAGCCAAACAGAAGATCAAATAGTTATATCATCTACATATTCTGACCACAGGGGATGAGGTAGTGAGATATTTAGAATCATCCATATATTTATCATATCATCATACTATTATGTATGATTATATTACTATGTATGATTATATCTCATGTATGATATATTTCATTATTTCCATGATGATGATATATAGAGATAGGGAGGAATGGGATTCCCAAATAATAACCGTTCTGGTGCCTGATAGCTAAGTGCTCTGTAGATATTATTATTATTGGAAACGACTATAAAAGGTTAAATACTATTCGTTTAATTTGTGATTAACTTAATTTGTGATCCAGGGTGATTATTATAAAGTAAATCAAATCCTCCCACAACTCCCATCTCACTTGAGTGAAAGCTGAAGTCTTTCCTACCATCCACAGGCCCTGGATTACCTCCCTCTGGCCCTGACCCTGGCCCTTCTCTAACCTCAGGCCTTACTACTCTCCTCTCTTTCCCTTCCCTCCAGCCACAATAGGCTTCTCATTGCCATGAGCCTCCCAGGCAAGCTCCTGCCCCAGGTCCTTTGCACTTGCTACCCCCACCCCTCAGCCTGGAATGCTTTTCCTCCAGGTATCCACATGGCTAACTCTTTAGGTAATCCTTTCAATAGGAACTCCTTGGCCACTCTCTCAAAAAATTCCTTTCCCCACCTCACCCCTACCGTCATCGACCCATCTTATTCCCATCCCATGCTTAATTTTGTCTCCTTAGCACTTACTCTATTATTGTTTTTCTAGCATATTAGAATATTAGCTTCATCAGAAAGAGATTTTTGTCTTTTGTATTCATTCCCATATTTGCTATTCTTAGAATGTCTAGTACCTAGTAAGCACTCGATACATATTTGTTGAATAAAAGAACCCATCCTTCTCGTTTATATTGAATAACGACAATATGCCAGACACTCTGTTAGGCACTGAGGATACAAAGATAACTAAGATATGAACCTGGCCTCACAGATCTCACAACCGATGGGAGCTTCATACGTGCAACAGTGTTTTGGGCTAAAATATAGTTTTATATTATTTTATAGTATTTACTATATGATATACAAAAGAATGTGAATCCTGCCCAAGGAGAGAGCTGGGTGGATGTGTAACAGCGGCCTTCATATTTTAGAAAGTATTTACCTTCCTTGTAAGCGTTGAAATCAAATTTAAATAGAGGTGTAATTAAGTCTTTACATCCTGGCATGTGTTTCCCTCCATTTGGGTAAAAGTCAAGGTGACCGCAAGCGTTAATAGTTCCGGCACCTGAAATAGATAAAAGCAGGATGATCGCCTCTAAAAATTCTCCTCTTCGCTTCAGTGTAGCTTCTGTGTGTGTTAAAAACTTACCGAACTCAAAGAAGAAGCGAAGTGCATTCGTATGAATAACGTCGACAAAGTTGGCATCTGAGGGGTCCAGCCTGACTTCGTGTGGGGTGTTGTGGAAGTAGGGCCCAGCTGGGTCCAACCCTAGGGAAGAGCGTGATGCCTATTAAACCAAGCCCTGTTTTACTTAAGAGTGTGTTGACGGTGTTGTTATTTTCTGGAGGAGAGATGGTGAAGGCAAGGTATTCTTTTCTATTAACTATATGATTTATACATGTCAAACACCACTTAGCACAAAGTACGAATACATAAACTGAGTATATAAATGCAGGTCTGTATAATATTGGATTCCTACACACAAGCAAGGCTGTGTCTGGACAACACCAAAACAGCTAACAAAGTCAGAAAAATTAAAGTGGCTATTCGAGGGTCTATATATGGAATAGCATATAAACAATTAAGGTTATCGATTGAGATGATCTTGAAAGCAGCATGTGCAAGCAAAAAATAATAATAATAATAAAAGGAAAGAGCTTTTCAGTATGTAAAGATGAATCTACAAAGTGACACAGTTAAAATGACAGAATCTTAGTCCTCAGCTAAAGCTCACTTAGTTCCACTTCATTATTTTACAAATGAAAAGCCTGACACCCAGCGAAGTGAAATGACTTGACAAGATCACCATATGTTAGAGGCAAATGGACTAAGAGCCCAGGAGTCCAGACTCTCAGCCCATCGTTTCTGTTCAAATGTCTAGCAAAATAAAAGTAAGATATCTAGAGGTCTCTAAAAGGTCACGACCATTCATATAGCCACTCACTTCCACATTCAGCAATTATTTTTGAAGCACTATGTGCCAGAAGCTAGAGCTTAACCATTTGAGATCTGAGTTCATTAGTGTGTATGGATTTGGGTGCCTGTGTGTGTCAGCATAGAGGGAGTAATCTCTTCTCAATTAGGGAAAACACTGAGGCTGTCTACAGATTAAAAAAAAAATCCTAGAACTGGCTGAATAACCCCCATGCTACAGTCATTTATGATAACTCCCTGCCCATTAATAAATAATTACTGTGGACACAGGAACTTATGCATGTCTTAATATCTATCATATTAATTTTGTTTTAAACTAGTTTTATTATAAAGTTAAAATATTTCTTGAAGTTTCAGTTCTTTTGTTACTCACGGAACATGATTTTTCAAAAACTCACCACTTAGAAGGAATATAAATTGCATTATGTTATATAAATTACATAAATTCTTTGGACATTCAGAGAGCCTTTAAAAATTTATTGTTTTCTATTTACTCAACAGGATAATTCACTTGGCAGAAAAAATTGGAGTTATACAGTATCTGATTTTTGAAATAAGAATTAGGAAAAACATATCTTGACGAATTTATTGTAACCTGGTGTGAATCTTTAATACATGTATGGCAATGTTCTTCCCTTTAAATTATGGCTTAAATGCCCCACAGGCTGTGTAGGCCCCATGAAAGTTCATCTTCACAAGCTGTATGTTTTTCTTTCCCCAGAACTGGAAAACTGAAAGGGGGTGGATTTCTGCCACCCAATGACTTCAGAATAAAAGTACAATTTTATTATCTTAAATAAGAATGATAGTGATGGGCTGGGGTTGGAATTGGGATCAGAGTGCTGGGAAAAAGAAAAAATTTTAGCAGGAAAGCCTGTTATATTAAGAGATTGCAGAGGCAAGACACATTAAACCCAATTTGGAATTCTTAACTATTTTTAGAAAAAAATATTGTAAAATGAAAATTTAATTTAAAGCATATATATGTGTGTGTGTGTGTGTGTGTGTGTGTGTGTGTGTGTGTGTGTATGTGTATGTATACACAGAACTGCAGTTTATTGTTTTAATAAACAGAAAATGTGCACCTCCTACTTGCCAGGCCTGGAGTAGGGGTGGGATAAGGGAGGCTTTCTAAATAGTTCAGAGTCTATTAAAAATAACGGGCACATGAAAATTATAAGACCATGTGGTACAATTTTTTTATTTTCAAATATAGTAGAGTCATATTTAAAAGCATACAGAGAATTAACTCTGCCCCAGGAAGACACATTTAATATGAATCTTGAAGGGTAAGAGTATGCTAGGGCGAGACAGGAGCACGTGGAAAGACACAGAAATATGAAAAAAAAAAACATGATGAAATGTGAAATGTTTATATGACAGGCCGAGAAGCTGTAGACAGTGGAAAGTTTCAAGCACCAGAATGACCCGGTCTGTGTTAAGAAAGATGATGTCACTGGTAGGTCTTGTGGAAGACTGGGCTAGGGTACCAGCCACAGACGGCCAAGATCCAGGCAAAGGATGGAGAGAGCCTAGGACAGTGGCCAGGGCCTGAAGCAGATGAAGGAGACGTGGGACTTGTTGATTGACTGTCCATGGGAGATGAGGAGGAGGGGGAGGCCCACCCAGCTTGTGGATAATGGAGCTGATATTTTGATCTCCATCTATCTGATTCTATTAGTTTGGAAGTCAGAGTGCAGGGAAGGGATATGACTATTTATCACCCTCAAAGCCTAATTCATTGTATATATTTTACTCTGCAACTTAGTTTTAGACTTAACAGTATATCCAGGATAATATTAAAAATTTTAGCAACTGGAATGGCACGGGCACAGGCTTTAAACAAACCAGTTCCATATTGCCAGCATGTACTGGGTGAGCTGTGACCCAGATGTGTCACGGACATCCTTTCAGGACCATGGGTGGGGCTCTAACTTGTTCTTTGTATTAGTGAGTATGGAATTGCAAAGCAGGGGATATGGTCATAATGCACTCAGCCGCCCCCTACTGGTGGCCGATCATACAGTCTCCATTAGTTTGCCGCCACAGATAGTGCTGTAGTGAATACCCTTGAACTTGGATCTGTACGAGTACTTTGAAAGCACTTGTTTTAGTTATAGTTTAGATGAGTCACATTTCCTTGTATTTTACATTCGCTTCTGATACTTCATTTGCTGTTCAGAAACTTGATTTCACGTGTAAACAAGTATATGAACAAATAATTCTAGGGCAGGCTTACCAGTTATTCTTCCAAGGCCTGGTGTTCTTGACCCAGCTTCCCCAGCCAGATGCGCTCCCAAGCTGTGGCCAATCAAGTGCACTTTCGAAGGGGGATATCCAAATTTTTTCTGGACGGGATTTTTTTAAAAAAGGAAAACAGAACAAATATTTTTAAAAGAGCAGGTAGAATGACTTAACTATGCTTAATATAAAAAAGGAGCTGCCACGTTTCTCCCTTTCCCATACAGGATGGGGGCCGATAAAGTGACAAAGCGACCTCCACCTCTACCGATATCCTCATCTGGCTGCAGGCGAGAGCGTCAGGCGGGCCTGGAGGAATTCCTTTTGTCAGAGCCCCTCTGCCGGCAGTCAGGGCCTCATGGTCTCTGGGACAGAAGAACAGCCCAGGGATGACGATGTCTGTGGCTTCCAGCCCATGCCCATCTTTCCAGAGGCCCAACCCTTCTGGCACATCCCCAGCATGGGCAACTCAAGCAAATGTCTGAGAAGACATGGGATCTAGAAGAGCCCACAGCTAAGGCCCCAGGTTCAACGAAGAAATTCACAAAAGCGTAGGACTGGTTTCCTTCTGAAGAGGAGACGATCCGATTGGATTTCATTCTCTGTGCACGAAGACCCACTCTATGCGTCTCCTTGCCCTCCAGGCTCCTCTGACAGAGTGGGAAGAGCAGATAGAGAAGTGTGGGGGCGGAGCCGAGTAACGAACGGGCTCTGTGGTTCTTCTCCAGGCTGTTTCATAACTGTGCTCAGCCGCCCGTCTAATAGCTGCCAATCCTGTCACTCTCTGTCCCACTGCCTTGGATTTCTTCACACACTGTCCCTACACTTCATCAGATCAGGCACACTGTCTCGCTCACCACGTACCTTCAGTGTCTAGAACAGTGCCTGGCTCTCAGCAAGTGCGGAGTAAAATATTTGTTGAATGAATGAGTGAATTCTCTTGAAGAATCAGAAAGGGTCATAAATCTTTAAATTTTACTTCACTGCATTTTGTGGTGGGGAGTTGCTTTCGGTAATGGCAGAGCATTTGAAGATCTATGAATGCCTCCGGGTATATCTCTTATAAATAAAATGTGTAGATTAAAGAGCGGCACCTGGACTGGCCTATAGACCTAACTAATTCACTACCATGGAACCCAATTTCTGTTAGAAAATGCATTTCACATTCTAACAAACAGCATTTATAAGATGGAAAGTAAATAATTATTAAGGATAGGTTTACAATGTGATAAAAACTAACAGAGATGGTTCTATATGCTAACCAAGGTAGTGACCTTGGTGGGGGAAAGGTCAAGGGAAAGCACTTGGTGAGGAGCCTGTGAAGGGACATTGCCACCAAGTGGCACTTTGTATAATCACAGGCACTTCTCAAGAAATAACTTCCCTTTTCTGGCCACTATACACGATTGCTTATTATTTCGCATGTTCGGTACTTGTGCAAGCTAATAAAAATAACACAAAATGGCCCCAAATTATTGGTGTTATGATGAATAACCAATTAAATGTAATTTAAAAAGGAACTCTCCTTACCATGAGAACGTCAATAAAATAAGCCACCTCAGCACCAGCAACACGGAGATTGTTCACGGCGTGGATGTATTCCAGAGAACCGTTAATCCAGTTTAAATTAATGCAGTTCACATCTTCCACTTTTAGCAACACCTGGTACAAATATTTAGTGAAATGATTAAATAAATAAGAGTTAAGGAAACCTAAGTGCCCGATAAATTGATTCCATAATAAGAAATCACACTAGCAGGTATTGAGAACCTACTATGTGCTAGGCCCTGTCCTAACCCTTTTACACATATTAACTTATTTAATCCTCATTGACAGATAAGGAAACTTATATGAGGCACAGGTAGGTTAATTAACTTGTCCATTATCACAGAGTTAGTAAGTAGAACCACGATATGAATTCAGACAGCCTGATTCCACCACGCTACAAGGCCTTATAAATAATTAATTGTGTGCTCTGTTAGAAGTCTATCAATATTGAGTATAAGAGAGGAAAATTAAGTTCTTAGAGTGAATTTAGTAATTTTTTACCCTTAAATTAAACAAGAAATTGATCACACTATTCAATTTTTGTGGAAGGTGAGAATTTACTAAAGAGTGATTTTAAAAATATGCTCTCATTATAATCTATGCAAATCATAATAGATGAAAATAAATGGGAAATGGGTAATTCACTTCAGGCCTTGGAACATGGACAATGTGAAGGACTGAACGGAGGATTTCTGTAAATGTGGATCGATACCATGCAAAGCATGTTCACGTGAGACACAAAGCTTTCACACTAGTGTAAAGAAGAGTTTATTCACACCATACATTGCATATGTCTTGCTGCCATTTTCCATCTGAATTCCATCCAGGTATGTTAATACGGGTCACCTTGTCTGTTCCAAAGTATGAGGCTTGGATAGTTAGGTGATTAACTGCACTGATCTCCTGTTTCAAGGGAAAAGAGATTCAGGTAAAATAATAATGCAAAATCATTTAACATCTAGTAGAATTATTCAAAATCTGCTCAAAAGTCTTCCACAAAATTTAATTTTTAACAGCCTTCTTTAATACATGTTAACCAAAGAAATAGTGACTGTTCCACATTGCAAAAGTAGCAAGAAATTATTAATGCATTACAAATTGCAATACGCAAATTTAATCGTGAGGAAGGAAATAAAAATGGTTTTAAGGCAATGTTTGTAAGACAGTGTTGGGTCAGTTACAGTCAGAATTTCAGTAAGCCTTACTTTTGTATAGCATTTCTCAGTTGTCAGAGTAATTCATGAGATTTATCTTATTCGAGACTTAGAAATGTGCTACAAGGGTGCCACAACAGACTGGCCACCCCACTTTATGAGTGAGGACTAGAGGTTAGACTCTCACCACATGAAAATATGTGATTATGTTTAGTATTCTTTTGTATTACTTATATTTTGTTGGGTTGTTTTTATAAGCAAAGTCAAATTAAGTAATTTTTTATTAAGAGAAAAATTAATGGGCACAAGTATAAGCAATTCTATTGAGAAAAAATGAATAATAAGCAAATAGCAAGTTCGACAATAGTAAATCCTGTAACTGGAAAACAACACATTTAGATACTTATGAAATTCAAACAAATTGCCTATTATGAGCTGCCTGTGCTTAACGGCGATAAGCAATTATTCAGACAACTTGCTGGCTGGTTAAAGTATTTCCAAGGCTGTAAGCAAATGATTATGAGAATAATAAGCTGGTTTACATGGCAGTTATAGTATGGCTAACACATCTGCGTGTGTGTCAGGAATTGTTCTACTTTACAGAGTAGTTAGAACATTTAACCCTCACAACACAGTGAGGTAGGTACCAATTTTACAAATTAGGAAAGGGCGCAATGAGAGACACTTGTCCAAAAGCACTGTAGCTAATGAGTCCTTAACAGAGTTCGAACTCACATCGTCTTTCTCTGAAGCCTTGTGCTTAACCACTGGGCTCTCAACTGACGGTGCTTTGATCTGATCATAGTGCTCTCTACTGACAGGGCTCAGGCCACATGTGAAATTTGCTAAGGCAAATTTAACCAATAAGGCAATAAAACCAATTGTATCTGTGCTTTCTCAGAAGCACTTCTCTGCTAAGCAATGGAATCCACGTGCAAAAACGTTTGTCCATCCATGCACCTAAAAGATGCTCATTTCAACTGCAGCTGGAGACCCCCAAACATCTTCTATTTTCCTGTTTATACAACAGTATGAAGAAGTGGGACCTTGAGCAAGTCTTAAAGTGGCAATCAGACAAGTATTGTGGGGTTCTAGCATTCTCCATTGTCACAAAAGCCACTGGCAAATTAAATAAGGTAGAAAAGGTAGAAAAAGCTTTTGATTCACCCTGCATTTATTTATCTGGCACACCCCTGTCAAATGGCATACTAACTTAGAAAATGAGAAATGCCAAACAACATCATAAAATTAAAAGAAGGCAGCTCGAATTCTGGTGCCCCAAGGAGAGAAACGAAAAAGGGTGTCAGAACAGAAGAGCTTATCCAGAGAAAGGATGAGTTAAAACGTCAGTGTTTAGCTGGGTGCTGGGGCCTTTTATCTTAATGACTTATCTTTGAGGAGTCATGGAACCTAACTGGTATGAGATCAACCCATTCCACAACTGCTGACTACTTAACAAGTGATCTCATTTCCAGTAAGTCAAAAATAGTCACCAGTGAGGTATGTCCCAGCCTTGACAACGGCTGCAGGCACAGAAACTACCTTAATTATACGAAGTTTGCATCACCCCTAGCGTGGCCTGAGCCACTCTAGGTTAAAGTGTCATGGTTTTGTGGGGAAGTGAGTTGTTTCATTCCTGCAGAAAGGTAGCTGTGAAGGCCTATGACCCTCAGGAGACCGAGTTCATTGCGTCATCCTTCCTCTTAACAATTTCTCCCTCTGGGACAAGAGCAAGTTCAACCTTTGCGTAGTTTATCTCTGTTTTCTCATAAACAAAGCCAGTCAAATTTATACAGTACAGCATATGGGTTAAGCCTGGGACGATCCTTTTTTTTCTTTTTTTTTTTAAGCATAGCACCTTGACTCATCCTATATCCTAGCTGTTGCTAAAAAACACTTTAAGAGCAAACCCTCAGGCTTCTACCCATTGCAAAATCCAGGTACAAATCTAGTTTGTCACACAAGCTTCTTTCCAAAACAGAAGGGAGTGGGGAAAATGTGAAGAACATTGTTTTTATGGTCCCAGTACTAGGAAAGTACTTGGTTTCTGATGTTCTCTTCATCGCCTTTAGGGCCAAGTCTTGCCTGAAGACTAGTCCTCATCATCTCCCGTTTTGGTGCCTGTGCTCTGCAAGGCTCAACTGCATGGCCACTGTGCAGAAGGATGAAGGATCGATGAGCCCCAGGAGGACTGAGGGTCATGGCCAGGAGCTACAGTTAGTCCTGAATGGACACACATCCCTAGAACTCCTAAATCAACAGAGGTGCCCCAAACATTTGTATTCAACATAGAGTCTCTACATTTTACAAATTGTGGTAAAATATACATAACATAAAAGTTACCGTTTTAACCATTTTTAAGTGTACAGTTCAGTGGCACTGTCAGTCACACTATTGGGTGACCATCACCACCATCATCTCCAGAACTTTTTCATCATCCCAAACCAAAATTCTGTCCCTAATAAACAGAAACTCCCCAACATTCTCTCCTGCTCAGCCCCTAGTAATTACTATTCCTGTCTCTATGAATTAAATATTCTAGGTACCTCATTTAACTGGAATCATATAATATTTGTCCTTTTGTGTCTGGCTTATTTAACAAGACGTTGCAAGGTTCATCCATGTTGTAGCATCTATAAGAATTTCATTTCTTTTAAAAGCTGAGTAATATTCTACTCTTTGCTTCTTGATAGTTATAAAAACAAAACTTTTGACAATGCTTTCTTTATAAGTTTCTTTATACCCATAATAAGGACTTTTCTTCTTTGTCCTAGATAGAGTTGTCATCTGCAGAGCAGATGGCATATTTCAGTCAAGAGCTGTGTGTATATAATCATGAAGTATAACACTCTGTGTGTGTCTAATAAGTAGACAGCTACAGATTATGTTTGTATGGTGTGAAGACACAGCAGAAGTCTGTCTTGGCTGGTGAAACCTGCCCTGTGTGTGATGGGTCCCATGGAAAGCGAGCCTCAAGGTTGCAGACTCAGGTAAAGACTGGAAATGATCTTACAGTGGGGAGTGCTCCCTAAATACAGATGGTCCACGGGGTCTAGTGTCACGTTTTTTTCTGCACCCGTGAAACTGCATGCATTCTTTGGGTTTCAACTTTCACCTCTGGGTAAAAGACTTTTGAATCCCTTTCTCCAGCTCTGGACTGTTCCCTAAGCTATAAGACTAAAATCTCCAAAAGCCTTCCCTAACCTCCCCCGTCCAAAATTTAACTCATTCTCTTTCACCTCCAATTTTTCTGACAAGAGGATCATTAGTCTTCTAAGCATTCACGTGTGAAATCTCAGGATACATTGTGATGTTCTTCATGTCAATTTTCTATCATCATACTCACTGACGACTCTGATTCGGCCTCGTTCCCCATGTCTGATCAACTGCACTGAAGTGTTCTATTCAGTGCTGTCAAATAGAACTTCCTGTAATGATGCACCGTCCAGCATGGTAGCCACTAGCCATGTGTGACTATCGAGCACTTGAAATGGGGTTGGTATAGCCAAATAATTGAATTTTAAATTTTATTTTATTTTAATGGCCACGAGTAGCTGGTGGCTACTGTGTTGAACGGCACAGGGCTAAGTGGTCTGGCAGCCACCTCCAGGCTCTCCCAGCCCCGGTCAAGGAGGTATATACTTCAGCCAGAGAAAATGTCCTAAAGCCTCTTTAGAAACTCTCAATGGGCCTCAAGGCTCCCAGGATAAAATCTAAACTCCACAGGAAGGAGTTATACGATTTGTCTCTGAACTACTTTTCTAATTCTATATTCGAAAACTTCCAAACTTCTTCTGTCCCCAGTCTAATATGATGCTTGTCCTTGCCATTTCCTTTGCCATTTTCCTGTATCTCTGCTTACGCAAACCCTGCCCCACCGCGAACACGCTTCGGATGCATGGCGTCCGCAACGCCTTCCCTGGTCATCATCCCCAGCCCCGCGGGTAAGGCAAGGCTTTCTTCACTGTGTTCCCAGAGTCCTTTACTGTACCTTACATCACAGATCGTAATTTGTGTTGCAATAAGGGTATTCGTTTACATACCCTTTTTCCCCTAATATAATACAGTTAAGACACTGTCTTGTTTATTCAATTTAATACCTAATAGGGACTGTTGCTTG
Organism: Pteropus vampyrus; assembly: GCF_000151845.1. Lineage (NCBI taxonomy): Eukaryota > Metazoa > Chordata > Mammalia > Chiroptera > Pteropodidae > Pteropus > Pteropus vampyrus. The sequence continues at coordinate 4,185,293 of NW_011888827.1, forward strand.
ATCAGTCTCACATGTGGAAGGTTTTCAATTAATACATTAACTGAATGAAATAGCAAATGCGAAACAACATATTCAGAGCAACTTTCATATTTAAATACTAGGACAAATAATATGAAAAAAAGTCTGGCTCACCAATATAAAAAGAAATACTTGCCTTGAAATCAATAGTTTATGCCAGAATAGATGACTGTATCTATGTCTTCTGTATCTATAGTTAGAGCTTATATTTTAGAATAATTCACGTGTGAAGAAAGCAAACTAGCTTACCTGATAGGCTTTGGGGTTGCGTCTCGTGTAGAGCAGGAAGCGAGTGTTTATCTCCTCTGGAGACCAGGGTAAACCCGCCAACTGTCTTGACAAAGTCCCAGTCCATGGTAAACCATCTTTAAAGCACCCCACCCTTTCATAGCAAACTTCTTTTCCTGCAACAAAAAGATAGAGTGTCAGTACTGTAGGAACCAGGTCCACAGAGAAGCTGTGTTTCCCACTCAGAGGTTCATCGAAATCAGTCTTTCAGTTAGACAAGTCTGCCTCAGGGGGCTTCTCTTCAAAAATCGTGCCCTCCCCCACCCACCTCCAATATTATGAACACAGCAATGCAGATCACAATACTGCAGATGAGACATTGCTGGCTCTGGGCAATTATTTTACCTTTTTTTGAGTCTCAATTTCCTCCTCTGCAAAATAGAGATAACACCACTTACCTTACAGCCTTGTTAGGAAGACTAAGTGAACTGTTACATGTGAATGGGCCTGAGACATAAAATGGGAGACTGTGCCTTCCGCCTTTTCTTGTTAAACTGAAAGCTCTTGGTGTAAGGGACCTCTTTGTCCCCAGAGCCTGTGGCCATGCCTGGCATACAGTAGGGGTCTAATATACGTTTCCTGAGAGTGTAAACGAGAGCAAAGTTTCATTTAGTTTTAACCAAGTTACTTCTTTCTGGAACTCACTTTACTCATCCCTAAAGTGAGAGGCTTTGGGGAAACTAAGTCTCAGTCATGTCTGTCATTCGCTGACTCTGACTGATCCTTTTGCTATGACTTTTTGTTTTCATTTTCGTTTAATACTCAAAAACAAATAACTTCATTTCATGCTGTTTTACGAGATAGTTAAATTTATTCAGTTATGATTATAATTTATAATAATTTATTCAAATTAGTATTATTTACATTTATTATAATCTATTCACTTTATGATTAGGTTAATATTGGTGAGAGCTATTTGAAGATTTGAATTTGAGGATTTTCTTTTCTCTCTTACCAAAAAAAAAAAAAAAATACTAAATAAACTTTTGACCCTCAAATCCATCAGCTTTTAACTCCAAAATTTTAGGAGGTTTTGCATTTTTTTCATTCCTTTCACATAAATGCAAAGAGGAAGTATAGAAAATTAGGTTTTTTTCATCAAAGAAATGTTTGTACATTTAAAAAAAAATTGTTCAGATGAGCAACATCCCCTGCCTACCCCCAAACCCAATCTCCTCCCCAGAGGTGACGACTTTAAACATGTCTACAGTTCTTCTCGTGGTTACTTACATATCTGTATATGATGTGCTTATGCTACCAAGTTTCAATTTATCAGTTTTAATCACACATGATCTGTCAACTTGCTGCAGTAATAAATGAGGATTTAACACACCTATTCCCTGGATCAGCCAGGATTAGGGCAAGAAACAGAATCCACGCCAATTATTTTACCTGTGGGAGTTTAATATAATGAATCGTAATTAACCAGGTATTGGAGAACAGAAGACAGACGGGGATCCTGTAAGGGACTCCCGGGGAGTAACTGTGGGGAGCGGCTACCAGCTCCAGGGCTGGTGGAAAAAAATGGGAGAGGTTGAGTTATTCCAATGTGGACACTTGGGGGAAGGGCTGCTTGCTGGGGGAGGGGGTGCAGGTTCTCCAGAGCTGAGATGCAGGCCCGAGGAAGGGTGCGAGCTCCCTATTGCTGGCATCTCTGAGCAGGCACCATGAGTCTGGTTCTGGGAGTATTAGAACAATCACAGCTATTGGAATGACTGTGCTGGAGCGCAAAGCCCTTGCTGAAAAAACGCAGACAGGAATCAGGAGCAAAGAAGAAGAAACACCTCCCTTTTCCCTCTCGGAGCCTCAGTGTCCCCCGAGGGTCCTTAGTGACAGCGACTCCCTGGGAGTGGCTGAAATGTCGAACCGTGTTTGCCGTGTGGAGTGCTAGCAAAGCAAGGGAGGCTTGAAGCTGAGGGACGGCAGCTCAACAGGCAGCCTGTCCTGCTCTCCACTTTGTCTCAACTCCACCTATACAGTCAATAACACTTTTCAGCTCGTTTATTGGCTTCCACTGTAGACGTAAATAGTAATATTCCATTTCTTGATCCGTGCCTCATATTCCTAATAACTGGACTCCCTGTCTTTGCAAGGCGAAGTTCTCAGGGCTGCTGCCTCTCCTTCTCTTCCTCCCTTTCGTCTTCCGAGTTCTGCCAGCTGCACTTCCACTTTCCTACTGTCAAGATCGATAACATTCAGACCTTGTTCTATAATCCTAATTAAGTCTTCCATGTTTTGTCTGTAGGCTGACTTCAAAAAATCAATAAACATAATTATTATGACTAGATAAATATTTTTCCTTCCAGAGCCAGCTAGCATGCTATAATTACATTTCCCTCTCTGCACTTCCATTGTTCGGATTCCATTCCCTTCAAAGGAAAATATTCAAATGAATTCTTTTTTCTGATACCTGAATTGCTCAACATCAGTGTCATTTCCGTTTGCTCCATATTTGGATCATGGCTTTCTGGTGCCATCTTTGTCTTCCTGGTTTCTCTGGTTGCCTTTGTTTTCTCTTGTTGGGAGCATAAACATGTGCCTCCTTCAATACATCCCTAGCGTGGTGCAGCTTCTCCATCAATATATCTCCTGCCTGGAATCCATTCTGTTTTTTCCTCTCGAAACACACATATATGCAGCTCTAATCTGGACCAGTGATTTCACATTTAGATTTTGCTTTATTATTATTATCATTAGTTATGCCCACAGCACCTGGTCTTCCCAGGTGGTCTCCCATCCAAGTACTAACCAGGTCCGCCCCTGCTTAGCTTCCGAGATCAGACGGGATCGGGCTTGTGCAGGGTGGCATAGCTGTAGACCATGGACCATGGCTCCCCTGGGGCGTGAACCCAGGACCTTCTGCATGTAAAGCAGATGTGCTAACCACTACATTATGGAATCACATCCAAAAAAGAGATGGTTTCAAATGATCGAATTAAAGATAGTATGCAGCCATTTGAAAGGTTTATAGAGAATCTGTAAGGAAACTTGTAATGAAAGTGAGAATGATATAATATTAGTGAGAAAAGGCAGGTTACAGAACTACGTGTAGTTTCATTTAAGGGGGAATATAAAATTTAAAGGAAGTGCACCAAAATATAAACAATGGTGACATGGCATGGTTTTAATTTTCTTCTTTAGACTTATCTATGTCTCAAATCGTCAATCATGTGACTTTACAATAAAAGTCACAAAAGGGAAAAAAAAGAGTACATCTTTACCAAATTATGTCTAATCTGGTTTGTTTTATTAATAATAATTAATATAGCAAAAACAGACTGAGCCCTATGTGTCATATATGTGAAGAAATGAAAACTTAGAAAAAGTGATCACCTTGTCCAATATTTCATTGCTATTAAGTGGTAGGAAAAAAATGAACAATGCAGGTCACTCTGTTGCAAAGTGTAATTAATTAGCTTTTGCAAGGTTATGTTGTAGTGACAAATAGCTTCTGATTCTCATTGGCTAACAAAAATTGAAGTTTATTTCTCGTTAATGTTATATTTTGGTTGCAATGGTTTTAGGTTGGCTATGGCTCTGATTTACCGGTCTTTTCCCTTCCAGGATCCAAGCTAATGGACCAGACCCTGTTCAGGGCATGTTGTCCCGGGGCAAAGGAAAAGGATGTAACAGCTGCACAGACAAAGACTCATCCAGCAGGCTCTCACCTTGGCACTGCTCTCTGTCACGTCATGTGGCCAAGGGTGGGGCTGAAGAATCCTCTCCCAGGGAGAGAGAGTAAATCATGGGGAACAATAGTACAACCTACTCCATAAGGGTATGAAGATTTAAATTTTTGTATGTGCCAACAGAATGAAACCTTTTGTCATTTTAATTTGCATTTCTTTAGCTATATATTTGAATATCTTTTTGTGCATTTTTGGCCATTTTTACATCTTCTGTGGATAAGATCTTTTGTCCTGTACACATTTTTCTAAAGTTTGTTTTTTCCTTATTTACTTATAAAACCTCTTTGAATAGTAGAGAGATCTGCCCCTCTTCAGTCAGATATTTTGAAAAGATATTCTCGTTTGCTGTTAATATTTTTGTTTTATAGACTTTATGTTTTCTCATATAGAAGTTTTACATTTTATTCAACAATCTTTTCTTTCATAGCTTTGGGGTTTCGTCTTATTTACAAAAGCATTTCTTACTCCAAGATTATTAATATTTTTCCTCTGTTTTCTTTTCATACTTTTACTGTTTCATTCTTTTATTTTTAAATGTTCATCTACCTGAGATTTGTTTTGGTGTAAGGAGTAGAATTTTCATCTAGAATTTCACTTCTCTTAGTGTGAATTAATACCAAGTACAATCATTTTAATATCTTCCAAAACTGTGGCTATTTTTCTTTGTTTATCTAAATTTATCATCCCTGTTTTCTATTTTTTTAGTCTTATTAAGCAATCGCTACATACCTTTATTAATTATACTGTTTTTCTCATTTTTCTAATGCATTAACATCTATTTTTATTTTTATTAAATTCTTCCTTCAACTTTATTTGTTCTTTTTCTAGTTTCTTCAGTTTTCGACTCATTATATTTTGACATATTCTGCAATTGAAATGTTTTATTTCCTTTTTGACCTAAAGTTCTTTAAAGGAGAATTTGAAATATAGCTCATTACATAAAGCTAGTTTTAACTGGTTAAGAAATCATACAAACTGCCATATTAATTTGTATTTTCCTAATTTCCACTTTCCAAATGAGTCATTTCTCTATCTTACTGTGGATAGTCTTTTCCAATGACATAAAAAAAGCTGGAAAATAGATTCTTTAATTTATTCAAGAAATATTTACTTGGGTGCCTATTATGTGCCAGATAGATAGTGTTCCCAGAACTGGGGATTCAACAGTGGAAAAAGTCATCCTAACCTTCATGGAGTGTACAGTCTAGTGAGGGGTGAGGGAACAGACAATGAATAAGAACAAATAACATATGGTATATATTTAATAGTGGTAGGTGCTGGGAGAAACACAAAACATGGCAGAGTGAAGGCTCATGTGTGTTTAGGTGAGGAGGGGTTTGCAAGTCAAATAGGGTGGCCAGGCAAGACTACATTAAAAATGGTGGCATTTGAATCACAACCTGAAGGACTGTGAGAAGTAAACCATGAGGATTTCTAGAGGGAGCAACATTCCAGGCAGAAGGAAGATAAAGCACAAGGCTGTGAGGCAGGAGTGTGCCTGCTATGACTAGGGAGTCACGAGGAGGCTGTTCTGACCAGAGCTGAGGGGACCGGGGGCAAGACACGTCCTCAGCACCTTATTCTGCAATTTCAAAACCTAAAAATCTCTGGGGAACAAAAGTGGGTTTTTTGCTTTGTTGTTGTTGTTGTTGTTGTTGTTCGTTTGTAATTTAGTTTGCAAGAACTCGTTTGTCAGAAAAAAACTGGCCTAAGGCAATATAGTCTCATTT
>NW_011888827.1:4191067-4208084 GCF_000151845.1 Pteropus vampyrus
TTTCCAAATGAGTCATTTCTCTATCTTACTGTGGATAGTCTTTTCCAATGACATAAAAAAAGCTGGAAAATAGATTCTTTAATTTATTCAAGAAATATTTACTTGGGTGCCTATTATGTGCCAGATAGATAGTGTTCCCAGAACTGGGGATTCAACAGTGGAAAAAGTCATCCTAGCCTTCATGGAGTGTACAGTCTAGTGAGGGGTGAGGGAACAGACAACGAATAAGAACAAATAACATATGGTATATATTTAATAGTGGTAGGTGCTGGGAGAAACACAAAACATGGCAGGGTGAAGGCTCATGTGTGTTTAGGTGAGGAGGGATTTGCAAGTCAAATAGGGTGGCCAGGCAAGACTACATTAAAAATGGTGGCATTTGAATCACAACCTGAAGGACTGTGAGAAGTAAACCATGAGGATTTCTAGAGGGAGCAACATTCCAGGCAGAAGGAAGATAAAGCACAAGGCTGTGAGGCAGGAGTGTGCCTGCTATGACTAGGGAGTCACGAGGAGGCTGTTCTGACCAGAGCTGAGGGGACCGGGGGCAAGACACGTCCTCAGCACCTTATTCTGCAATTTCAAAACCTAAAAATCTCTGGGGAACAAAAGTGGGTTTTTTGCTTTGTTGTTGTTGTTGTTGTTGTTGTTCGTTTGTAATTTAGTTTGCAAGAACTCGTTTGTCAGAAAAAAACTGGCCTAAGGCAATATAGTCTCATTTAATATGAATATTTGCAAATTTTACTACAGAAATAGGCATGTAGTTGTTGATGGGGCACTGCTCCAAAATGTTGTGGGCTCTGTATTATACGATATACTTACCATAGTCCCTTTCTAAAATCCAAAAAAGCATCTGAATGCTGGAGTGCATCTGGCCCCCAAGGGTTTGACTAAGGGATGGTGTTAGAGAGGCAACGGGGACCAAAGCACGCAGCACCAGGTAGATCCTTGCAGGTACATTGGCTTTTATTTTGAAGTGAGATGGGAAAGCCACTGGAGGGCTCCAAGCAGAAAAGAGACACAGACTGACTTAGGCTGGCTGCTGTGTTGAAAACAGATTGATGCAGGCCAAGGGTAAAGGCAGAGAGACCATCTGGGATGCTATTGTAGTAAACTACACAAGACACAGTGGTGCCTAAAATCAAGGGGGTAGCAGGAGAGGGATGAGAAGTGGTGAGGTTCTTCACATATTTTGAAGGAGGATCTGAAAAATATCTGCTGACTAATGGCAGTGAGGAGAGATAGAAAGAAAAGTCAAGGCTGATGTCAAGGCTTATGACGGAAGTGCCTGAAAGGTTGGACTTGCCATTAAGGGGATGGGAAAAATTTGGGGAAGAAGACATTTGGGAGTAGAGATCAAGAGCTCGGTTTGGGACATGTAGCTTTTACATAAATTAGATTCAGACGTGGAAATGTCACAGAGATAGTTGGATATGAATCTGGAATTCCAGAGAAAACATCAGCTGGAAATATGAATTTAAATGTCATTAGCAGAAAGATGGTGGTCAAAGCCACAAGTATGAATGAGATCACCGAGGGAGTGATTGCAGGTGAAGAAGAAGGATGGTCCAAGGACTGAGTCCTAGAATACTCCATCATTAAGAAATCAAGATGAGGGGGGACTAGCAAAGAAAATTTCCAAGAAAGGATCAGAAAAGTAGGAGAAAACCCAGGATGTGTGGCATTCTAGAAGCCAACTTAAAAACAGACTGCCAGGGGAGGGAGCAGTTAGGAGTACCAAATACAGTTATCCAATGAGATAAGGATGGAGAACCGACCACGGGCTTATCAACACAGGGGTGACTGGTTATTGTGACAAGTGGAGCTTTAACGGCGTGGTAGGGGTGTAAGCCTGATGGGAGTGAGTTCAAGAAAGAAGGGAGGAGAAATAGGCAACCCCGTAAGGACAAGTCGAAAGTGATATTGTGAAGATGAGAGAACTCGGCGTGTTTGTGTGTAGCTGGGAATGGTCCAAAAGAGAGGAGGCACCCCAGTGAAACAGGAGGAGTGGAAGGGAATGTTGTTGGGCACTATCCCGCAGCAGGTGTGAGGAGGTGGGGTCTAATGTATAGGAGGAAGTTTGGCCTTTGTTGGGAGCAAGAGCATAGGAGCAGAGAGAAGGCAGAGTGTATGGGCAGGTACATGTAGGCAGCTGGATGGATGTGGTGGTGCTCAGGTCTTATGGAAGGTCTCTTGTCTTTGTTTCTATTTTCTTATTGAACTAGGAAGTAAGGAGATCAGCCGAGACTGCTGATGAGCAGGGAGGCATTGAGGTCTGAGCAGAGGGGAGAAAAGCAAAATCACCCAGGAATCTGGAAAAATGAAAAGATTAGAGAAGTAGAGAATGGTGGCTTTGCACCTTTAGGGTCCACTTCAGTTTAATAACCATGAATTCGCAGTGAGACAGTCAGCGTGGTATGTTTTTGTTTTTGTTTTTGTTTTCGTTTTTCAGGCACATCCAGCTACACAGGTGCAGGCACAAAGCAAGCCCAGTGTTGGATTTAATCAGGGTCATGGTTAAGTCAAGTGAAGCAAGAGCAACAGAGAAGTCTAATGTATAAACCAAAGCATGATTAAAATTGACCGTGGGATTTAAACTGGGTAAGTGAAGAGGGAGTTAGCTGCCCAATAAAATATTTTTTAAATAAAATATATGGTTATGTGAAACAGATAATATATACATATATTTTTATTACATATGTATATCCATTATACGGTTGCCATATTTTTTAAAAATTAAGTCTACTTCACATTTGTATAATTACCTATATTGTATTATTAAATTTATAGCAGAGTCTATTTGCATTCAGTCCTCTGGTACCTCCCATTTTAGAATGTTTGCTTAATTCAATGAGCTTCCAAACAGAAGCCATTCCCTACTGAAAAGCAAATATTTCTGAGGGGCTCTAAGGAAGCCTTATCAATCACGATTGTATCTCCAGAGCTTAGTACAGTGCCTGGCACATAGTAGGTGACTGTATTTGTTGATTTAAAAATATATTGGCATCTTTGTTCAGAGAATATTTTGAGAGGTGGGCTGTGAGTAGAGCTAGCAAAGAGGGCTCCAGAAGGAGGAGATAGAGAAAGTGACAATATGAGAAAACAGATCAGGGCAGACTTTGCTCACTTCTTAATTCTGTTCTGGGACTCATGAGTCTCATTGCTTTCAGTGTTCAAGCAGGAAAATCATGGAAAAGAGAGCACAGTTCTTGGCATATCCTAAAACTAATGATGGCTCCATCCTCTTCATTTTTTATCCTGCAGAGGAGAGCTAGAGGGCAGGGACTAAAAAACACTGAGATTCTTCTATTCTATTTCAGTTAAAACATATCAACTACCTTTTATTGCGCCTATAGGCACAGTATTGAACAGGGTGGTAAGAACAAACAAAACCAGTAACTACCACATAGTAAATGCGTAAGGCACCCACAGTGTAAAGAGCACAAGTCAATGAATATTGAATTAATGTGTAAGAAATGTCCAAGACCAATATCCTTTCACAAAATCATGACACAGATGGAAAAAATCAACATGGAATTTCTAATCAGCATTAATCATTCATTCATTCATTCATTCATTCATTCTTCATTCAAATATTTGTCGAGCATCTACTGTCAGGCACTGAAATAGGAAATATGTATTTTTTTTAAATTTACTGCTACATATCCATTTTAGAAGTGAAGAAATTGAGACTTTAATGGGTAAGTTACTTGGCCAAGGCCGTAAGGCCAGTAAGTGGCAGAGCTGGGAGCCACACACAAGACTATCCAGTAGCTTTTGTATTATTGGAAATAGATGCTTCTCATATGCTCTTCAGATTCATTATTACAAAATTGATGCATTTTCCTTAGATAATTTTATGACAAACAAATCAAAATATAAACAGAGCCAAAATTTCAAAGTCTACGTCAATTACATTTTGCATGTGAATATACTCATTATTTTTAAGGAACTTATAAAATATGAGTCTTACCTGCTGACGTGCCAAAGAATAAGAATGAAGCGATCCAAATTCCAAACATCTAAGTTGATTTTTTTAAATCGCATAAAATCTTCTTGAAGATTTTTACCTATAAAGTCACCTTGCTATAAAGTATTCAGAAATTTTCTTAAAAAATGACACCACTCACTATTTAAGATCTAGGTCCAGAAGAGCACGGAGCCTCACAGCACCTGGAATTCTACGTCTTACGAAGTGAATGTGCCATAGCTAGACGGCTTCCTTCTCTTTAAGAGAGATAATTAGTGGGGTGTGTCTTGCATTGTGTGATCAGTAATTAAAATTTGTGAGATTTTGCTGATTCAACATTAGTAATATTTTGGTTAAGCACAGACTGAGTCACCCTTGAAAGTTATTTTAAGGCTTTGAGATGGTAGATAAACATTTAAAAGGTAAAAATTTTCCAAATGAGAATTATACACTTTGAATATTTCTTCCCCAACATATTTCTCAGTGCAAACATCCACTTTATACAAACGGACTCTGCTAAAACATAAGTGAGTTAAACAACGACATTCGCTAACCTGCCTGTCTTACCTGCACAGGAAAGTAACATAGCAGTTGCTGTCACCTACTCTAGAGCCTGATCACCTGGGCCAAAATTCTGGCTCTGCCACTTATTAGCAGTGACCGTGAGCTAGTAAGCCTCGTTGTGCCTTTCCTCACATGTAATATGGGGACAGTCATGAGTCTTAACTCATAGGGTCATCTAGATGACTGAATTACTTATTCTATGACTAGTATCTAGTATACAGTAAGTACTATATTCAGTGTTAATTTTATTGCTGTCATTTTTTCCATTATGTTAATGGTTATAAGATAAATTTATGTTCACATACAGCTAAATACCCCCTTACATCATTGTACATAGGCTTTATTATATACTTAATGTAAAGCAAATTTGCCTTTTTGGCTACTACATTAACTTAAAATGATGAGCAATTCAATCCATAGATATCTTTAGTCCGTTTCTCAATTTTTGAAAGTTCACAGAAGATGGCTGAATTTGGTTTTTCTTAATTTTTTCTTTTTCACCATAATAACATTAAAAGTATTTATGAGGCATTCAGTCTTTGCATACAAACCTTGTTACATTACGCAAGAATCAAAGAAGAGATTGTGAACAAGAGTAGGCACAAGACTTGGGTGCTTTATTTGGTTGAAATATTTCCTGAAACTCACAGCCGCCAGTCCTCCCAGTGTGCAGACCTGCAGTGCTTAGAGAATAGACTATTCAGCAGCACCGAGCTTGGGCCTGGCCCCCTGAAAGGCCAGTAGCCATGCCATGGAAAAGCACGCTCTAAAAGCTTTGCCAGTTATAACTGTTCATTTTTTTCAAGTGGAATTTCAAGAATAGATGTTTTCAGCCACATGTGTAGGATCAGCACGAATAACATAATTGCAGTAGCACCTCTCACAAAGACTGCATCTCATTCATGTCTGCATCCCAGGGGACAAGCAAAATGCCTGGAATTTAGGCACTTAATATTAATAATTTTAAAAAGGTCATGTAATATGACCTTTTATTAATTATTATTATTAGGACATAATATTATAATTATTATGAGGACAGTCATGAGTCTTAACTCATAGGGTCATCTAGATGACTGAATTACTTATTCTATGACTATTACCTAGTATATAGTAAGTACTATATTCAGTGTTACAGGAATTTTCTTAAAACCACTCTGTCTGCCACATGTCCACAGCACTTTTCCATGAACCTGCTATAGCACTATGCATATCATAGAATTGTTAGGCACAATTTTAGTCTATTAGTCTCCTCCCCTAGACTGAACTATTTGGGGACAAGGACTAGTTTTTGTTCATCTCTGGGACCACAGTATCTAGCAATAGATCTATCATAGCAGACACTTGGTCAATTTTTCTTGAAAGAAAAATAATAGTATTAGATTTCATTGATCTCATATCACTCAAAGAAATTCTTACTCCAGAGAGACTATTATTCTTAAAGTTGAGGACTCATTATACCTTAATAATTATATGTAATCAAGAACAGATACTGGTGAATCCATAGATGCTTGCTGAAATCGTGGCAGTTCTGCCTGAAAAATGTCATATAGAGTAGTTAACAATAGCTTTTAAAAGTTCATCACAAAATCAAATATGTGCTTACATATGCCAGCACGCCGAAACGAAGAAAAAACAGCAAATCAGTTAAATTCTTGATTCAACAGTAGAGACGAGTTCAATTAATTTTTTCCCTGACATGCTAAATTATTGTGAGGATTTAGAAGGCAGAGAATCTTTCAAGATGTTGTGATATTTCAATATTAATGTCAGAACCCTGAAGGATATGGCCGTAATATTTTTAAATCACTTTTTAAGCTATTTCTAAATGCATGGCTCTTTAAATTATCCAAAATTTCAAGAAGGCTGACATCTTGGACATTTCGGAGAAGCAAAGAAAGAGTGAAATACAGAGGAATACTTAAATAATCTTAGCACTCATTTATTCATTCAGCCAATATTTGAGTGGCCACTCTGTGCCAGGCATGATTCGTTTGTAATTATCCATCAATGAACAAAACAGACAATAAAGACCCTGCCTCTTGGATACTACAATGGGGGGAGGCAGCCAATAAACACGGTAAACAAGTAAATTGTAGAGTATGTGAAAAGGTGGTTCAAGTGTGATGGGAAAGAAAAATAAGGCAGAGTAAAGGAGATTGTGGAATTTGGGATTTGATTGGGGGAGAGGGTTGCTATTAATTTGGGTGGTCCAGGGGGGCCTCATTGAGGAGGTGACATTTGAGCAAAGACTTGAAGGAGGTGAGGGAGGTAACTAAGTGACTATTCTATCAGAGGGACAGGTGAGCCCAGCCCTGAGTCAGGACTGTGTCTCATGTTTTTGAGGAAATACACGAAGACTAGTGTGGCAGAAACAGAGAGAGAAAAAGCAGGAGAGGTGTAGAGGATGAGGTCACAGAGCCACTTAAGGGCCAGAGTGGGTAAGGACTTACTGGTCACTGTAACAACTTCGGATTTTCCTCTCAAGAAAAAAGAGCCATTGGACAGCTCTGAGCATAGAAGGGACCTGGTTTGACTTTGTTTGGAATAGGGTCATTCTGGCTGCTCTGTTGCCAATAGACTGAAGTAGGCCAAGGGTCAACTCAGGAAGACCAGTTAGGAGGCCATGGCAGTGATCCAGGTGAGAAATGGCAGTCGTTTTGACCATGAGGGTAGCAATGGAGGTGGTGAGAAGCGGAGAGACTCAGGATACAGTCTGGAGGCAGAGTGAGCAGACTGGGTTTCCTTTGTTCTTCTCTCTTCTTTAACTTAGTGTGGGCAGAATGCAGTGACGTAGGAGGGTCCTCAGGGCATTTTGCAGAGGTAGAAAAATTTACTCCCTTCTTTTTGTTTTATTCTTGAATGAAAGAGTTTCTCCCATGGGTATTATCAGAATAATTCTGATGATGCAAGTCAAATGGAACTCAGTGGTGTTATCTCCCCTCTCTGGCTGTTTTCCTTGTGAGTATAAGGAGGTGACAATACCACTGAGGGTGTTTTTGCATTAACTGAATGCAGATAAAAGCATATCTCGTAGAGATAAACCGAGAGGAAGCCCTCGGTAATAACAGCTGTTTTTATTCCTATTTTTATTCCTATTCCTGAGAATTGGGTTGAGATTGGCCAGAAGGGATTATTTCAGTGGTCTCTTTTAAAAAACTATGGTATGTGGAGACTCCATTCCCTGGGTGGAACCCCAAGAAGTCTGCGTTTTAGAAAACCGTAGTTATGTCCTTGTTTCAAAACACTCAAGGACAGACGGACATAAGGAAGAGACTAGGAGATGAAGAAAAAGACAGAACCACAGGTCCGGGCCCTGGGATGATAAAGAAGGAGAATGGGATTCTGTGCTCTTATGTTTATGTTCAGGAACATTCCACGAACCTCATACAATAGAGTGAATGCATTTAAAGTGTTGCCAGTTCCCCCAAAGAGGGAGGTGAAATCAGGAAATAAAGAGGCAATTAGTTTGGTGGAGAAATTCAACGGCAAGTTTCAGGAATGCCTAGTATATAGCAAATCCACTCTGTCAACAACAAAAGCCCCGGGAGTAACCATTCTTCCTGCATTTCTGATCCCAGAGACTGGTGAAACATTTACCAAGAAAATATTGTTGTAAACTATTACTTTGTGAACTATAGAGTATAATTAGATAGTCTTAAGTTTTACACAATAAAAATACATATAGCTTCAACACGATTCATTATAATTACAAGTTAACTCAAGGCTACTTAAAGTTTCCAAGTAGCACAGTTTTCATAATAGTAATTTACTATACTAGAAGGTGGTACGTTAAAATTCTGCTTTGGAAAATTAATTTAAATACTTTCACATTCAACAAAGAAATCAGAACGATATGATAGAGAAAAACATCAACATCAAAGAGGCAGCTGCAAGGGCAGGAGAGGCTGGGAGGGTATGTCTATGTCTAGAACTGGCATATCATGTTGAGGGGGAGTTCAACACAGTGTGAAAAGGCCTAAATTCTAGAAACAGGCTCTCACAGAAGGAATATAGTATGGTGATTTGGAGCTTGGATTTCGGAATTGGATCTGGGTTCAGAACCAGGCAGGACCTCTTTAGCTTAGCACAGCATGAGGCCTACATAAACAGTCAATAAATGGGAGCGATACTAATAATTATTATTTTCTTAGGACCAACCCAGTCTCCTGTTATGTGTAGAGTGGTACTCAGTGAGTGTCATTGAGAGAGGCTGGGATACCTGTCCAAACAAGCCCGGGAGAAAGGCGGGCCTGGAAGGAAGGTTCACCAGTGGGCAAGTCTTCCGTGGGAATTTGGAGGCGAACAGCTGTGTAATTATGGACCTGACAGAAATAAACCACAGGGTGAGAGAGCCATAGAGAACAGGCTCATTAAGAAGCATGATTAATTAGTTATATACAGGCGAGGAAAGAGATGATTGTTGGGTGGGGATTTCAGGAAGAGGAAGAAGAAAAGTCTGCCCAAATACAGGTAACCAGAAGGTAACTTACGGGTCAGAGAGCAGAGGGAGGCTGCTGATTTGTTTCTCTGTGGACGAAACATGTTCCTGTGAGGTTCGTGGCCAGTAGCCCTCCTAACCTCGGCTAGAAGTTCTGCCACACACTCCACTCACCACAAGGAGAACCAGAGCATAAGTAGATTAGTGTAAATCCAGCAAAACGTTTTAAAAACAACTCATATGCTCATCCAGCAAAGGATATACCGTGAGTTTCGAGGCTCTTCACTAGCACAGATGTTTTCAAGGCCGTGAAGGGGTCTTAGCAATATTTCACTTTGCTGAGATATTTTGACTGCAATTGCTTGAGACTCTTCAGTCTCTTTGCCCTCTGGCTTCCTTTCTGTCACACGCCCCCTTGGGTGGGTGGTACTGGGGTGGCTGGATTTCTGGGATCCAGCTAAGAGAGACTTGGGAAAATATTTTGTAGCAAAGGGTCCGACTGCACTTTCTGTTTGACTGCTGACTACTTGTAAGCCTCACGGGTACCTCTCTCCTTTCTGCCCCACACCTGGGCAAACTGATCGGAAAGCCTGGGTGCTCCCTCTTTTGGCACAAAAGGGAAGTTCAAACCATGCAAACGCCAGTCCCACCTCCGGACCACCACGCTCACCCAAGCCGGTATCCTTTCTCTCCTCTCTCTAGCCATTTTTAGGCCGGCATGGGAGCCTGCCCTGCTCTCCCCAGAAAGACTCATGATGCGGGTAAGAAACCAATCGTATCCTCTTAGCGTGAGTGCGACATCGTTCGTTTTTGACACCCTGACCAAATTCTGCGTGGGGGACCATCCTGTCTATTCAAGATGATCAAACTACATTTAAGTTGGGTTTAAACAGTAACGCACTTGAGTCCAGGCATGAGGATCCCCAGCCCTGGGTCCTGTGTTTTAGGACGAATAAACACACACCACGCCCAATCAGCTTACTGATATTTACACGAGAGCCCCTGTTGCTCAGAGCTGGCGTGGGGGAGTGGATAAACCTAAACGTCTACTCTTGTTGTTGTAGCCACCAGCCCCCGATAGACACACGGACCACCAGAAATCAGTGAGTTATAGGAAACACACTCTTTATTCAGCCAGCTGGGTCTGCCAGGGGTATGCAGACCCCAAATTAAGCAGCCCCAAAATGTAGAGGTACAGGGTTTTTAAGCCCTAAACCCCATTCCTCATTCTGTCTGAACACAAAAGTCTATTTTTCTTCTATTTACTAACTGTCAGCCCACAGGTAGGTTGTACAAGCGGGAGTACAGAAGCAGAAAGCTTATTGTTAGAATGTTATGTTCCCATGGGTGATAGCCTATGTTCCCATGGGTGATAGCCTATGTTCCCATGGGCGATAGCCAAGCAGTAATTTTCCAGCCAGCACATCGTGACCGATATTGTTCAGGCCCAGGAAAACGCTTCACATTTATTGCCCTGTGTCCTCAAAATAAAAAGTGACTCAATCTGAGTGCTCGGAATCTCTGTGGGCTGTCACTAATGATGTTAGGGTGGTACACTGCTCTGGGGCATGGGGAGGGTCTGCGTGGTGCATGAGCTTAGATTTTTTTAAAAAGATGAACTACTTGACAAATCTTTCCTATCAGGTAATGCGAACGCAATAGATTTTTGCATTTCCTAGTAATGCCTAGTGTTCATTTTATTGTTTCACGTATTAATTCCATTTGAGATTTCAGAGGTAATTATAAATTAGCACAATTTTGCAAAAGTTGCACATGGTGGGTCAGGAACATTTTATATCAAATAATATATTATTCTGAAATTTGTATATCAGTTGTTTTAATATAACATACATCATTTTTTTTTTACTGTGGCAACTAAATAGGCTGAATGCTAGAGCTGAGAATGGTAGCTTTTTTATTAAAAATTAGTATGAAATGCAGTTAAATGTAAGTAAATTAAACCTCAGCTTTATTTAAATATTTTTATCATTTTGATCTTTATTGATTATAATTGACAATTTGCCACTTGAATAGTTTTAAATATTTTGAAAAAATCTTAAAAATATATATGAAAAATTTTTTTTATTTCATATTTTTTTAATCCATTAGATCACTACTGTCAGTGTAAGAAACATACTGTGAAAAATCTTGATTATAACAGTTTAATTAGTGATTTTGCTAAAGTGAAGGCAAGAAAAATAAATGAATGGAATACATATATAAGAATGTATGAGTTATGGTTATCTTTATTTGATTATTTATAAAAACATTCCCCAGCCCATTAACAGAACACAAGACATATGCAATAATAATTAAATTCAGTTGTCATTAATATTTTGCTGACTTTGTCACATAGAAACCATAGTCTCATCTGTACTTTTAAAAAATTGTTGTTATGAAGATATATGTATTAAGGTAAGAAGATGGAATGTATTTTATTTAACTATTTTTGCTTGATTTATAACTTAAATATTTTACATATGAATTGTAGGCCTCTACTTGTACTCTTGTCCAAGACCCCACAGATGTTAGAGGCATGACTAGCAACAGAATTAGTGGATATATTTATATACAGTTTGCAGTAACTTTCAAGAAGGGTTATAGTATTGTTCGTCATCCAGGTGTAGGGATGGCTTCCAATACTTACTGTTGCTGACTAACCGGTTTCTGCCTCAGAGGTGCAAGCAGGCCAAAAGTCTTATCGATATAAAAATATTCCTAGCAGTAACTGGCATTCAAAGTGATGAAGAAATAAAGTTTGAAATATATGAAGCCAGAAGATAGTCTATGGAAATTTCAATAATCAGATGTCAAATTGTAAGTGGAGAATTTGGCTGTCAAAGTTCTCACCTTCCGACAACATAGCGTATACAATTTTACTTGCACCATAAATTTTTTCTTTTTTTAATGAGAATTGCATGAAATAGAGTTTACCAGAATTCCAGTGTTTAAATTTCTTACTAATTTGACATAAAAACTGACTTTCACAAAATGACCTACAACTCATAATATGCCACTGCAGAGAAGACAGTGGCACCATACTGGTTAATGAGTTTCATCAATCTAAAGAGTATTTAAAATTAGTCACTTCACAGGAAGACCTGAAGTGCCCTGAGATCTTCGAGCTTAGATACAAAATAAACTTCAATGAGGGTGGCTTGCCCAAATTTGACAATAATCCTAAAAATAATCCTAATACGTTTCTAATAATGATGTGAAACTGAAAGAAACTTTTCCAAATTATCAGTAACAAAAATAATTTTTACCTTGCTGGAGGAAAGACTAAATTTATACCTTCTTTCTAAAAAAAGATATCGTAACAGTTTTGTCATAAGAAGAGGCATCAAAGAACATGTCACCAAAAATGAAGGAAAAAGAATGTTAGAAAAGTATGTCCATTAATAAAAATGTCACATTTCTAGATTTTGTAATGTTTTTGGTATTTGCAAGTTTTTGAAATCATAATTTTGTGACTTCTTTTCTTATTCTAAATATTCACTTTCATATCTGGGTAATTACTTTTAGATTTGAGATTGTATAATCTCAAAGAAAGCCCTACACCATCTGAAATTGCCCCGGTGCTTATCTTGCTAATGATATGTTGATAATATGATCATTTTCAGAAAACAATAAAAGCATTTTCATTCATTAGCAGTGATTTTCAAACTTCGGTGTCCATACCACTCTATAGATAAAGACAATGTCCAATGTGTGCAGGTCTCAGCTGCCATCGAACAAAAGACAAGCAAGGAACATGCCCTTTGGCCCTTCTCCATTGCTACCTAACTCATAATTTCGCAGTGCCGATGGGAGGGTGGTCAAAGGGAAGAGTTAAGATGTCCTGTTGGCACCTGACCTTGTCATTTTTAACTCCTTTCTCTTTAGACTCATCTTTCTCCTCCTTCTCTTTCTTCTTTTAAATAAAATTTATTTTAGTTCCCATTGTCAATGTGGCACATGTTCATAATACAAGCTTTTAAAAAATATGGAGAACTAGAAAGAGGTTTTTAATACATGGTCCCATTGTACTGAGAATGGTATTCGGCCTCTGTGGTCTTCCTCCTAAAAACTCACAATTCCAGTCTACCAATGAGAAAAATGTCATACATATGCAAAATGAAGAACATTCTACAAATGTCTCGGTTCTCAGAATTGTCAATGTCATCAAAAACAAGAAAAGTCTGAGAAACTGGCACCATACAGAGTAGCAGCCTAAGGAGACAGGATAACTAAATGTAATGTGGATGGGGTCCTAGGACAGGAAAAAGATATTAGGAAAATTAATTGAATCTGAATAAAGTATGGAGTTTTGTTTACAATGATGTATCAATATTGGTTCATTAGTTGTGATAAATGTATCATCGTAATGTAAGATGTTACAATAGGGGAAACTGGGTATGGAGTGTATGGGAGTATTTGGGAACCTTCTGCACTACCTTTGCAACTTTTCGATAAAACTAATCTAAAATCAAATGGCTGTTTAAAAACAAATTTATAGAGTAACTATAAATATCTGCATGTGTGTCCCATTTTGCAAATCAGAATCCTTCCTCAGAGACTTGTCGAACTGTAGGTAAAATAAGTATATTTTGAGTTAAATGACTCAATTCCACATTCTCAAAGGATCCATATTCCTCTTTAAAAATTAAACACCTGTACCAAAGAGAATGCTTACATGAGATTCCAAAAATATTGTAGTATGAGAAGTGCTTACATCATTAAAAAAAATACATAGTCCCGAGGCTGGGGCTACATTATCCTTATTCCTAAATCTTTTTTGACATATTTTCTTCAAAATAATTTTCTAGGCGCATTATCACAATTAGGTTATATATATATACACATACATACACACACATATATATATACACACATATATATATATATATGTGTGTGTGTGTGTATATATAGTTTTGTACTGTATTTTATCTCTGAACCTAATAGCATAGGCTTTTCATAAATACCATTTTAGTATCTATATTATATTCTATCAGTATTTGCCTAACCGTTTTTTTTTATTATTGGATACTTAGTATAGTTCCAATTTTTTTTTCACTGTTATAAATAGCCTGGAAGAGGATATCTGTGTACATAAAGCTGTCTTATATATTGAAATTATTCTCTTCTGATTGATTCCCAGAAGTGAAATTACTAGGTCAAGAACTTTTAATGCTTTGGATGAATTCACTGCCTGGATTTTTATTGCAAAATTGGCAGGAGTCAGCATCCTTGAAACAACTCTCTCCATTGCTTTCAAGCCAGTTGGTAGGTTCCCAACTCTACAGCCTCCCAGAATAGACTGTATTCATTTCCTCATTTTTTGTCATGCTGGAAGAAACCAAACATCAATGCATTATTTTATAAGAGAAGTTGATAGAACTTCTGAGGTGTGCTCACTCTGAGAACCACTGAATTAAGAAACAGAGGTGGCGAAATATAATGAGGCAGACAGTATTAGAAAAGTAATAACCAACACAAACTGAGCTCTTTTCTGTGCGTCAATCCTGGACTAAAGGACTTAGGGAAATTATCTTTTTCCACTATCACAGTAGCCCCATGAGGCAGAGGATGCTAATTACCCTCCAATGCCAATTCTCCTCATCTCTGTTAATAACAAAAGCCTGGTTTTCATTTTGCATGTTTCCTCCAGGAATAAAGACTCATTTTCCAGCTTCCTTTGCAGCTACATGTAGCCATGGGACTAAGTGTTGGCTTATGAGTGGCAGAATAAATTTTATATGAGAATTCTTGTAAGCCTTCTTACAAGAGGGGGGACCCATCTTCTTTTTCTTTCCTCCCATTTTACTGCATGGGTCATGGATATGACAGCTGGAGCTCTAGAAGTCATCCAGAAGACTATGGGGATGAGAGCTACACCCCAGGATCCGGGAGGAGTCTGGATTTATACCCAGCTCAATCCTTACTTTATACTATAAAAATAGTACTTGCTAATTGAAACACAGAGCAACGACACAAGCATATTAGGTAGAGAAGAGGAAGGCATTGAGATTGTTATGGGGAGGAAAGTTCTTATCCTATTTGATGCTAAACAGAGAAGATGTGTATAGTATAGTAGAAAGAGCCTAGATTCTAGTCCTGGCCTTGTGACCTTGGACACATTACCTATCTGTATAGGTATGAAGTTTCTTCATCGCCAAGTGAGTGGGTCAGGTTCCCTGTGGCTGGTCTTTAATGTTCCTTTCGTTTCTGGTAGCTATGATCTATGATCTAAAAATAGGGTTGGGAGAAGAAGTGTTGGCCAAAGGGGAAAATAAATGAATAGTTGGTGGTCAAAGGGTACAAACTTTCAGTTATCCGATGAATAAGTTCCAGGGATCTAATGTAAGCATAGTAACTATAGGTAATAATACTAGGTTGCATACTTTAAATTTTCTGGGAGATCTTAAGCCACATACACACAAAAGGTAACTATGTGAGGTGATGGATGTTATTAATTAACTTGATTGTGGTAATCATTTTGCAATGTACATGGAGATCAATTCATCACATACTTTAAATATATACAATTTTATTTGTCAATTATACCTCAATAAATCTGGGAAAAAAAGTGAATAGTTGGGTAAAGGAGAAAAGGTAAACCTAATATTCGATATAAAGTTAGGGCAGGCAAGATGAAAATTATATACTTATTACTAATCAATGTGCAGAAGGAATGTTGGCAATTAGACCAAATTCAGTAACAAGGGAGTGACCCAGTTAATTAGGTATTGCCTATTTATTTATTCATTATTATATGACAAATGAAATGTGTGTGATTGAACTGCAGGTCAGTAGTGCAATTAAGCACGTAAGAAAAGGAAACTAAAGCTTGTTAAGCACCTTTACTTACCAGCTACTAGAGTTAGATGTTACATACACATTACCTCATTTTGTTCTCGCAATTATGAGGTTGATATTTTATTCAGATAGGGAAGGTGAAGTTATATGGCTTAAAGAAGTAATCCCCAAGATAATTTTAAAAACCACCTTGAACTCATTACAAACCCTAAACACTGCAATGTCTCACAATGGCCTTTCACATTAGTGGTCCTTCCTGACCTCTGCTGCATTTACTTTTCCTGATTCTTGTAGCACACATCTTTATCTTTAGGTCTCTGAAATAACCTGTTTTCCTACCTGTTTCTATGGCTCCTCTGGCTCCATCACTAGTGGCTTTTTCGATTTTCTTTGTTATTCTTCAAATACAATTATTCCACAAGATTCTTCTCTTTTCTTCACATTTTGTAGATTCCTAGGTATTTTCACCTGTGGCAAGATCATTTCCTCCTATGACTTCACCTTTGTCTCTATGTGAGACACTCCACCCCTTTTCCAAAGCTTCTGGCCTGGCATTACCAGCTGTCTTCTGGACCTTTCTGAGTGCTTTATCTGAATCATTAAGTCATCGTATCCAAGTTCTAAGAAACTCTTTTCTCTCCAAAGAGCTCTTCTTCATCCCTTCCCTGTTCTGTTGTAGGAACTAGTTATGATCTGGAAACTGCCACATCATCTTTGACACTCTCAAGGTCCCTGGCTTCCAGAGAGACCTGCTGGGCCCTGTCGATGCTTCCTCTATGCTGTCTCCCTCAAGCATTTCCTACTGTAGGACTCATTGTCACAGTCCCCACTCAGGATGTCATCTCTTGCCTGAATCATTGTTTTGACCCAGGCTTCTGTCTCCCCAGTCATGCATCCAAGATATTATCTACAGATCAACCACCTTGAATCACATCTCTGATTGCACTCTCCATGTCTGTCTATTGAATGCAGCTCAAACTACTTAACTTGCACACAGGCTCTCCTCGAACTCTCCTCAGTACAGCTTCTGAGCCTTCAAGTTCACGTCCTTTTATACTCATTGCTTCTGTTGGCCTGCCGAGGTTCTGCTCATGATGGTTTTTCCCCTTTGATGGTCCCTCCCCACCCTTCTCCACATGCTAAATCCTCCTCATAATTCAACGCCTAGTTTGAGTGAAATAATCTCTTTCATGAATATTTTTCCTGATTCCACTTAGGAATATAAAATTTCTCCAGTTTCTGAGTAC
>NW_011888827.1:4209339-4214694 GCF_000151845.1 Pteropus vampyrus
TCTTGTCTTGGTCCAAATTTCTATAATTATAATTTTCAACAACTTATGGGGAAGGAAGCAATGCTACAAGTTTATTCATTTCATTCTTCATATTTTCTAGTACATGTAAGCACTTAAAAAAATTTAACTTCAGACCTGGTTCCCATTCCCTGAAATCCAAAGGTCACCATTACATATTGTTCTCCTTGACATACTAAAATAGGTATATGTATCTCAATAAAACAAAAAATATATATTCCCACAACAAATGCCAAGAATTCAACTTTGGTACTGATAAACAATTACCTCTAATAAGGCTAAATATTGAATTTCAATATAGTTCAATATAATTTATGCAAGCTTCCACATTTCCAATATGTCTAGTTTCCATCTTAATGAATTTAAATTTTCCGTGGAAAAGATAGGACTTAAGGGTAACTTGGAGGCAGGTTTTCTTTCTTCGCAAGAAAGCCAGTATTGGGGCTGCTACGGACAGAATGACATGCTACTATCTGAGGTTTATTGAATGTATATCCTTAAGGTCTTCATATGATAAATCACAAAACACATTTTAACCAAAGTACTTATTTCCTTCTGGCAGATTTTATATTTAAATTTTACATGACAGTACATGGTATAGAAAAGATGACCCAATTTAACATCTGGAGAGAGCTGTGTGAGCAACTTCTCTGCAGATAAAGAGATAAATAGAAATAAAGGGTCTTGGTTTCTTCTGATATTGCCACTAGCTAGCTATGACCTAGACAATACACTCTTTCTGAGTTTAACTCCCTAATCTATAAAATGAGGAAGCTGAACTTTGTGATGTAAGGTATTCTGTGGTTCTAAACAGCTTTGAATTTTAAGGATTGCATTCATAGATATTTGAGTAAACTCTTCCAAGGGGGGAAAAAACTTGACCAGTTTGGCTTCCTCTCTCACAATAATGCTGGTGCTATCACTGTAAAATCATCCTTGTGTGATTATCTCTTACCATCTATGCTGACTCAGTGTTTATCACAGTCAGGTGGTGACTCTTGGCACCACCCAGAAAGAAGCTCTTCTCTTGTGGCAGGATATCATTAAGTAATTTTAAGAATGGAGAATGACTTGAACTGCAACTGAAAAAGCCAAAGTATCAGTATGTCTTGATGAGTAAAGGGACTGATTTAGGTGCAGCCAAATCTGAGAGCTTGCAGTGGTATGAGAAAAATCAGCACCACTGTTACTTTAATAGAACAGAAACTGAGATCAGCTTTTGTCCTCATCGTGGAAGGAGATCATAAGGAAGCAATAACAAGGAGCTGAACACCTTTAATCTCCCCCTTAAGAATAAAGCCCGCCCCCCTCGGGCTGGGAGACTCCTAAGAAAGGAATAGGACCACCTGACAGAAAGTGAAGAGCTCAAACTAAGAAAGACTTCTAAAAAGTGGAATGTCCTCAAATGGAAACTAACCGATTACTTCAATAATATATTTGAGAACCTTTTTTCACTTGTTATAAATAGGATATTAGGGATTTAAATATTGAATCTGCCCTCAAGGAGACTGCAGTTTAGTAGAAGTCATACGACATATGCACAAGGAATTCCAAGACCAGAAAGAAGGTAAAATGTATGAACTGAGTAGAAAATTAATACATTCAATGTCAGTGGCAATGTTCAAGGAGAGATTGCATGACTATTTGGGGTGACGTAAGAGAGATTTATACATCCGGTAGGAAGTTAAAGTGCATGACCTTCAAGATCCTTTCCAACAAATACTCTGTGATTTTATTAGACTGTCACAATAGTAAGGATTTTATAAAAAACAGGATTGTCTGATTTTCTGTTCCACTCACATCTCAGCTGTTTTTCTTGCAGAAGTGCAGCTCTCTTATATATTATCATTTCCAACATTAGTTCTTGGAACAAATATTCTTAATTAATTTACTTAAAACATGTCTGAAAATTCAATCAGTTAGAAAAAGCCAACAGAGCACATTTAAAACTATTTCTAAAAGACAGATACGAACATTTTTCCAACATAATTATGATGGATTTTTAAAGGAAAACTTAATTATTTTATTTAATACAAGCCAAAAAATAGGACTAATATAATAAGCTTACATACATCTATAATTTCCATTTACTCTTCATACTATTTTAGCTTTACGATTAATTGTTCAGAATCTTATTTCACAGTCACTCAACTTTTATTGACTTTGATATTGACAGACTTGGTACGTTATAAAGTCTTATGTGGCATGATATATAATTAAAATACATAAGTTACATTAATGGATCCATGTCAGAGAACACCGATTTGCCTCTGAGAAAAATGTAAACCCACATTAACTGACTGATTACAGAAAAGCCTATTAGGGCCATTAACCGCCTCGCCTCTGCCTGACAGCATTGGTGCTGGCAGCCACACAAGTCGCCGGGAGCCCTGCAAGCTCAGACTGCTCTACTTTACTATGACTTCTGTTAACAGTAAATTCATGTTCAAACAGCCTGCTGCATAAACTTTTCAAACGTAAAGCCACTGGGTTAGATTAAAGAAATGTCTTAAAGCATTAGTAAAAACATCTTTTCCCGGAACTACCCACTAGCAACTTTGATTAGGACTTTAAATAGTCCCCCAACACTGCCTAAGCTCATCTGTTTTTATGTGGGATTGTGAAGAGTAATTTTATTTCTAAGTTACTATGGTAAGGGAGCCTCTCACTATCGTTTCCACATACTCTTCCATAAATGCAGTTGAATGGTAATGGGTATGGTCCAAGAACACTGAGTTATAAATAAATAAGTGGCAGGATCTGGTCCACTGTGTACAGGTCAAGACACTGTTCTTACACCCAAGGGTGGTAAAGCTATAGCAACTGATTTGCTACCCAAACTAACAAGAGGTTGCTATGTAAACCAGAAAGCAAATTTATTAATATGTAAGAGGAAAATCATTTCTGAGGCGAAAAGATACTCTACTGCCTGGTAATTCTGCCTCCCCCCACACCAGGCCACATCGATAATGTTCCTGTTTCTTGGTGAGCATAATATCTGACCAAGGATAGCTTGCTGAATGATATTTATGGCCACCGTTACCCATCTAGGAAAAGACCAATGCATCTATCTCCACAGTAACAATATCCTCGAGGCCACTGGTTGAGTATATTTTTCCCCCTGGACAGTGCTGGAGACACTAACAAATTCTTGCTCTTTAGAATCTCTGTTTCTAGACACCATACAGGTCATTCTCTTTAATATGTTCTTCCATCAAAGGATAATTAAGCATCATAGAAAGGCTAAGGTCAAGGCATGGGTTACTCAGTGCCTACAGGGGCCAGCTGGTCATTTAGATGTGAGAGAAATCAAGTGTCAGAAAAACAACCAAGTTTATTTTATATCTCTTGAACATAGTACAAAAAGGTATATATGATATTTTTAGACATATTTTGAAGTTTTAAAAAAATTGAAAAAATAGAAATATTTCATTACTGAAGTTTTCTTTCATAATTTGTTACTCTTTAAACTTGTTTCTGAAACCTACATAATTTATCACCATTGGGCCAAGCGAACCTAAACCAAAATCTTTCAACTGGGTGCAATACTTTGATTTACTCAGTTTTGTATGCAAAATGGAGTTGACAAACACTGGTGCTGTTTAACATGCGTAGACTGTTTATGCAATGCTGGAGACATGAGTTCAATTCTGGCATTTCAACATCATTGTACTTAGTTTTCAGTTACTTATTGCTTTGCAGTTCAATAACTTCAATCTGTGGCTCTTTTTTTTCCATTTTATCAATATCGAATTATAAAGGTAAGCTTTCCATGTTTCGGTGTTAGTTTATTTTCATAAAGTTAAAAAATCAGAGAACCTTTCTCAAATTTCATTTTCCATTCTACAGCTTTGCTAATGCAGTTCAAGCCATGACTTTCATTTCAGGAAAATGATTTAGTATAGGATAATGAGCCAGATTATTCCTTGCCAAATTAGTTTCTCAAAGGCACAATTTCACTTCAAGTGAGCAAATCGAATCATACACTTGTATAGCTATTTGTGAATGCCTTTGCAGAGAACTATTCAAAGTTGATAGGTTCTAACGTTAACCAAAAAGGCCAAGACGTTGATCCACTTCTCACTGTTGAGAGATTGAGTGGGGATTTTCTTAAGTGACATAAATGTCAAAAAATCTCTCTCTGTACTCAGCTACATAAGCCCATGCACTACAGCTGGTTGCCGGAGTGACATCTATTCATAAAAAGCAGCCCTGGAGTATCTGGATTTCATGCTGTGGGATTCTGTCCAGTTCACAGTGTTAATGCTGCACGGTCATAGTACATTACATTTTAAATTATTTGGCACAAAGCAATTCCTGGAAAAATGATGTAATCAGAACACCTTAATTCTATGTCTCTCGGAAAATGTTCCTTTCCTTACATTTTCACATTAACACTGTCCATTGCAGGAGCTGAATCACACTGACTGATTTTAACCAACTACATTACATTTTGCAATTTTCTTATGGTCAAAGATTAGTCATTTGCTGAGTTCCAATCAGAGCCTCTCATCTTCTGACACATAAAAACTCTTGTATCGCCAATTCAATATACAATATTAATGATATTTGTATCTGTGCTCTCATTATCTATAACAAAAAATGCTACAACCTATTTAACTTTTTTTTTATACAACTTTTCTGTAAGTGCTAAGACATGACTTCAATATGCCGGTCAACAGTATTTCCAGTAAGACTTAAATTTACAAATGTTTCTCTGGTAGAATACATAATCTCTGCTGTCTTCTGCGATGCTCTTATATAAACCTGCCATCTATAAAAGCTTTTTGCTGTTTGGGCATTTTCCCACTTACTATATAACCTCATTTATAGTAGCATCAGATATTTTATTCATATTCAAAAACAATTTTTGTTGACATTTCATTCCCATTTTCAGGTTAAGTTTTTCATTTCTCATCTTCTCCATATGCCGGTCGTAGATCTTACTGTAGTTTATTTCATAATGGTTTCGTATCATTTATTTCATATTTCACAACCCCTTAAGTTGGGGTTCTTTCAATATGAACATCTTTTATTTGCATCTTATATATAGATGAATATTCTTCATCAGAGAAAAATGATCTCTTCCACTGTGTCTGATCAAGCATCTTTCGCCCAGAGATAGGGGTATAGAGAAGCGATTATCTATTCTAGAACAAACAAGTGCAAGTGGCAACTGAAATCAGCTTCGGCAAGAGAGAGACAATCCGGAGTGGTGGCAATTGTGGCTAATTAAAGAACAAATACTTTATCTAAGGGAATAGTTGCTGTTGCTCCATATAAAAAAAGACGGCTGATTTTTTTTTTTTTTCCATGTAGAAATGCAGGTCTAGTATT
>NW_011888827.1:4215974-4232788 GCF_000151845.1 Pteropus vampyrus
GGAAGTTCGCTGCTTCTACCTAGTTCTCTGACCTCTTCTCTGTCCCTCTCTCATCTCTTTATACCTGAATCTTCCCAGGGACCCCCAACTTTTTCTCCTTCTGTTATGCAGATCAATTTTTTCTCTTTACAACTTTTACCCTCGAGCTTGCATATGGAAACCAATCAAGATAAGAACAGAGGAAACTATCTGTACAAGTCAGGTGACCAACCTTCCCAGTTCTTAGTGATATCCTTAATAGGTCATTGGTCTCAGGCAACACATTTAACTGCTCGTTGTTTTTTTTTTTTTTACACATAAAATGGAGACAGTATCACCTATTGAACCAATTTCATACATTTTCCTGAAAGTTTCACATGAATTAGTGAATATATTAGGAATATAAGGGTTTAAATTCCTAATAAAATTCAGCATATTTTAAATAAAGATCTTAGGAGTTTTCATGATGATCAGTGTGTACAAGGAATGTAATCCGGTCTGCTTAACAAAATATATCAAACTTGTTCCCTTCAAAAAATGGAACCCAGAACAATGTTGTTTATGTTAAAGACTATATCCGTTTCAACATTTCAATTTTTTGCATTTCTTAGACAACATAGGACAAAATCTAATGTGGAGTTACCAATAAAATTATCCCAATATACTTTCTGACTGAACTCAGCCCAAGCAATATCCCCAGCCAATGAGACCACATAGCCAAGAATCACAAAAACTAAAGAAACGTTTCCTAATACTAATTGTCCGCATTACACAGGCAGAAAGCTGTTGCCCACAGAGTCAGGGGAAGGCCAAAAATATGTGTTGTCAGAACATAAGGAGAGAAGCCAAATTTAGCTTTGGCTCTGTCCTATCTAAAGCTTACGTATGAGTGAACCTGCTATGAGTATGAATACTTAGCAATATTATAATAAAGTTCATGACTGGATGTGAATAGTCATAAGATCATGACTATAAAAGAGTCCTACCCCAAGGGTCTACACTGGGGCGTGGCCTCAGGGCAGGGAAACATTCCTGGTAGCCCTCAGAAATGGCCATGCCCTAGAGATGTGTGCTGCAGCTCCTGGGAGTCCATGACAATGACGACTTCCTCACACGGGCTGTCACACTGATAAGCAGCACATCTGATACAGCTAGCAGCAGTGCAGAGAAGGGCGACTGCCTCCCCGGTGGGGGAACAGCTAAGAAAAGTGTCTTGGGAAAGAAATGACTCACACTGTTAAGAATCAGGTATGATATACTGATACCATGGCCTCAGTGAGTGGTTCGCAAATTTCCTAAAATATAATCTGGGTAACTGGGAGCTTAAAAAAACAAAACAAACAAACAAACAAAAAACCCTGTATAATTCCATCTGTATTCAGACTTTACACTTTAGTTTTCAAATCACTTGAAAACTAAAATGTGTATCTCTTTTTCTAAGGGGAAAAAACTGAAAACCAATTAAGTAAATGTTAAAAGGGCCTCAGAGTAGGAGGACAACACCAAAGTCCCATCAAAAAGGCTCCAAACCTACAGCTGCAGGAACATTTTGAGAGGCCACCAGTGATTCATCAAATAAGAACCTAAGCACCTATATTTAGTGCTTACGAGCTACTCAGTTTTCACCATATTTTTGTCCAATAAATGTGAAGTACTGCTGAATTATTTTATATAGCTTACTAGAATAATGTTGTTCCATGATATTAAATTCACCAGCACAGAGCTGCTCTCTGGAATATCAAGCAGGTACTGAGTCCTGAATTTGTGCCAGTACATTACAATCATAAACCACAATTTCCTCTGCTTCACGGAAGAAGTCAAATCAAAGGCTCATTCTTAAAGGACAATGTCATCTATAAAATAGAACAAAGAAAGCCCTTGATCCTATCTTAGAGTCCAGAAGTTCTAGAATGATGTCTACAATTATGTCTGTTTAATTTACATTGATTACAATCTGCTTTCTGGGCTACAAGGAGGATGCATGTTTTGGAAGTATGGACAGAGAGAAGCCGTAATAAGAGGCTTAAATAGTTAAGCTTGGTGGGGACAGAAAATGGGTGGCTGGATAAATAGGACTTGAAATTTCTGATAAGAATAGCAAGGAGAATCTCAGCCTTTTCACATGGAGTCAGGCGTCAGTCCCTTGATGGAGAGGAGTTTTCCAGAAGAGAATGTCTAGACTCAGGAATATGTCCCTTAGTGGCCAGTACAGTGTTTGGTGATTTTTTTCTCCAAATAGAAGAGAGACTAAGAAGGGGCAAGAGAACGAAGCACTAGAGATTTACAGGATAAAATAAATAAACCAGCTGACAGAGATACGTCAGTATAAACCATTCTTCCTCAGTTTCCGCAATAGCCTACAGAGGAGTCCGAAGGTGTGAAAAATAATTATCTTTGGCTCTGAGCCTCTACCAACAAAATAGACCTTTATGGCACAATCATAGTTGTATTGTAGTTACTTGCAACTGACAGATCGTTAGGATAGTTTCTGACACTGAGTCTGAATGAATGGATCAGTTTGTCTTGGTTGATATTAGGCAGACTGTCAACTAAGGGATTATTTAAACTGCCCTCATGGTTGCCACCAGCAAATGGTCAGGTGGAAAGGCTGATGTAGATAAGATTATCAGATCCAAGAATGCCATCAAGACTCAGCAGGTTTCTTATCACTCCAGGCTCACATGTCTTATATTAGAAACCAGAGTCTGTCCAGTGAAGACGAAAAGATGCTGCCTCACCTGGCTTCAGTTGTCTCCAAGCAAAGAATTCACAAGACAATCCTAAAGGCTGCTCTGCCTGTATCTACACTTCACTCATTTTTAACAAGTTGATCTTTGCAAAAAACTGTGAAGTAACCAAGATTGTTATCTGTCATGGGTGCTGAGGAATCCAACTCTGAAATACACAGTACAGTGTGCAGATGGGCCAATAGCTCCGGAATGGCCAACTGAAAAACTTTTTCCCCAGTGAACTCAATAATACCAGAACCATTAAAGTGTTTCTCAGCCTTAGCTGAATATTCAGTTCAGCTGAATTAGCTGGGGAGCATTAAAGCCTTGGCATCGATTTTTGTTTGCTTGCTTGTTTTGTTTATTCAGCACTTTTTTCTCTTCTAAAATTTTTTTAAATTGAGGTATATTTCACGCTCAATAAAATATACGGATCTTCAGAGTCTATTTCAATGAGTTTTTTTTTATTGTGCTGAAGCACAGATAACATGAAATTTACCATTTTAACCATTTTTAAGTGTACGGTTCAGTGGCATTGAGTACATTCACACTGTTGTGCAGCCGTCACCATCATCCACATCCAGAACTTAATATCCCCAAACGAAACTCTGTACCCATTAAACACTAACTCTTCTATGCTGTGGAACATCTTTTCATGTGCTTGTTTGCCATCTGTATATCTTCTTTTGTGAGGGTTCTGTTAAGATCTTTAGTTCATTTTTTAATTGGGTTCTTTGTTTTCTTATTGTTGAGTTTTAAAAGTTTTTTATATATTTTGGATAACAGTCCTTTAACAGACTTGTTTTTGTAAAAATTTTCTTCCAATCTGTGGTTTATCTTAATCTCTTGACTTTGCCTTTTACAGAGCAGTTTTTAATTTCAATGAAGTCTAGTTATTCAATTTGTTCTTCATTCATCTTTTAAATGTTAATCTAGAATATAAAAGGAATTCCTATGTCAGAATTATGAGCTACAAATATTTTCCTGTCTGTACCATGTCTTTTCATGTTTTTAAATAACTTTTTGATGAGCAAAAATTTTTTATAAAAAAGTTTTTTTTTTTATTTTTAATGGGTTAGCACTTTTTGTGCCCTGTCCAAAAAAAATAAAAAAATTGCTGCCTACTCCAAAGTTACTAAGATGTTCTATTTTTTCCTTCTAAAAGGTTTCAGGCACTGGGTTTTACATTTAGGTCCATAATCCTCAGATTAAGTTTGAGTGTGTAGTGAGACAAGGATTTAAGAGGGTTTTTTTTTGTTGCTTGTTTTTTTTCCTATATGGATATTCAGACTTTCCAGTAATATTTGTTTTAAAAAAACTTTCCTTTTCCCCAGCTGGGTGCCTTGGTACCTGGGTCAAAAATCAGTTGATTATATATATATATGTAAGACTTTTTCTGAACTCTCTGTTCTGTTCCATTGATCTATATGTTTACCTTTGTGCCAATACCACAGTCTTGATTTAAGCTTTAAGGAGTAAGTCTTGAAATCAGGCAGTGTAATTCTACCAACTCGGCTTGTTTTTCAAGATTGTTTTGGCTATTCTGGATCCCTTGTATTTGGGTACAAATTTTAAAATCAGCTTGTGTATTTCATCACAAAATCCTCCTGGTATTTTAATAGCTATTTCATTGAGTGTATAGACTTGGAGAGAACTGACATCCAGATGATATTGAGCCTTCTGACCTATGAACATAATATATCTCTTCATTTACTTAGACATTCTATAATTTCTCTGAGTAATATTTCATACCTTTCAATGCAGAAGTCTTGTACATCTTTTGTAAGATATTTTCCAAAGTATTTGATGTTTTTTGACACCTTTGTACTTAACATCATTTTAAATTTAATTTTTAATTGTTCGTTGCTCACATATAGAAATACAATTAATTTTTTAATATTGCCTGTGTATCTTGTGATCTTGCTAAATTCACTTGTTCTACTCTGTTTTGGGATGATTCTGTAGAATTTTTTATAGACTCACTGATGTCATCTGTGAATAACGAGAATTGTACGTTTTTCTACTTTTCATGTCTTTTGTGTTTTCGTCTTGCCTTAATGCACTAGCAAGAACCTGTAGTACAAACGGTGAAAGCAAAATCCTTGTCCTGTTTCCAATCTCACTCCAGTCAGACTCGTTTTTTATTTCTGACCCTCAGAACTACAAGATAATAAAGAGATGTTTTAGGCAACCGAGTTTGTGATAATTTGTCACAGCAGCAGTAGATAACTAATGAAATATATCATCATCTATCCATCCATCTGTATATGATATCTGTACTCACATATGGAAGCTACAGATTACAGGTTTTTAAAATGTTACTGTACTAGATTTTCTAAATTGTATTTTTTGCTTAACAATGTATCATGAACATTTTTCAAAAATGATAACATAAATATTCCTCAATCTTTAATAGTTGCATAATATGCCCTTGATTTCATATTTAGGTCATTTCCAATTTTTTTAAAACTACAAATGATGTACTCTTGTTCACAAACATTCACACTACCTATGCTGGTATCCAGTAGTACCTTATAGGTTATAAATTATGAAATTAAAATGTTGATAAAATCTCCAAAAATATTGTAATGTAAGAGCTTTCATCTCTATTTTCACCAATATTGGCATAATCTTTTTAATTTTCGACAATTTACAGAAAAAATTTATAGTTTTTATTTGCATTTCTTTGATTATAAATGAATCTGAGCATCTTTTCATATATTAGCCTTTGAATCTTTTTCTATTGATATTGATATTTCTTGCCTATTTTTTTATCATTTCCTTTTCTATTAATTTTTTGAAGTTCTCTATATATTATTCATGTTAACTCTTCATTTATCACCTGTTGCAAATATATTTTCCCAGTTTTGTGTGTGTGTATGTGTGTATGTTTGTGTGTTGAATGTCTTTTGTTGTATGTATTAGATTCAGGTGAATGTTCGTAAAGTGTTTGGCACACTGTTCAGTATATACTAGACATTCAATTCATGGAAATATTGTTATTAATTTTGTCCTGTGCATGGTTGATACTATGAGCCTATCTTGTCTTTTAGGAAGCTAAATGCTTTATTTTCTATACACTCTTGATTATGTGAGAACCTCCTTCCCCGGCCACACCCCTGCCACACACACACCAGTCGTGGAGAACTATGGCTTACTTAATCCATAGTTCTAAGAAATAGTCTGCTAACAAATCAGCTAAATTTAAATCTTCTACAGGATATTGAATTTTAATTAATCTAATCCAACTCACACTAAAACACTAATACCATATTTCGTGACAAGCATAAGAAAATAACTGAAATTCTTATGACTCATTCTTAAGAAGAGAATGTCCTCACACTGGAAAACAGGTGCAACAGGTGTCAGTCAGCCTTCTAGTCACTGTTTCCTGCTCCCTGGATGAGAAATAACGTACTGGACAAGAGATGAAGATTGTTGATGTAATTTGCTGTGTTCCCTGTGTACTTTCTGCCACAGGAAAAGATTTTACTGAAATATCTTGCTTGGCCTCATCCAATAGGCTTCAATAATATAAACAGCTTCTGCAGGTGTTGCTAGATAAGATGGGTACATTAAAGAATGACAGGCTCCGTGTGAACCTAGGTTTAAAAAGAGGTAGAGTTCCTGTGAGGAAATGAGAGAGAGCTAAGTATACCTGCGAACAAGGCCCATTGAGTGACAGATACTAACTATTCCTGTATGCTCTACTAATAAGTCATTTACCTACCAACGACACCTTCCTTTGGCCCAGATTAATTAAGCCTGACCCAGTATTTTGTCACTGAGGTTGTTCAGTCACTAGGAGAAGTAGAAAGCTGGTGAGTATTAGCATTACGATGATATCCATCATATGTTTTATCTCATCTTTAAGCAGCCTCATCTAAATTTTTAACAAAAACAATTCATTCAATTACACATTTATTCAACAAATATCTATTACCCATTTACTAAAAGTTTTTACTCACTCTCGTATATTTAGTATCCAGCACTGAGCCTGGAAGATTGTTGATGTTTAATAAACATTTATTTGATAAATGAATGAATGGATGAAAGAATGAATGAAATCAGACCCTGTGCTGAGCAGTATGGACTTGTTTGAATCTTTATCTTTCTTGACAGTATTTGAAGCAGCTCATTCGTTTCTTATCTAAAGCTCTAATCCTAGGTTTCCTCAATGTCATACTCACCTGTTTTTTCTCCCACCTTTTAGGGCAATCCTTGCTGTTCCTTGCTGGCTTCTCTTCCTCTACTTGACCCTTAAATGTTGATAGTTCCTCCAGAGTCTGTCATAGTCCTTTTTCTAAGTCTACTCACTCTCCCTAGGCCATTTAATCCATTTCCAGCTCTTAAATTATTGTCTACATGTGGACAACGAACCTTTATTTCCAACCCAGGTTTCTCTCTTGAGTGACAGATCATACATCTAGTTGTTTCTGGGCTTCTCCACTTAGATATATTGCAGATACCTCAAATTTTCATAATCAACTGGAACTCATCATTTCCCCCTTCACCTCCCTTCGAACTGCCACTGCCTCATGACACACTCTCCATAAATAGTCCTTCCAGGCAACCTGGCACTGAAGCTAGAAACCTGGAAGTCATGTTTGATTCCTCTGTCTTTTTCGCTTCTCCCTTCTACTTTCTTCTACACAACCAATCGTGAAGTCCTTTTAATTCTAGGGCTTAAATTTTCCCAAATCTGACTCCTCCCAATCTTTGCCACAAAATGTTTGCCCAAGCTACTACCAATGTTTACCTCCTCCTACTACAATAGCCGCTAGTCTTGGTCCTCTTCAGTTTCTTTCCCATACTGTAGTAGGAAAGAACGACTTAATGTAAATATGGTCATATTCTTCCTCTGCTTGAAACCTTTGTCCATTGTCTTTAAGGTAAAATCCAAACAGCTGAGAAAACTTACAGTGCATTCGAGATCTGACCTAGCTTATCATTTCCGTACGAGATGAGATTCAGTTCCTTGAACACTCATGGTATCATCTCTTACCTCAGGGGTTTCACACAGGCCCTTTCTTCTTCCTGATATGGTCACCTCTCACCTCTACTTCACCCTTCATCACACGAAATCATTCATTCTCTGCATGTGTTCTCACAGTACCCTTAAAACCAGTATCATAAAATTTAATTACTCTGTAATTCCTTATTAATTTATATTCCTAATTAAAAATGAACTTTGTCAGTGCAGGGATAATGTGTATATTCCACCCTCTTTCTAGCATTAGCACCATGTCTGGTACACAGTAGTCATTCAATAAGTACTTGTAGTCTAAATGGATAAATGGGATTCAAATAAATAAAAATAAAATGGTCTCTACCTTCAAAGGGCGTAGAGGACACAGAAAGGCGAAAAGATAGATTATAATTGAGCACCGATGTAGGCACGTGTAAAAGTAAAAAAAAGAATTAAGAGACTGATTAATTTGACCTATATTGACAAGGGCAAAGAAAGTCTTTACAGAAAAAGTGACACCTGAATCCAACCTTAAAGCATAAATATACATTCGCAGTCCCTGGAATAGAGTAAGTGCTTTTGCAGGTACTGCACAGCACTCCTTCCTTCTTGTGGTAATGTCGCTCCCATTTTCTTTTGGAGAAACATGCTTTCCCTTTCTCAGTGCAAGAGGTTAGCTTTAAGCTGCTAGCGTTTCCTGCTCCACCCTTCAGCCTGGCCTGGCCAATCAGAATAATAGCGTGGTCCAGGCACAGGCACCTTGTCTATGGCAGGCCAATGAGAGCCAGCTCAGAGACGTGCTAGAACTATTGGGGAAAAGTGCTCTCTTTTCATGGGGATAATAAAAGCTTGAAGCTGCCAGTAGCCATCTTTGCCACCACATGGCAGAGTTTTCCTGAAGATGAAGCTGGAAGAATGAAAAATAGATGTACCGTTGGAAAGAGAGACTGGTCTAACTACTTTGTCTGAGCCCTTGGATCCAGCTGAGCCTAAAGTCAAGCTGCACGTAGGACTTCTTAGTTAAGTGAGCCAGAACACTCTTTTGTTTCTTTAAGCTAACTGGTGTTGGATACCTGGTCTTTTGCAAGTAAAAGTGTCCCAACTTATTCAACACTCAATAAATATTTTTTAAAATATACACAAAGTTAACAGGTGGAAAACATGAGACAAGGTTCTAGGTCAAAGGAATAAACAGCATAAGCAAAGAAGGAAATTAAGTTTTAGATAACTTAATGTAAACTTTCTTAGAAATGGAGAAAAGTATATATATTCCTGTTCTCAGCAGCCCACAGATGTAAGGTTTCTGAATCTCCTAAGGCACCTATTTGAAGGTTCCTTCTTTATCTCTCAAACTGTCATCCGTAAGAATCATGGTACATTGTAAAAGAATGATTTGTCCAGTTTTGTTCAAAGAAGGCTATATATTTTGTTCATGTTCCGAACAAAATGATTCAAGGCAACATTACAGAACTCATTTATCATATCTATATTAAGCTATTAAAATCAATCCTAAGCTAACCACTATGAAGTCATTCTTCTTGACAAGCACCAGGAAACAATTCTTATTCTTAATTTGTAACTGGTAGATTTGCATAACCTGTGCCATCTTCAAACAGCAGGCATAATGACTAGAGCACTGCCAACTCATGATGACATGACTTCACTACCTTATCTGCATTATCGAATTACACATCTATTCGAATAGGTCTTTTCGACTTGTCTTGTGTAATTTCGATGTTGCAACTTTTCTATAGACACAAAACCCCATTTCTATCTTAACATAATTCAAACATAATTCTTAGACAGTTCTTATTTCCGGCACACCTTTCTTTTTGTTTAATTGGAAATCTTAAAGAATTTATATAACAAAAATATAAAAAGAGTATCAATTGGCTTTTGAACCTCTACAACCTAGGTCTTAAACTAACTTTAACTAACATTTATTAAAAATACACTAATTGTTAGCGATTCATAGACTTAATACTGGTGCTTGAATTTTAGTTATACCTAGGAATTCTACTAAATTTAATCATTATGCCCCCTATGATCTTAAGAAGGAAATTAAATATAAAATAAAGGAAAGAATAGATAATCCTTATGACTGTATCCTTGCCTAAATTTCCCATATTCATAGTACCCAGTGTCCTAAAATATCTCATGTTGGATTGAGATGCTCTAACACAGTGAATAATAAATGAAAATTGAAGTAAGTTTTTGGCACATATAAATTGGCTTGATAAATGAGATCTCATGGACACCCAGTTGAAATAGTTTATATGACCCATGTAAATTAAAACAGAGCCTTCAAGGATAAAAACTTGTTATATAAAACCTAATTAATAAAGGGTTGATTATCTCCACAGTTTCTCCATTTAACAGCCCAGTTTTCTCTGTTCTTAAAATTTTGCCTAGAAAAAAATAAAGTCCACCCCACTGTGGCTTACTATAACCTTAATGCCGAAGTCCCATTCATTAAGGTCCCATACCCAATAAACAACCTGATTAAAATTACTGACCCCACCCAGGCAACAACTGTAAACATTTTGCTCTTCGAGATCTGGCTAACATGTTCTGCTTGGTGCCTGTTTCAGCGGCCTTCCAGCTGTGGTTTGCCTTCACCTCCAAAGAGACACAACACCTTTTCCAGGCTGCCCATGGGGCATCGTGACAGCTCTGCCATCACATGCAACCCTTGCAGACAAGATCTTAACTATAGCCACCTTTCTCCAGGAGTACAGGTATCAGATTACACTGATGATGTCCTCTTCCAAGGAGATTCATTTGACACGCTCACATTTCTTTACTAAGAGACATTTTTTGGTTGCTACAGAGGCCAAATGTAGGCCAGGATTCCAGGGCCACTGCTTGTTACTGCTGTGTCAGCAAAGACTTCTTTTTCAATCTTCCCATATTACAAGGAACAAAAGAAATCTTTATTTCTAGTTCTTATAGGTAAATGATCCTTAAACTAGCCCCCTCACCACCAATCACCACTTACACCTAGCCCCTAGTTAAACTAGTCTTCATTTCTCCTTATCTTCATTCAAATTATAGAGTAGGATCAAAGAAAGGATACACATATCATGCTTAAATATTTTTCAAAAATTTTTTGCACAGCTGCATATTTACTTGTTCAATCATTTGTTCATTCATTCACTTATCTAATCCTTCATTGACAGCTGACAGTCTGGGTCCAGAGCGAGATCGTAAAAATGTAAAAATGGATAAAGCGCCATCTCTCCCTATAGGAGCTCAGTTTCCATTTGAAGGCTCTTCTCAAAAGAGGCAATGAATGAGAGAAATACTGAGATTTTCTTTTCAGTTTTCAGTTTTATCCAAGTTATAGCTTAAATAGTCAAACCCTTCCAGTCATGATAGAATAACGAGCACAGGATTTGCTCTCCTATTGAAAACAATGAGAAAATGGGACAGAATACACAGGACAACTTTTTTCAGGCCCTGAAAACAGGAGCTGGCAGAGCAAGCTCATGATTTCTGAGACAGGAACCACAGAAGCTGAGCCTGGGGGCAATTTTGCTCCTGTTGCAGAGAGGCGAGCCCCCAAAAGAAGTAGGTTATGTAGGTGGGTTTCTTGAGTTGAGAAGGCAGAGACCCAAGTTCCAGGCAGCTGAAGCAGCTGGAATTTGTAAGGCAGGGTACTGGAGAAAAGGCTGCTACCCAAACAAGTGGTCAGGGTGGGTACGAGAGGCTTGAATGGGGTGGAGTGGTGGGGCGAGGGCTTAGTCTTCTATGTACTTATCACTGAGTTATACCAAAACTCCATCTCAATTGTTTGAAATTCTTCTTAATAGTTTCAACATCTCAGGTATTCTAGCAATTTCATCTTCTTGGAAGCTCCTCTCTGGAGGCTGCTCTTATGTGGATTGTTGGCTCT
Source organism: Pteropus vampyrus (assembly GCF_000151845.1). Classification (NCBI taxonomy): domain Eukaryota; kingdom Metazoa; phylum Chordata; class Mammalia; order Chiroptera; family Pteropodidae; genus Pteropus; species Pteropus vampyrus. The sequence continues at coordinate 4,227,547 of NW_011888827.1, forward strand.
CTGGCCCTGGTGCACAGCTATGATCCTGGGAGTTACCTGCCCACATCTATGAGAGTCTCACCACCTCTCATGTGAATCGGTAAACCAAGTGTTAGACTGGTCATCCAAGTATTGCTGTGAGGAAGTCCAAAGCCTTCTGACTCCTCATCCTCTAGAGGTGACCTGTTTTTCACTTTGGGAATTCATAGGATCTTATCTGTGTCCTCCATATTCTGAAATTTTGTGATAATGTCACTCAGACAGCAGGTCTAATGCTCAATTCCACAGGGCCCTTCATGGACATTTTCAATCTAAAAACTCATGTACTTTCATTCTTGAAAAATTTTTGTTGTCTCTGCTCTCTTCTTCCTCAGTCTTCTTGTCCTACTTTCTGGGAGTTTTCTTCAACTTTACCTTTTAACTCTTATTTTTTTAAAAAAAAAAATTCTGCTACCATATATTTAATTTCATTTATGCAATTTATTACCAAATTCTTCTTTTCTGACAATATCCATGAATTTTATAAAGTTTTCATCTCCCTGAGTACTCTCTTCCTTTCAAGCTGCTATCCCCCTATTTGTGTAGAAGGCCCTCTTTGTATTAAAGGCATGGCTCTTGAATACTGACTGCTTCTATTTAAGAGTGAGGCTGTGAAAGTTTAATTGAAAGCTCTGGACACCTGGGTAGAGCTTGTCAACTATGGGCGTCACTCTAGGGACTGCCCGGCTAGACGGTTTCACTGAAAATTTTCTTTCCTTAAGTTTTTTCTTCTGAGCTTGTGAAATTCCTCAGAGAGGAATATTCCAGTCTTCTACTTGGAACAGTGTGGTCTTCAAACCTGTATGTACATCAGAGTCACTTAGAGGGCTTGTTATAAGACAAGTTGCTGGGCCACATATAGAGTTTGTGATTCATCAAGTCTGCATATCTAACAAGTTTCTAGATGATACTAACGATGCCGGTCCTGGGACTATACTTTGAGAACACTGGCTGACCTGCAGGATATAATTTGATTGCCCAAAATGAGACCTGAGTTAAAGGGTTGAGATTACAACATTACGTTCTTAATGTTATAATCTCAATCCCTGTGTTGTCAGTAATTATGCTCTAACCTCAACGATGTCTGGCATGCTCTTTCCAAATACCTTCTGTTAGATATTCTCTAGAAAATAAACTTAAAATCCTCTGCTAGTGTTGGGGAGGGGGCTGTCCCCCAGCCGGAATGGGGACTAGGATCTGAGGATCTTAGAGTTTCTTAAACATGCATTCGACCAATCCCTTCGTTTTCAGTCTCACTTTCGCCTCCACTTCCAGAAGTACTCAGTACTGGCAATTTCCAAGTATTTTGAGAATTCTGTAGGGGAAAATCAAGGTTTTCATCTTTCTCTCAGTTTGGGATCTACTTTCTCAAGTTGCTAAGTCATTTCCCATTCATCCATTTCCTTCTCAGCGTCCACAATCATATTGCTGTCAATTCCTCTGCATCTTCTTGTTTTTGTCCATTAGGTCTTTAAAAGAAAATCCTTTTACTGTGATATTAGTGGAGTTTTAGGGAAGAAGCAGAGGTTAAGGCTTATCTGTCAACTTCGACCAGAAGCTAGAAGAGTCTTTAGTGTCCAACAAGCTATGTTCCCAGTCTCTGATTATATCTCAAAATACAAAACAAACAGGATTTGCTCAAAAGCAAACTGAACCGTCCCCAAAATTTCTGCTAGGCTGGTCAGTTTGTTTCAGACTTGGCAGATGGATGTCAGCTATGTTTGAATAGGAAAATCTGTTTCACAGCCTCAGACTTCAGTTGTCCCATAGCCAAGTGTGACTCAAAGCAAGAAATCAAAGTATATAAACCAGAAGGTCATCTTTGTGTATAAAGAGCAACACTACAAACAGTAATCCCCTGCTAAGGTATTCTGTCTGTCCCACACTGCCTTCTGCCAAACAACTACAATGCCTGTGATTCACTGAGCACACACCCAGTGTCAGAATTATGCTAGTTCCTTTACACATTCTGTCTCAGAGAATCTTTACAACAACCTGACAAAATAGATATTTTACTGTTTCATTACTGATTAGGAAACTGAAATCCAGAAGAGTTAAGTAAGTAGCCTAAGGCCACACAGGAAGGGCGGAGCAAGAATAGGATTGCAGGTCTTATTCTAAAGCTACCGCATAACCATTTTGAAATAAGGTCACTTAAAAGCAAATAAAAATATTTATTTTGAACACAAAAGCTATTTCATAATGCAACATGGCATTCTCGAATTTAAGATTTTTACAGATTTGGATCACGCCTTATTCAGTGTGTGGGGGGGTGTGTGCGCGCTTGCGTGTGTGCACACGTGCATGTGTGCGCGCGCACGTGTGACCCATACAGCACCTTTCAGAGACAAACTTCAAGAAATACTCATTAAATCACGGACTGTTATATTTAATAGCTCTGTGAATAATGCACAGGAACGAGTTCAGTCAAGATTATTACAGATACGTATGATAAGTCAGTAGATGAATTTCTGCCAAGGAAATCAACCTTCAGAGACAAACAGAGCTTGTTACTTAATATTACTTTGCAATATCTTCCGTCTTTTAAAACAAAAACAGATTCTAAACATTTGAATCAACAAGGTGGTTTCCCCAAAGGATACTCTGAGGTTAGATATTTTTGCTGCAGTTTATAAAGGTCACTCTGAGGTTTTCTACTTTTTAGGAAGATTTCCAAATGAAAATTTTTACCAGAAAAGGAAGATTCAGCTAGGGGGTAACCATCAAGTTTTTAAATCTAAGAAACAAAGGTGATACAGCTTCATTTAACTACTCAAGAGTGGAAGTAATCCAGTAAAACAGATGAATTAGGGTGGGCACAAGAGTGGAGGCGAAAAATAAGAAAAATATTATAAAAACATGTTTGGGAGAAGCTCTGAAAGGAAAAGCAGAGATGTTAACAATTGGGATGAGGTGGAGATGAAGAGGAGGGGGAAAAATGCTAACGTAAAACTGCCCTGAAATGTCTTTGCTACAGGACTGTAGGACTCTGTTTCCTGGGAGGGAAAAATGTCACTCAGCTACAATACGTTTTCACTTTATTGCAGGCCAGGTGACAGGCCAATAAAAAAATCGTAAAAAATAAAATGTCACTAACTAACAGTAAAATTTTCACTCAGTTTAAAAAGGCTTGCTAAGAAAACTAACCCAAAACATGCTGCACAATTTATTAGACAGCTTAACTTGTTTTAGAGAACACACATATTTCATTGATGTGGTTGGCAGAATAATGCCCCCTTCCAAAGATGTCCACATCCCAATCTCCAAAACCTATGACTATGCTAAGTTACAAGGCAAAGAGGAATTCAGGCTGCAGATGGAATTAAGCCTGTTAACCAGCTGAACCTGCAGAAGAAACGCAGCCCTGACAGCACCTTGCTTTCGGTCCCATGAGACCCACGCCAGACGTCTGACATCCAGAACTGTAAGGTAACAAACGTGTATTGTTTCAAGCCACTAAGTGTGTGGTAACTTGTCACGGCAGCAATAGGAAACTCACACAATTGACTAGCCGATGAATGTAAACGCCTTGTTAGTCTTACCCTACTCTCTAAAGCCAGCCAGCAGACCCTCCTTCAACGTGGTGTGCAAGGTGAAAATAAAATCGCCACTTTTTTTTATTAGAATAAAACTGATTCAGTTTTCCACTATTTCAAATAAGTACATTCCCAGTTGAATTTAATTAATGAGATTGGATGAAAACAGAAATTAGAACTGAATTGAACGTGCACGCAGCCGTGGAGCGCACCATTATTGCGTAACACTGTCCGAGTCTGGCCAAGTCTGCTTTTTTCTGTACCTGCAGAATGGAGTTCACCAAAACACCTCTCCTAAGAATTTCCCCCACGGGTCTGCACGGACACATCGATTCTTTAATTCCAGCGGTGCGTCCTCAGCTATTCCTTCAAGACTCTTCCTCTGTTCCTTTTTAAATGTTCCCATACTAGTGAGTAGTCCCAAGTTCCCATTTAATACTATCAAAATGCTACTGTAGATGGCAAATGGAAATTGGTTGTACTGAATGCAAATTTAAGGGTTTTTTTGTTTGTTTGTTTGTTTTTGCGGGGGCGGGTGGCAGGGGAATTACCAGAACAAGAATTTGAGAAAGAAATAAAGTTAGGCTCCTAGTGTTCGAAAGTTAACGTTAATTAGATTATTTAAATCTTAGAATACACCTTCGTTCGCCAAGAATATTAAAATGATTAGGTTGCAGGCCATTCTCCAAAACCTGGTCAACCCACTAGGCATGTGAAGTAGAAGTTAGTCACGTGTGTGAGGACGAAGACGTCCACATTGACTAGGCACCTGGTCAGCCCACGAGGCATGTGAAGTACAAGTCATGGGCGTGAAGCTGCCCACACTGACTGGGCACCTGCTCTGCGCAAGGCACTCTGGTATGGATTTGAGACACAACAATGAATGAATCAAATTCTTGCCTTCACAGAGTTCACAGTCCAGAGGAGACTAACAATCACACCACTGCTGGATGATACTATAACGCATATTCAGAAAACGTTCTGTGGAGCACGAAAGGCATGCTCGATTTGCCTGATGGCACCAGGAAACAGCTGGCAGAGGAAGGAACACTTGTGCAATATCTGAAAGGAATGAATGTTCCGATTCCAGTTACCTCCCCACTTGCTGAGGAGGAGGAGGAAACAGAGGCCTCCACTGGAGAAGAGCCAGTTTAAACATTCCTGGTACCTAGTAAACTGCTCACTGCCTGTGTGAGAGAAATGGCTCTTTGGTACATTTCTAAACCCAGGCAAATCAGCCCCTAGCTATTTTACATTGGGAAATATTAGAGAGCCTGGAGTTAAGGTAGCCCTGTGACTTAAAACTGGCACTGTATTATCTTGGCACTGTAACTTGCTTATTAGCTTTGCGGGCTTGGCCTCCTTGACTATAAAATAGTCATCAATAGTTCCATCTTTTAGGATAGTGGTAAAGACTAGATATGATTTATGTAAAGCATATAGTATGAGAGATCAAGGATGGACTTCCGAATTCAGATTCTCTAACACCAGTACACATGTAAGTCAAGTGTTCATGGATCAGGAAACACACAGAACTCCTCAAGAATCGGTGCCAAGTTTAACTGATGCCCTTCAGAAAAGTAAAGCAAAATGCAACAAAACTAAGCTCACCTCTTATTTCACTGAAGAATAAATCTAGCAGCTCTGAGTCTGAATTGTTTGGTCATTTCACAAAAACCCCTTAACAA
>NW_011888827.1:4234358-4236280 GCF_000151845.1 Pteropus vampyrus
GTGGGTCACTCTTATAAGGATTTGTCATTCACAAACTTCTTCCCATTTTATCTTGTTCAAGGTGGTATCAGAGAAATCCAGCAGATGGCACTCATACATTTTTCTAAATATAGTGCTGAATAAAAACAGGACTGCTTAAACTTCGTGTTTCAGACCAGAAAGACCAAATAAATCATAGTCAGAAGCAAACGCATTTCAAAATTTCCTATTATCATGGAGAAATAATGGTTTTAAGCTACTCTAATGCACATTCATAGCTTGCAAGCAATTTACAATTTTCACTTCCTATTCTGGCAGCTGGTGGAAAGTAAGCATTCATAACCATTACCTGCCAATCAACAGCTTGATAATAGAAAGCTGCCAGTGACCATTGAGAGACCCACAAACTTTCTCCATTATGGGATATAGGATCATTATTTGATTCTAGTTTCTTTTCAATGCTTTTGTTGGTTGTTCTACATAGATAGGCTTTAAAGCTAGCAAACATTATTACTGCCATCTTCAGCTAAGTAAACAGAGGCTCAGAAACAGTAAGAAATAAGAAGAATAGGGTCATTCAACCAAAAAAGAGAATCAGCAAGAAATAAATCCAGTTTCTTTAACCAGAAGATTAACAATTTATGCTTAAATCCTCAATTAATAAATATGGGTTAAATAAACAAGTTAATTCAAACCATGTTTCATAAGGATTAAAGGGGTCAAATATTTAACTTTGGGTGGTGAAAATACAATGCAATACACATGATGTATTGTTGAACTGTACACTTGAAATGATTTGATTTTAATAACCAATATCACCCCAACGATTTTAATAAAAAAATAAACACACCTCTGGCAAAAAATAAAATATAACAAAGAAAGGCTTCTCTGAGGAGGTGACGTTTCAGCTGACACCTGGATGACTGAAGCAGAGAGCCATACGAAGGTCAAGAGGAGGAGCATCCCAGGGAAAGGGAACAGCTTTCCAAAGGCCAGAGCCAGCTGGGCCTATGTGGAGGGCACAAAGGCCAGTGTGGCCTGAGGGGAATGTGCGAGGAGGACCATCTGACATGAGTTCTAAGGGGCAGCCAGGAACCAGGATGTATGGATGGCTGGCTGAAAGAATGGATGGAAGGAATAATAGAAGGGAAAAATAAAGAAATAAACATGAGTGCTAATAAGGTTAGAGATTTCTTTACATGGTAATCTTTTAATCCACGTTTTCTATTAATCCACATGTCTGCCTTAGCAAGTACCAAAAAATAATAGTTTTCTATTAATCCACATGTCTGCCTTAGCAAGTACCGAAAAATAATAATTATTATTTGATACTCTAAGAAGGTACCATTCCTCAGATTATCACCTTAAATTATCAATGACCACAGGGAAGCACTGAAAAAAACCACATCTGTAGAAAGTATAATAAAGTGGGATAAATAGGTATTAATTTCAAGAGATACCCAGAAGGTGAATTTTCAGTAATACTTGATTTGAGTCTGTTTTGTACTGATTTGCCCCTTTCTCCTCTGGGAGTATCAAAGATATTCTTAGTTTATTAAAGATTCGCATTCACTGATTTTAATCAATGTTTTCTGGTACCAAATGGGTGATTTCAATGATTCTCAAATTTCTCTTATCTTCTAGTATTTACCTATTGCGTAAGATTTTACTGTAAGAAAATATTCAAAAGTAATATATTTTTAAGATTGTTTGAACTGAAGCCTGAGCAATTAAAGTGTAAACAAAGAGGCCTGCGGCTCCCGGAGACTTCACGCAAATAAACCATCAATCAAAATCTCAGTTCCTCCTACAGAAAACTGGGATATGTGTTTGGTCTTCAACTAGAATCCCATTAAAGAGTTTTGGTTATATTGGGTAAAATATTTTTATAAATACAACTTTGATATTTTACAAATTTTAATTGGCACCAGATTTTAGAGCTG
>NW_011888827.1:4236330-4243633 GCF_000151845.1 Pteropus vampyrus
GGGGAATGTGCGAGGAGGACCATCTGACATGAGTTCTAAGGGGCAGCCAGGAACCAGGATGTATGGATGGCTGGCTGAAAGAATGGATGGAAGGAATAATAGAAGGGAAAAATAAAGAAATAAACATGAGTGCTAATAAGGTTAGAGATTTCTTTACATGGTAATCTTTTAATCCACGTTTTCTATTAATCCACATGTCTGCCTTAGCAAGTACCAAAAAATAATAGTTTTCTATTAATCCACATGTCTGCCTTAGCAAGTACCGAAAAATAATAATTATTATTTGATACTCTAAGAAGGTACCATTCCTCAGATTATCACCTTAAATTATCAATGACCACAGGGAAGCACTGAAAAAAACCACATCTGTAGAAAGTATAATAAAGTGGGATAAATAGGTATTAATTTCAAGAGATACCCAGAAGGTGAATTTTCAGTAATACTTGATTTGAGTCTGTTTTGTACTGATTTGCCCCTTTCTCCTCTGGGAGTATCAAAGATATTCTTAGTTTATTAAAGATTCGCATTCACTGATTTTAATCAATGTTTTCTGGTACCAAATGGGTGATTTCAATGATTCTCAAATTTCTCTTATCTTCTAGTATTTACCTATTGCGTAAGATTTTACTGTAAGAAAATATTCAAAAGTAATATATTTTTAAGATTGTTTGAACTGAAGCCTGAGCAATTAAAGTGTAAACAAAGAGGCCTGCGGCTCCCGGAGACTTCACGCAAATAAACCATCAATCAAAATCTCAGTTCCTCCTACAGAAAACTGGGATATGTGTTTGGTCTTCAACTAGAATCCCATTAAAGAGTTTTGGTTATATTGGGTAAAATATTTTTATAAATACAACTTTGATATTTTACAAATTTTAATTGGCACCAGATTTTAGAGCTGACATTACACTGACCCTGTGATTACTCCCAAGTCACCCATTTACAACCTGGAACTTCTTTGTCTAAAGTCCACAAAAACTGTCATCCACCACACTTTTGATGGTGGTATGAATTTGCGAATACTCTCTCTCAGCAATCACAAAGCCGTATCCAGAAATATTCATCAGCAATTGTATTTGCATCTATTAAATGGAGATTAAGAGGATTTTAACAAGATTTTATTTACCAACTAATTAGAAAGACAATTTGTTACAAATATGAAAATAATTAGCTTAGAATTACATAGTATACTTTTCTGGTTGTAAGAAGAAAATCAAATCACTTTTCTCCTAGTATATTGGCCTCCTTCTGCATAGCTACTTATATCAGTCATTGTTATTAATTTAACATTTTATTTTCCCCGACATCTGAATTCTGGTGCTGTCAATTTCATGAAGGTCTTTTAAGAGATAAATATGCTGTGTATCAAAAGTAGTTGTTTAAATAAGCACTCAGTTCTGATAGCTTTGCTCTCGATACTTTGCAGAGCAGCAACTACAAGAGCATTTTACCATCAGTCATGGCTTTCTTTTCTCTTCCAATCTAAGTAAATATGTTCCCACACCAGCATTATTACCCTGCAAAATTTTTCCTCATGTTTAAAGAATGTGACCCTCAGTACAATGAACAACATAAACAAATGGAATCCTGATTCCAGAACAGAATTATTACATTATTTCCTCCATATGTTAGTCAATGCTGTCTTAATGTACTTCTTTTATCGAATGTCAGTAAATAAGAAAATACAGCATCTTCACTGGTATGATGATTTGATCATTAGTAGGCCAAGCAAAAACTTACTTAACTTGAAAATATAATGTTTAGGAAGCACAAATGCAACTAACTGCTTTCCTGCCTCCATTTCCAAAGATAACTTCACTCTTCCTATTCTTTCATTAAAAAAAAAAAAAAAAAAAAAATTCTGTTGTCTTAAGATAAAAGAACCACAAAACTCCAAGACTTAATCCCTGCTTCAGGCTAATGACAAAAAATATTTTTCATTTTTAGTTCACATTCTGAAAAAAATTCCCTTGACAGAAAATGTTCTGAACTAGACTCTGAAAGGCAAACGCGTTTGCTTCATTTAAGTTTTTCAGGATGATAAAGGAGAAGAGTCAAGAACAAACATAAAAGTTGACCTAAAATATATCAGCTTCAAATGTTAAAATACTTTCTGGTATATTAAACAACTTCAAATTTCAAATTTTATACTGTAAATAAAAATATGAACGACAGAGCACCTTACCCTGTACACGCAGGATTAAACATCATATTTATTTCTAATCATGTCGCTGAACTGCTACTGTTTTCTGGACTGCAAATAAATGATTTATTCATAATAATGTGACAGTTATGTATGACTGATTAGTATGGAATAGAAAGAGACTTTGTCCTGAGCATAAGCTTAGAACAGGGCCTGTCCAGTGCAGGCTGCCTGTCCATCTGCAGCTAGCCAGCTGAATTTCTGACTGCCCTTCCGGTAAGAGACTCAATAGATTTTTCACGGCATAATTTCCACTCTACGATAAACTACCAATTCCAACAGACACTGTTTTAAGATGTTTCTAGATTACAATGACTTCAATCTTATTTTGGACTGTTAGGAATCTCATCCTGGTTTTCAGCTTTTAAGACAAAAACACAGGCAGACAGTATGTTCCTCGATTTTGGTTTCTTTAACAGAAGAAAACACTACTACTGACAAAGCAATGAGTAAGTACAGAAATCGTCCTGATTGCACATACCTTAAAGCTTTTCTCTCTCTTTGCTTTTCACTCGTCTCAACAATTAGGACAGGGAAGGAAGACGAGAATTTCTAGTCCAGTGGTCATACTCCACGTCCTAGCATTTTGTTGCTGTTTTTCCTCCAACCAAATAGCTCTGTTAATCAGCAGGAAAAATATGCAGCATATTATCTACACGTCTTAATATTATCCCCACCAGAGCACTGAGAATGAGAAAGTTGCTTCTAAAAGAACCTGCTACAGCAAAGAACTGGGGTGGCAGGCCGGGAATCTCAGAACAGTTAGTGTTACTCCGGGGTAGTTTGAGCTTTCGTTGTAACTAGGTACAGGGAAAAAAAATCAATGAATTTACTTAATGAATGAGCATTCATTTAAAAATTGAGTTTCTGTATAGCCAAAGCCTTACTTCCAGAGTAAAGCCGGTCTGAGACATATTTTTACCCAGATAATTTCTGTTATTTTTCCTACTTAAGGGTTTTATGAATTACTCTTTACAAAAACTAAAACTGGATCTACTATGCTGCTACTTTATATTGACAGTGCGGTTTAGTTTCATATACTGTGATTTCTATCAATTGTTGTATTCCCTTTGTTCAGTGAACTTGTTCCTTTGATTACATTGATTCTAACAGTCCTAGCTATTTTTATTGGCATCATGTGGGTAGTGCTTTGTATTACTCTACCCTGCAGTGTTAAAATAATCACGCGTTTGACTGTTTGAAAATTAGTTTAAATTTTATTATTTTTTTTTTATTTTTAGGCGAGGCAACCCTTGGTTGACCTCATAGATTTCGAGGACCTTGTCAACTTACAATCCCTTATTTTATTTTTATTTTTATTTTTTGTGCCTACAGCACCTGGTCTTCCTAGGTGGTCTCCCATCCAAGTACTAACCAGGCCCGACCCTGCTTAGCTTTCAAGATCAGATGGGATCGGGTTTGTTCAGGGTAGCATGGCCATAGACAGTTTAAATCTTAAAATATGAATCTGAAGCATTTTGAAATAATGAAAATACTAAACTTCCTGTTTTTTCTCAACTCATACGAATCCTGACTCCATCTCTGTATATTCAATCTAGATAGTCTATATGACACACACACACACGAAGACAGTTTATCAGTAAGAGTTTATTCTGCATATATGCCATTGTGTGTTAGTTATGGAAATAAGTGGCAGATCTCTAGTACATATTAATATTTTAGCTACAAAACCAATAATAAATGAGAATTACTGTTAAGTGAAAAAGGCTTTATGTGTAAACTCAATTTACATATTAATAATATGATATACATTTAATAATAGATATCCACAAGACTTAGAACTTAGAATGTGGGTAAATAAATGGATTAAAATAAGAACTGAAGTCACGGCTAATCCCAATAACTATTTCCCACTCTATATTTGCATATAAAATAAACTGCAATTCCCTGGTAGCTTTTATTTTTTTTCTTTTTAAGCAAAAATAATTTACTATTAAATATTTAAAGAATCAAAATAGAAATGACTTCTGAAAATGCAAATTATTTAAACAGATGGCAATTACTGCACATCTCAAAGGAGAGTTTTAACTTTGCTAATTTTTAAGAAATAAAGGTATAAAGTAACATATACAAAAAAGCTATGCCAAAGTAAGGTCAGCTCTGAAACTCAACCTGAGTTCAGGACTTTAACATCAGCAGATAAAGGCATTCGTAAGCATCTCACATATGATGTCAAACTAATTCAACGACAGCTACAAAAGAAAACAAGATTCTCACATTTGCACTCTGTACTTTGAAATATATACCCAAATAGGTTTTGTTCCACGATCCTACGGACTGCCATCTAAGACCTGTTGGACAGTTTCAATACGCTCTTTTAGAAACTAGTGAACATATACCTGTCTTCCGAATCAGGACTCTAACAGCAGAAAGATACATGAGGTTAGAAACTTGGTGGCAGTGACATGTTGGATCCAAATGTAAGCACACGGTTTTTCAGCTGCGATGTTTCAGGCTGCCAGTGAACATGAACCCTGATGGCCATAAGGAGATTACGTCCTTCCCCAAGTGGATGACTTCTTTTGCTCTAACCTGTGCTGGCATTAGGAAGGAAACCGCGGGCACAAACTGCGAGAAAACGGCTGCCAGTGCCTCAGACTTAATTCCATAGACACATCTAGAGCAACGGGGAGAAAACTGGCTTTTGCAGAAAAAAGACCTCAGAGGACCTCTGTCAACAGACATCTTATGATTAGAGGAGGATTAAAATGAAAGCAAGCGCCTTGTTGGTGGAAATGGCACCAACGAAACTGGGTCAATAATCTGAGTGTCTCTTCCTGCATGTGTTTGACTGGACCTCAAGTAAGATGCAACAAAGAATGAATATCAGAAAGTACAGGTCGGCGTGAGGGTCCAGGGCTACAGGAAGCCTGAGAACGATATCTACATCTCCTTTTCCTTCCTTTAGAAACAAAAGCAGACCACACAAGAACCCTTAATGTTTCAGTAAGAAACAAGACAAAAATTTATTTTTTTTGAAAGTGCTAATGTACCAATTCTAGATAGCAACTTTGAACATTCTGGACCTCATATTTTCCACAAGACTCTACTGTAATCGGTATCATTCATGTATCTGTCACAAATATTTGATTCTAAGATGCTTTGATCAAATCTCAGATGGCTGATCAATTCTCTACAATTTATTTGTTTTCCTGAAGATCTTTCTGTGCCAATGTCTGAAAAGAAAACATAATAATTATTCATAAAGAAAAGAAATTTCTTAATAAAGGAATTACATAAAATTTATGTAAATTTAACACAATAACTGGTCATTTCTAAATTTTATTTTTTAAGTTTTTATAAAAAAGTGTAAATCCCAACATAACGCAATGGAACATTTTTAAACAAGAAAATGTTTACAAAAAATAAACATGAAATAAAATGTAGTATGTTAAGTTCAAACTATATTTTACATTACTTTAAAGCTAGCTATACATGTCTCCAATTAAAATAGAGCATGGCATATACTGTGTTCATTTTGTAAACAACAAAAGTAAGAGGTTAAAAGCAATTTAAAGTGCTTCCACACAATCTGAAAATAAGTTTCCAATAATTAAATCCAAAGTTTTCGAGATCGTAAAAATCTGTAATAAGAAAGTTTTAGGATCAAATATAATAAAAGTATAATTTATGCCTATCAGAAACAAAAAGCTTTTAGCATTATGATAGTAAATTCCTTTAGTGCATTAATCCTCTAATAGCAGTTTCGGTCAAGAGAATGTTGTGAGGTCAGGTTTGAATTTTTGTAAACTTAGTTTAAACCTGTACATATTCTCTTTGAGTATAACTTTCTATATGTCACACTTAGCTCTCCAGAAACTCAAAGCACTTCACAGATTTATATGCTGACCTTAGTTTTGTTCATTGCTGCTGTTTTTTGTATCTCATATAAATCCCTGTGAATGGCAAAACACAAGTTCACTGACACGTATGCCAGTAAAACCATTCTTACTAGTGGGTGAATAATGGTGATCAGAAGTCAGAGAGTCAATGATGGCTTACCAACTCCAAAAATTCGATTTCTGCTTGGAGAGCTTCATGAACACTTTGCATGTCATCTTCCTTATGAAGTTCTAATTCTTTTTTAAGTCTATTTTAAATGAAAAATTCCCTATTAACTCAGCAATAAACTTTTATCATTTCTTTCACGTGGATGGTGGCAGGTTTGCAGCTCTATCATCAGAATTTCAAGTTAAAAATAAAAAATTTGGAAAGAAATTTTAAGCCTCTATAATTCTGTAAGGACTACATAAAATTTTAGAAAAAATACTCCCATAAAGGAAATAAGATAGATTGAATAATAACAGACACAACAATTAGGGTAATTAAAAGAGAACAAAATGTGGTTCAGTGGGGGAAACTACAGTATTGTCTGAAGACCTCTACAGGTCTTGGCCACCAACAAGCTAAATGACCTCGGCTAAATCATCTAGCCTCTCTGAACCTCACCTAAAAATTTTAAGTACAGAAAAAAAGTGACCTCTGAGATTTCTTCTTGCTCTAAAGTTAAACATTAACTTTATAGTACGTATATATTATTAAAATACATTTTAATTTGAGAACGATAAAGTAATATCAATGTTTTTCCCAATTAAATCTTTAACTTTTAAATATTCTGAAATTCCTTTTTTCAAAAACTATTTTATGTCCGGTTTTTAAAACTTTATTTATTTAAATTAGTTTCAAGTATACAGTGCATTGGTGAGACATCTATATAGTTCATAAAACGATCCCCCCAATTGCTCCTTCCCTTCCCTAGCCCTCCATCTAGCTATCATATTAATGCTAAATGCATTCCCTCTGGGTGCTCCCCATCCCCGTGACCAACTATCAACTAACTTGTACTTCTTTAACCCTTAACCACATTCCCCCAGCCCCCAAAACCCTCCTCTGTCCATCACCAAATTGTCCACTATATTTGTGAGTCTGTTTTTGATTAGTTTGTTCTTTCTGTTCCTTAGATTCCACATATAAGTGAAATCATATGGAATTTATCTTTCTGTCTGACTTATTTCACTCACCAGAGAAAACCAAAACAATAATTCATAAAGATCTATGCATGCCAATATTCGTGGTGGC
>NW_011888827.1:4243683-4246399 GCF_000151845.1 Pteropus vampyrus
GTTCAAACTATATTTTACATTACTTTAAAGCTAGCTATACATGTCTCCAATTAAAATAGAGCATGGCATATACTGTGTTCATTTTGTAAACAACAAAAGTAAGAGGTTAAAAGCAATTTAAAGTGCTTCCACACAATCTGAAAATAAGTTTCCAATAATTAAATCCAAAGTTTTCGAGATCGTAAAAATCTGTAATAAGAAAGTTTTAGGATCAAATATAATAAAAGTATAATTTATGCCTATCAGAAACAAAAAGCTTTTAGCATTATGATAGTAAATTCCTTTAGTGCATTAATCCTCTAATAGCAGTTTCGGTCAAGAGAATGTTGTGAGGTCAGGTTTGAATTTTTGTAAACTTAGTTTAAACCTGTACATATTCTCTTTGAGTATAACTTTCTATATGTCACACTTAGCTCTCCAGAAACTCAAAGCACTTCACAGATTTATATGCTGACCTTAGTTTTGTTCATTGCTGCTGTTTTTTGTATCTCATATAAATCCCTGTGAATGGCAAAACACAAGTTCACTGACACGTATGCCAGTAAAACCATTCTTACTAGTGGGTGAATAATGGTGATCAGAAGTCAGAGAGTCAATGATGGCTTACCAACTCCAAAAATTCGATTTCTGCTTGGAGAGCTTCATGAACACTTTGCATGTCATCTTCCTTATGAAGTTCTAATTCTTTTTTAAGTCTATTTTAAATGAAAAATTCCCTATTAATTCAGCAATAAACTTTTATCATTTCTTTCACATGGATGGTGGCAGGTTTGCAGCTCTATATTCAGGATTTCAAGTTAAAAATAAAAAATTTGGAAAGAAATTTTAAGCCTCTATAATTCTATAAGGACTACATACAATTTTAGGAAAAATACTCCCATGAAGGAAATAAGATAGATTGAATAATAACAGACACAATAATTAGGGTAATTAAAAGAGAACAAAGTGTGGTTCAGTGGGGGCAACTACAGTATTGTCTGAAGACCTCTACAGGTCTTGGCCACCAACAAGCTAAATGACCTCGGCTAAATCATCTAGCCTTTCTGAACCTCACCTAAAAATTTTAAGTACAGAAAAAAAGTGACCTCTGAGATTTCTTCTTGCTCTAAAGTTAAACATTAACTTTATAGTACGTATATATTATTAAAATACGTTTTAATTTGAGAACGATAAAGTAATATCAATGTTTTTCCCAATCAAATCTTTAACTTTTAAATATTCTGAAATTCCTTTTTTCAAAAACTATTTTATGTCCGGTTTTTAAAACTTTATTTATTTAAATTAGTTTCAAGTATACAGTGCATTGGTGAGAAATCTATATAGTTCATAAAACGATCCCCCCAATTGCTCCTTCCCTTCCCTAGCCGTCCACCTAGCTATCATATTAATGCTAAATGCATTCCCTCTGGGTGCTCCCCATCCCCGTGACCAACTATCAACTAACTTGTACTTCTTTAACCCTTAACCACATTCCCCCAGCCCCCAAAACCCTCCTCTGTCCATCACCAAATTGTCCACTATATTTGTGAGTCTGTTTTTGATTAGTTTGTTCTTTCTGTTCCTTAGATTCCACATATAAGTGAAATCATATGGAATTTATCTTTCTGTCTGACTTATTTCACTCACCAGAGAAAACCAAAACAATAATTCATAAAGATCTATGCATGCCAATATTCATGGTGGCACAATTTACAATAGCTAAGATATGGAAGCAGCTTTTATTTCCATTTTTAATGTGGAAAAGAGTGAAGAAACAGGCTTACATTCCTTCCAAGAAGGAAAAAACATAAGCAAATCTATGACTGTGGTGGGAGAAATAGAGAGCTAGGACCTGAGACTGGGCAGCTAGGAGGGTGAGGCTGCCCTGAGGGCAGATACTAAGAGCAACACTGCTCTCACAAACCTGAGCAAGTAGGACCAGCCACAAGGTGAAAAGCAGAGATCGACTTGAACCTTTGCTGAGCACTGACCCTTAAGGGGAGGTTGACAGGGTCCTAGGCCAGTGGCATTCCCCATATACTAGCAGAAGCAAAAGAAAATCCTCTAGGAAGGCAAGTTTAACATTATTTAGGCTCATAGGCCTCCCACACGCTAAGGGCAAACAATGAATTTACAATCAGAGATCACCAAATACCCAAGAAGGCAAATCACTATACATAAAGGTGAGCAGAGAAAATAAGCAACAGATTATAACCATAATATATAAAGTATTACAAGTCAATAAGAAAAGGCCAACACAATAGAAAATGGGTGCACACAAATTTACCAGATTATTTACAAAAGAAGATAACTAATGGCTAATAAACATATAAAAAGGTGCTCAACTTTATTAGTCATCAAGAAAATACAAAAGAAAAGCACAATGTAATGCCACCACATACCCACCAGAATAGCTAAAGTGAAAAACAGGCAATATCAAGTGCTGACAAAGCTATGAAGAAACTAGAATTCTCAGATGCTGCCGGCATAGGTTATCAGTTTGTTTTTGTTTTTTTACTTTTAACCTATGTCTCTCTTTTTAAAGTGAGTTTCTTGTAGAACCATATAGTTGTATCTTACTCTTATATCTAATATGATAATCTGTCTTTTAGTTGGTGTGCTTAGATCACTTACAATTAACATATTTGGCTGGATTAAAAATTTGGTAATTGTTTTCTAATTGTTCCATCTGTTCTTTATTTTTTCCCTTTCTGCCTGCTTTTATATTGACTGATTT
>NW_011888827.1:4247084-4248007 GCF_000151845.1 Pteropus vampyrus
CCTAGGCCAGTGGCATTCCCCATATACTAGCAGAAGCAAAAGAAAATCCTCTAGGAAGGCAAGTTTAACATTATTTAGGCTCATAGGCCTCCCACGCGCTAAGGGCAAACGATGAGTTTACAATCAGAGATCACCAAGTACCCAAGAAGGCAAATCACTATACGTAAAGGTGAGCAGAGAAAATAAGCAACAGATTATAACCATAATATATAAAGAATTACAAGTCAATAAGAGAAGGCCAACACAATAGAAAATTTACCAGATTATTTACAAAAGAAGATAACTAATGGCTAATAAAAATATAAAAAGGTGCTCAACTTCATTAGTCTTCAAGAAAATACAAAAGAAAAGCACAATGATCCACCACATACCCACCAGAATAGCTACAATGAAAAACAGGCAATATCAAGTGCTGACAAAGCTATGAAGAAACTAGAATTCTCAGATGCTGCTGGCATAGGTTATCATTTTGTTTTTGTTTTTTTACTTTTAACCTATGTCTCTCTTTTTAAAGTGAGTTTCTTGTAGAACCATATAGTTGTGCCTTACTCTTATATCTAATATGATAATCTGTCTTTTAGTTGGTGTGTTTAGATCACTTACAATTAACATATTTGGCTGGATTAAAAATTTGGTAATTGTTTTCTAATTGTTCCATCTGTTCTTTATTCTTTTTTCTCTTTCTGCCTGCTTTTATATTGACTGATTTCTTTATGATTATATTTTATCTACTCTTCAGTTAATTTTTAAACATATTTTTTAAATTTTATAATGTTTGTACTATGTTTACAATATACACCTTCAATTTGTTACTATGCACTCTCAAATAATATTATATAACCATACTTACAGTATGAGAATTTTATAACAGCGTTTCCAATAACTCCCTATTTTTTGTTCTCATTGTCATCGCATATTTTTCT
>NW_011888827.1:4248057-4250015 GCF_000151845.1 Pteropus vampyrus
TTAGATCACTTACAATTAACATATTTGGCTGGATTAAAAATTTGGTAATTGTTTTCTAATTGTTCCATCTGTTCTTTATTTTTTCCCTTTCTGCCTGCTTTTATATTGACTGATTTCTTTATGATTATATTTTATCTACTCTTCAATTTTTAAATGTATTTTTTAAATTTTATAATGTTTGTACTATGTTTACAATATACACCTTCAATTTGTTATGCACTCTCAAATATTATATAACCATACTTACAGTATGAGAATTTTATAACAGCGTTTCCAATAACTCCCTATTTTTTGTTCTCATTGTCATCGCATATTTTTCTGTTCCATTTACCATAAACATAAAATATATTGCTAGTATTTTTGCTTTAGTCATTTATTTTTTAGAGCAGTTAAAAATAATAATAAAAAAAGGCTTTTAATATTTACTTTCATTTTAACCATTTCTGGAGCTTTTTTCCCTTGGAGTAGCTCCAAGTTTCTATCTGGTATCGTATTTTTTCTTTCTGAAAAACTTACTATAGTCCTTTTTGATAATATATAGTCTGTCCAAAAGGAACTCTATACACTATATTTGTTAAAAATATCTTAATAAATTTTAAGAAGCATATTTTCATTGAGAATTCTCAGTTGACAGCTCTCACTTTCGATCTTTAAAGATGCCATTGCTTTGTCTTCTGTTCTTCATGCTTTCTGATGAGAAGTCTACTATAATTCGTATCCTTTGTATGTAATATGTCTATGTCTTTTTTTCTCTGCCTTCCTTCATGATTTTCTCTTTATCAGTGTTTTTAAGAGGTTTGACTATAATGTGTAAAGATGTTTGCTTTTTTTTTTTTTTTTAAATGCTGCTTGGAGTTCTCTGAGCTTCTCGTATCTGCGCTTCGAAGTATTTCATTATTTTTGAAAAATTCTCCGCCATTGTCTCTAGCACTACGGATGTTAGAATGGTATGAATGAATCTCAAATGCACTATGCTAAATAAAAGAAGTGAGGCGAGAGGCTACATAGCATATTACTTCACTTATATGACATACTGGAAAAGACAAAACTAGGAAAAGAAAATAGATCAGGGGCCAGGAGTGGACTGTAGGCCTTGATTATAAATGGGCAAGTGGGAACATTTTGGGTGACGGAAGTATTCTGTTTTGATTATGGTGATGGTTACATAACTGAATGTTTGCCAAACAAATAGAACTAAGTTATATTTCAATAAGCCTGCCTTTAAAAAAAGACAATGACAGGAATCCAGGTTCCTACAGAATGACAACTACCTAAACAAAAACAATCACTTAATAAGAAGACCAAATAATGCCACCCATAGACTATATTGACAAGCTAACTAATAAACCGAGGATATTACAAATTTGAAATTACATTTAAATAGGAAAATAAATATCTAAATCCAGTAGAACCAGCTCTGAAGTCTACACAAATGCAGAGAGTGAAGCAGCAATTAAACAGAAGAGAGGAGAAAGGAAAGGGAAGGCAGGATGATGCAACGCGGGCTAAATGATTCTCATAAAGAGCAAGTTCCACCATATGTGAGCAAACACTGACAACAGGTCTGAGGCCTCATGGTTGACAATATGGGCTTTTGCAGAATTGAAAGACTTTTTTTGTTTGTTTTGTTTTTAATCAATGGCTTTTTACTTTGAGGGTGGAAAGGATTGATGTGTTTTTGATTTTGTGACGTTTGTTTCTCCAGGGCCCTTAATTTCCATCTCTTGCTTTATCCTTGTCTTTAAAGGTTGTAGCCCTTCCAAGTTCTATTTCTCACTCCAAAACTATAGCTGAAATGGAAAAAGTTTTCAAAGAAAAATATTATCAATAAAAAGCAAAATCACTTTTAGAGACCAAATAATCGCGATACTACACAAATTGGTCCAGAGTATAAAAATAAGAAAAACAGTTGACTTCTTTTCTGAAGCAAGTATAACGATATCTAAACCTGATAAAGA
>NW_011888827.1:4250065-4255466 GCF_000151845.1 Pteropus vampyrus
TGGTTACATAACTGAATGTTTGCCAAACAAATAGAACTAAGTTATATTTCAATAAGCCTGCCTTTAAAAAAAGACAATGACAGGAATCCAGGTTCCTACAGAATGACAACTACCTAAACAAAAACAATCACTTAATAAGAAGACCAAATAATGCCACCCATAGACTATACTGACAAGCTAACTAATAAACCGAGGATATTACAAATTTGAAATTACATTTAAATAGGAAAATAAACATCTAAATCCAGTAGAACCAGCTCTGAAGTCTACACAAATGCAGAGAGTGAAGCAGCAATTAAACAGAAGAGAGGAGAAAGGAAAGGGAAGGCAGGATGATGCAACGCGGGCTAAATGATTCTCATAAAGAGCAAGTTCCACCATATGTGAGCAAACACTGACAACAGGTCTGAGGCCTCATGGTTGACAATATGGGCTTTTGCAGAATTGAAAGACTTTTTTTGTTTGTTTTGTTTTTAATCAATGGCTTTTTACTTTGAGGGTGGACAGGATTGATGTGTTTTTGATTTTGTGACGTTTGTTTCTCCAGGGCCCTTAATTTCCATCTCTTGCTTTATCCTTGTCTTTAAAGGTTGTAGCCCTTCCAAGTTCTATTTCTCACTCCAAAACTATAGCTGAAATGGAAAAAGTTTTCAAGGAAAAATATTATCAATAAAAAGCAAAATCACTTTTAGAGACCAAATAATCGCGATACTACACAAATTGGTCCAGAGTATAAAAATAAGAAAAACAGTTGACTTCTTTTCTGAAGCAAGTATAACGATATCTAAACCTGATAAAGACAGTACAACACACACACACACACACACGAGAATGAAACACAATAACATAACGTAGGACAGCAATTACATCTTAGGTAAGGAAGGGAGTGTGGGATAAAGGAGTTGTCCATGGCTAATGCAAGTCATTGGTAATGTTCTAGTTTAGTTTACAGGTCCTCACTGTATTATTGTACTTTCAAAGTTACAAATAGTTAGGGAAGGAAAATACAGTAGTTATAGGAATGGATGAGGAAACAATACCCTATAAATGTGAAGTTCATTGTGTTCTGAACTTTGAGGAATTTAATGGTAAATAGAATTCTGAAAGAATGCTCAAGAAGGAAAGATAGAACAAATTATTAATTTTGAGCATTAGATATTTACACAAGGATAAAACCTTTGTAATAAATATCTTTAAAGAGTAAGTGGAAGGTTAAATGGAGAGTTAGAATGTACCACAGATGTTGCTATACAATGTACATAAGGCTTCATTTTAATATATTTATCTTTTCAAATAAAATGGTAGGGATCTTTATTCCCACCATACTACCAATATTGGCTGCTCCCCCTTTTCAGTTCAAACGGACTACAGGTTCTGTAAAATCTTTCCTGTCCATCAGAATTGGGTGGTGACCACTTTCGCTTTTAGTTAGCTAACGAAAACAATGAGAGGCTACTGAAATTAAGGAGGGTGTTTAGAGCAAATTATAGGAAGTATTTCACTATTCAACATATAATCAAGCCACAGAATTTAGATCTGCACTTAAAGATTACTGTTGCTAGCTTTAAAAGAGGCTAGATGATAACAGTATGAATATTAATACATTTGCAGCTAGCTAAAGCTATATAATAGTAAGCAGATCTTATGCCTCAGTGCATAGACTGATTGCTTACAGGAGTCAAGAAGGATTTCCTTCACCGACTGCATAATAACTAAGGGCAGTGTGCATTGGTTATTGACGCCTTTCTCTCAATGATGAGGATGGGCCAACATTGCTAGTTTACCAAAACTTATGTTCCATGTATTCTTATGATTTCCTGCATCATTCCAAATTTTTTTCCAGTTACCTCTAAGTGTCATAGAAAAGCATAACCGAAAAGCCTTAACCTACAGAACACCCTTTTGAGAAACAGAACTGTGCACAAGTACTATTTAAGTAGAAAAGAGGAAAAATTTCACCCAAAGTCCTAGGACACAAACTCAACTGCTATTAAAATTTAGGCATATTTCATTGTGGTCTTTTGTTTCTATATAATAGCGATTATATAATAGTGATTGCATAATTTTGCCTCCTAAGTTTTTCTTTTGCTTAATGCTTATCAAATACATTTCCCCCAGTAAATTAATCATACCTGTTAGTACCATTTAAGATAAATATTAGTAGTCTAAGTGGCTAGCTGACAGTTACATAATCATTCATTTATGGTACAGCATTTAATTTGTTCCTTTTTTTCCTACCATAAACAACATTTCTGTGAACACTTTCGTGCATAAAGTTTCTTCTGTATTTGGAATCATTTTCCTTAGGAAAGAGCTCATAGTGGAATTGTTGGGTCAAATGGCATAAACATTTTTAGGATGCTTACAATAATTTATATACTTCAAATTGCATTCTAAACATATGCAATGTATACTGCCACAATGATGTATAAATTATCTCTGTATCACACTCTTGCCAATTTTGATTATGGTCACTTAAGAATATCTTTCAAAATTTGATAGAAAAATGATATTCAGTGGTTTGGGGTATAATTTATATTTAACTGATAAGCAGTTTAACTGAATTATCTTGTCTTATCATCTTGATATCCCTTGTACTTAGGGACATTAAGGCATTTAATACATTTGTTGGATAAATACATAAAAAATATTGATTTTAATGTTTTCTGATTTTTTTATCAGTTGAATATCTGATAAACTGTTATCCCTTATTTGTCATAATTACTATAAATTTCTACCACTTTATCATCCCAAGCTGATGGCTTTTTTTGACACATGGGGTTTAAAATCTTACATGTTAAATCTGTTAATCTTATCCTTTTTGGTTTTCTTAATCACATCAGAGGTTTAACAGGTAATCCTTTCTACTTTTCGCTAGTTTTTCTATGGCTCAACTTTCTTATTATTTCTCTATATTAATACATATAAAAATTATTTGAGTGCCATTTAAGCACAAAACACTATTTTAAAAGTTGTACAGGGCATTTTCTTTCATGTACATTTTATTTCTGAAAGTAGGGTTGAAACCTGAATGTGTGAAAGCAGAATTTCAATTTTCTAATTATGCTTTCCCTCAGTCCAGGCCACCAGCAAAGCGGTAAGAACCTTCACAGGGATGTAAGACTGAACCAGCGAGATCTGCTAAGAAGGTAAAAAAAGGGTTCTATCATCACCTCTGTTACCCCAAATCCTGGGTTGGTGGGATTAGGCATCTCCTTTCACCACATGTTATCTATCCTCTTCCCCATTCCTATACCAAAGAGGGTCATTTATAAGGGTAAATATATAAAAAACAAAATTTTAAATCTTATAATATAAATGATATTAATGAATTTTGAAAATGGTTACTTTAATATTATATATGGCTCATACAATAAGCAAAATTATTTCCAAGTTTAGGGATATTTACAGTTAGGCACATTTCCATCAGAATATAACTTTTAAAATAATCAACTGATTCTATCATCAAAATTTCCCTTGTATTTACTGAGAAGCTTTAATAACTATAGCATATGCCAAGAATTCATTAAACAGGGGATCTCTATTAGTTTGAAGGCTTCATAATCAATGCTGTGGAGACACTTCTCTTAGTGAATAAATGATGAATTTTTACCAGAAAAGATGCCGTCAACAGAAATATTCAACAAAATACATAGCTAAGAATGATCCTAGAATTAAATGGAGATTTTCATATTTTATAAATATTAAAAAAGGAGTTTAAAAACGAGTTAGCTACAGATATAGAATTATTTTGACTAGTATTTTCCAGAAATTTTAAAACTGTGATCTTGTTACACTCATCCACCTTGAGTTCATTCTTGTTGATAGTATAGAGTACCACAAAGTAAATATGCAATATTTTTTCAGTGTAGCCTGAATACAATTCTATTACTCTGCTAAATGATGCTTATTCTAAATAATGTTTCAGAAACACTGCCACAGTGTTTAAGGATACATTTATAAAAATATGCCTAATTTTGAATATTTAGAAACTCTTACACATCTATCAATGGGAGAAAGTAACGTAAATATGACATCTTCATATACTGGTATTAAAAGAATGAAGTGGATCAGTACAAACTAACATGAGAAATGGCTATGATATTTTGCTAAGCAATAAGGCAAATTACAGACCAGTAAGTGTGATCCCATGTTTTGCTAAACATACACACTGAAGGTTTCTAGAACGAGGCAATGAGAGAGGAGGCTTTGACGTTTTCCATTTTTGTAGTGTTTGAATTTTTTATTCAATCAATATAACCTACTCTCAAAATCTGAAACTATCTATACATACTTGGCAAAATAAAAAAATATATACATGTGTAAATATACATTTTTATCTGTATATCAAGAGATTGAAAGTATTTTAATATTATCAGGTGTTTATGCCTTCTTATAAATCTAAGGACCATGAATGTGACCTCTATGACCAACTTATATGGATGACTTTTTCACTGAAGAGCCAGCAGCATTGATTTACTACTTCATATAAATGCATTTAGTGTCTCTCAATAGCAGGTGTATATTATCTATTGTGCAGTTGCCATTGCAAATATGCTCTTCACAAAACCACACTATCTTCAAAAGTTCAGAAGCAAAAATCTCGTGCTGTTGACTTTGCAGTTTCATTTCTGTAACAAACTTCCTGTTGCGTTAAACAAGCACAAATATTGGTTATAAAAAATGTAAAACTATTCTAGAAAGAAATTTGTGAGTAAGAAAAAAGACTAAAATTTTTCATATGTTGTTCCATATGTTTACTATTTGGAGTAAATAAAAAGTCATGATCTAGAACTTTATCTTAGTGACCCTGCTGTTTGATAATAATAAAAATAATGTGTTGGGAGTCTAGTATATAACATTTTCCTATCCTCCCTGAATTCTTCCCAAAAGAGAAATAATGAAGGCAGAAGGGAGGCCAAACTGTCATAAATACTACTAATATATCAGATGCTGGAGAATGTGGCTTATATCTGCAAGGAAAGGACTTATTAATGTTGAACCCCAGAATTAGACTAACCAAATTCACACCATTAAAGGCAAAACTGGATGCCACAAGCTTTTTCTCATGGAACTGTACCACTGTAAGACTTAAGGAATAGAGGAGCAGAGTGGAACAGAGGCTCTCTGAGGCAAGCCACCTCCAAAGAGATAGGGAAAAGGAAGGGGCTAGGTTCCAGTTTACCCTTCCAAACTTACCAATCAGACTGAGTCACACTCATCCCTACCTTAGAATAAGAAAGGGGAAGGTGTTGGAAGGTGGGGGAGACTAGGAGGGTTAACCTGGTAAAGCTTTTCCACATGGAAAAATGTCAGGAGAAGAAAGAATTCTATGGGAGCTATCCTGGTGGGTAGAATACACTATGTTTTTGCAAACAACACTGAAAATATATAAAGAAAC
>NW_011888827.1:4255516-4263505 GCF_000151845.1 Pteropus vampyrus
CTAATTTTGAATATTTAGAAACTCTTACACATCTATCAATGGGAGAAAGTAACGTAAATATGACATCTTCATATACTGGTATTAAAAGAATGAAGTGGATCAGTACAAACTAACATGAGAAATGGCTATGATATTTTGCTAAGCAATAAGGCAAATTACAGACCAGTAAGTGTGATCCCATGTTTTGCTAAACATACACACTGAAGGTTTCTAGAACGAGGCAATGAGAGAGGAGGCTTTGACGTTTTCCATTTTTGTAGTGTTTGAATTTTTTATTCAATCAATATAACCTACTCTCAAAATCTGAAACTATCTATACATACTTGGCAAAATAAAAAAATATATACATGTGTAAATATACATTTTTATCTGTATATCAAGAGATTGAAAGTATTTTAATATTATCAGGTGTTTATGCCTTCTTATAAATCTAAGGACCATGAATGTGACCTCTATGACCAACTTATATGGATGACTTTTTCACTGAAGAGCCAGCAGCATTGATTTACTACTTCATATAAATGCATTTAGTGTCTCTCAATAGCAGGTGTATATTATCTATTGTGCAGTTGCCATTGCAAATATGCTCTTCACAAAACCACACTATCTTCAAAAGTTCAGAAGCAAAAATCTCGTGCTGTTGACTTTGCAGTTTCATTTCTGTAACAAACTTCCTGTTGCGTTAAACAAGCACAAATATTGGTTATAAAAAATGTAAAACTATTCTAGAAAGAAATTTGTGAGTAAGAAAAAAGACTAAAATTTTTCATATGTTGTTCCATATGTTTACTATTTGGAGTAAATAAAAAGTCATGATCTAGAACTTTATCTTAGTGACCCTGCTGTTTGATAATAATAAAAATAATGTGTTGGGAGTCTAGTATATAACATTTTCCTATCCTCCCTGAATTCTTCCCAAAAGAGAAATAATGAAGGCAGAAGGGAGGCCAAACTGTCATAAATACTACTAATATATCAGATGCTGGAGAATGTGGCTTATATCTGCAAGGAAAGGACTTATTAATGTTGAACCCCAGAATTAGACTAACCAAATTCACACCATTAAAGGCAAAACTGGATGCCACAAGCTTTTTCTCATGGAACTGTACCACTGTAAGACTTAAGGAATAGAGGAGCAGAGTGGAACAGAGGCTCTCTGAGGCAAGCCACCTCCAAAGAGATAGGGAAAAGGAAGGGGCTAGGTTCCAGTTTACCCTTCCAAACTTACCAATCAGACTGAGTCACACTCATCCCTACCTTAGAATAAGAAAGGGGAAGGTGTTGGAAGGTGGGGGAGACTAGGAGGGTTAACCTGGTAAAGCTTTTCCACATGGAAAAATGTCAGGAGAAGAAAGAATTCTATGGGAGCTATCCTGGTGGGTAGAATACACTATGTTTTTGCAAACAACACTGAAAATATATAAAGAAACGTTTATCTCCTTTATAGTGAAAATAAAATTATATGTAGATTCAATCATTGGAACAAATGTTTTGAACACTACTTGTCCTTGACTGTGCTAGATGCACAGACCAATAGAAAAATGAACAAGAAGTGGAGGGAGTTCCTAGTCTGGTGGGATAGGTTGATACACGTAACTACCGTAGAATAGTGATATAATGGAATTATAAGCATATTCTCTATGAACACAGAGAAAGGAATAGCAGAGAAAAGCTTTCATAATTTAGTATGTTCACTTAGTTTTCCATTTCTTTATTCAACGCATACCACAGTCCAACCTCTATACCAAAGTATTAGAACATTAGTATACAATGGTAAACAAAGCAGACAAAATCCCTCCTCTTACTGAGCATGCAGTGGAGACAGAAATTAACAAAATAAAGCACATAAATATGTAATTAAAAATGGAATCTGTGCTATAAAGGAAAAAATAGGGCAGGAAAAATAACAGAGGTTACACAATTTAGATCATAGGATAAGAGAGGACTTCTCTGAGGAGACGTTTCAACTGAAACCTCAAAGATGGTGTACGTCCTACCAGGTAGGAGACAGGCAGGCAGAGTGGTGAATAGATAATTTTAGGAGAAAGAAAGACATGGACAAAGATCCTTAGGAGGAAGAAAGCTTGGAGTTCTTGAGGGGGCAGAGTAAGATGGGGATGATGGCTGAAAATAATATCGGGGATATGGTCAGAAGTCATATTGTGACAGGCATGTAGGCCACACTATGGACTTCAGGTTTTATGATATTCATTATGAAGCCACTGAATGATTTCAATAATGGGGATGATGATTTAGAGTGGATTGGAGGGTCAAGAGTGAATGAGTAGAGAGAGATTGCTACTGTGATCCAGGTGAGAGAGGATGGTACTTAAAACTAAGCTGTTAGCAATGGAGACAGAGAAGTAGAAGGATTCAAGAAATATTTTGAAGGTAAAAGCAACAAAATTTGTTGATAGGTTGGGGTAGGGTAAGAATGATGTGATTTGTGAACATGTCAAAAATGCCTGCTACATTTTTTTTTTTTTAACGCCTACAGCATCTGGTCTTCCTAGGTGGTCTCCCAACCAAGTACTAACCAGGCGCAACCCTGCTTAGCTTCCGAGATCAGTCGAAATTGGGCATATTCAGGGTAGTGTGGTCGTAGACAAAAAAAAAAAAAAAAAATGCCTACTACGTTTTGGATTTAAGCAATACCCAGAAAAGACAACACGTGTGCTGGCCCTTAACAACTAAGTTGGATTTTAGTTGATAGTGAAGAAAGAGAGGGTACAGAGGTGTGAAGGCCTGTGGCATATTCGAAATTCCACGAATAGTATTCGGATGTACTTGGAGTATAAGGCGTGTGATAAAAACGCAGGGAGACAAAGGGTAGGCAGATTATGAAGGCCCTTCAATTTCTGACAATTTTTTTGTTTTTGTTATTTGTTTAGTCAGGGCAGCATCACTTCAGATGTATATCTACATTTGTATTAGCTTGTTGGGAATTTAGGACTTCAGCTTAGGAAAGAGGGATTAGGGACAAAAATTTGGAAATTATCTACAGATGATAAGTAACACCATTAGACCAGGTGTAACTGCCCAAAGTAAGAAGTACAAAGTACAAAGTAAAAAGACAATCAATGACTAACCTTCGGGAAGCCTCTGCATTTAAAGGATAAGCAGAAGAAAAACAATGAGAAAGAAGCTTGAAAGGTGTGAAATCTTCATGGACAGTATGAAATAAAAATGAAATCATAAGTAGTTATATAATCATGTCTAGCAATTATAGAGCATTTACTGTGTGCTTAGAACTGTTCTAAGGGATTTATATAAATTAAGTCATTTATTTTTTACTATAATCTTGTAGGTAGGTGCTATTATTTACTTCATTGTATAGCTGTGGAGACAGAGGCATAGACAAGCTAAATTGCTTCCCCAAGGTCACTAACCTAATACATAGCAGAGCCGGGACTCAAAAGGATTTGTAATTTTAACCTCTATGCTTACTTCCTCTCAAGATCCTGAGCTTTATCATTTCTGTCCTCCCTGGACTAGATGAAAAAACTAGCTCAGGCATGGTTTTCTGAGTCTCCAGAAGGCTTCTATAGGAATTAACCCAACCTCTGGCTTACGTGTTAATCATAGTAATATTCTACAAGTTAGCTGCCTTAACAAGTGTTAATTAATGATCCCACATCTTCAATACAGAATATTTTAAATAAACAGACATCTTGATATTTATAAATAGAAAGAATTACCTAAAGCAGAGATCACTAAACCATTGTGATGTAAAGTAGTGTTTTCTACTTTAATGCATGGCTTTTCTATCTTAATGCATGGCATCCAGCTAGAGTTCAACAAATAACCTGAACATGGCAAATTAACTTAAAAGAAGAAAAACACGTAATAATTATAAAAGAATTCAGTAATACGGATCAAACAAAATATGTATCAAAAATTTCTAATTATTTAGAGTAGAAACAATAAACTCATAGAGATAAACTAAAATTGTTTTTTGTAATTGCTTTCTTACTAAAGTTTAATAACAGTATAATTACAATAACCTTAAAATAAAGCTGGTTGTCAACTGGGAACAATTTTTCCCACACCCCTGTATCTAGGGGACATTTTCCCACACCCCTAAGTCTAGTGGGTGAGAGGTGCTACTGGCATCTAGTGGGTAGAAGCCAGAAATACTGCTAAAGGTCTTACATTGCACAGGACAGCCTCCCACCACAAAAAGTAACCTGGCCCCAAATGTCAGCAGTGCCAAGTTTGAGAAACCCTCCTATAAAAATAGCATCCATATCAGTAGCAGCTAAACTTAAAGAATTAAGAAAAAGGCAACTATTACATATTTCAGTATATATAGAAAAAGACAACCAAAATTTAGGGGGGAAAAAACAACTTAATTTTGGCCTTCATGATAAACTTGAATAAATGTCATGTCATTTCTTGCCATCACTAGCTTCTTGCCATTGCACTAATTATAAGACTGATGGCTCTCTTTCCTAAAATTTTTACACTCAATACTTTGACTCTGTTCTTCATACTTGAAATAACTTTTGCAGAACATACCAGTGTGGAAACTAAAGCACACATACCAAAGAATTTAAAGTGGGAAGTGATAAATATTGGCATTTCATTTAATAACTGCTAAAATCCAAAGAATGGCCTAGGTATATGGAGTGACGTTTCCATCCAAATTTCCTGTCACTATCAGTGAAGGAGAAAGCACTAACAGACTTTGTGTGTTTAATTTTAATCCAGGGCAAATTTTATGACTGAGTGATAAATCCACAAGACTGGAGTTCATATTGGGAGCCCTAACACTACTAACAATAATGATTCTAGTGGGCATTACCATTTTTAAAAGTATAAAAAATTAATGAGCAGACAGTCATTACAGAAACTCATTCTGCGTCACACATACCACCCAGGAGACTGATATTTCATGCTTACAAAACTTAACATAAAATTAAATTGCAAGTATTTTCTCACAATCTACTAAAATTATGGCCTAAAGCAATACACTGCTAATATGAGACATTTGTTCAGCTCTAGTGGACATATTTCCTATATGACTTATGTGAAAGGCTTCATTTGCTTCTTCACAGATTCAATAATGAGGTTCCTTTTGTTATATTAAGCCTAGAAAGTATAGAAACTTCTTTAAAATTAAGCCAGCAAATATAATACTGAATTATTAATAAATGAGTCAAATTAATAAATTTTTTTCCCCTCCTTGTGTATGTGACTATGTTGTTTTAAACATCAGCCATTCTTTCATTACCCAAATATATATAAAGCATCTGAATGTTCCATACAGAAAATACACTTTCATTCTTTGGGAACAAAACTAGAGTAACAAATTTCAGGCAAAATAATAGGTTATGATTTTTCCCCCCGGAAATCTAGAAAGATAAAAAATAATTTCAATAATTTCTAAAAGAAAAGTTAGGAATAACAGAAAGGATAGTTGTGGGACCAATACTTTCTTAATCTGTTAGATTTCTTATACCTGAGTCCATCAGGTATAAGAAAAGATAGAATAGATTTTAGTATTATCAGCTCAATGATCATGAAACTTATGTGCAACACTTTCTAGTCAGTGAAGTATTTGCTTATTAGCATGTTTCAGAATACACACAGAAGGAAATAACATCTTCGTCTAGAACTTAAAAATCCTTCCATTTAGCTTTATGCTGAGATCTATTTGAGAACTTGAAAAATTACCAGACTTTTTACACCAAAGTATAATAGACAATTCTTACCTTAAGCACTCAGCATCATTTTGAGGCTTTTCATTGATTTTTATTTTTTCTGTCTCTAGGTATTTTGTAGTACAAATGGCTTCATTCTCTTTATCTTCAAAAACTAAACAATTAAGAAAATTCTTATAATCTTTCACAATTTAAACAAAGGTTATTTTTATTCATTCATAAGAATAATCCTCTAACTTCTGGTGCTTTGTGTAAAACATATACGCTAATGATTTTTATTTTTCTACTTTAATACAGTAATTAAAGGCACACAAAATCTTAACAAAATTTGGGATGTTAAAATGTCAGATCTAACACTGATCAAGTCACTGTTTTATCTATTCTTTTTTTATACCAATAATAGCACTATATCCCAATAGGTTGATATATTTTGAATGAATGACTCTATTGTGTATATATATACTCATCAGCAAAATAAGCTAACACATATATGTAATACCTTTAATTTTTCTCTGAAGAGTAAATAATTCTTGCATTAGTTCATTCTTTTGCTTTTGAAGTTCATTTAACTGGCCATTGTCATGTTCCATTGACTTCATTTCTAGAAACAAATAAACAAAAACCATTTTTTAATTACTTAGGCTTTCCATAAATATGTCAGCACTTATTTTTTCTCATGTAGTAAAAATTTAAGCAGCATGTGGTAAATTTTAAGCCTGAACTAGCTTCCCTGGGACACTTAGGAATTGTTTCCAATAAACTGACCAGGATTTGTTTAAGCACCAACTGGATACAAAAAATGTCAATTGATGGTTAAGACTACCAAGAGAAAATTCAGAATAACGTAACGTCTAAGTAAAACAAACTTTCCAATGTGATAATAAGAAAACTCTGCCTTTTATAAGTAAAGCATATTTAAAATGACCTTGCATAGTGTTCATTATATGGCTATAAGCTTCTACAATATTGCTAGTATTGTTTCTTCAACCTAGAACACCTTCCTTTCTTTATTCGCACAACTCTTTTATAGTTTACATTTAAATTTTGATCACAAGAGGGTGTTAACTTTTATGAAATGCTGTCTTTTATTTTTTATATCCTTCACTTATTTATTATATCCATGTCCTTGAATATATTTATAATATTTAAAAGAGCAATTTAAAGTCTTACTTTGCCAATTGCATCATCTCTGTCATTTCTGGGTGTTTCTAGTGATCTAATTTCCTCCTTGCTATGAGTTATAATTTGCTGCTTCTTCAAATGTCTAGTGATTTTTTGATTAGATACTAGACATTGTATTTACTATTTTGTTAAATGTTTGAGTTTTGTTATCTTCCCCTAAAGCATGTTGATGTTTGTTATTTAGCAGGCACTTAAGTAACTTATGGATTAAATTCAAACGTTTTTTTTAGTGGGTCTAGAATAGCCTTATATCTAAGGCTAATTTAATCCTACTCTTAAGGCAGGACTTCTATTTAATAAGATATTTCTAATATGAATGTCTGTCTTTACAAGAATTTAAGCCCAATGAGGACAGGGACTTTTTTTTTTTTTTTTACTCATTGCAGTATCCAATGCCTATAACAATGCCTGATACACAAAAAATAGAACAAATCATTATTGAATGAATGAATGAACTAAGCACATTTTAGAAATACATTGATGAGAAAAACACAGTTCCTGTCCTTGTGGAACTTTACATGTTAGTAGGGGAGACAGATTTGAATCAAGTAAGTACATAATTACAATGCTCTGAAAAAAACAGTAGAAAGACCTTTGAGAGAATATAATCAGAAGAACTGTCCCAATAGGGGATGGAGAGTGTGTGTCAAGAGAAGGATTGCCTGAGGAAATAACATTTGAGCTGAGAAGAATGACTGAATTAAATAAAGAATAAGAAAAATTACTTCAATAAAGCATATTCAAAGGTCCTGAGGCAGGAGAAAGCACAGCACAATCTAGGAAACAAAAGAAGCCAGTGTGCCTTCAGCACAAAATGCAAAGGCCACCAGTGAGGCTGGAAGGAGGAGAGGCACTAGGGATGGCAAAACAAGTTGAGGAACTTGGTTTGCTATGGTTATCATGATATTTTTAAACAGAATATAACTAAATTAGGAGGTTCATTATAATAGTCCAGTACTAATAATTTCTTTTAAAAATATATGTGTTAATATTTTGGAAATCTCAAGGAGAAAGAACAGAATCCAACTCAGGTTAAAAAGTAAAAAAGCAAAAAAGATGTCTGGCAGTGAAAAAAACACTCTTGAGTAGTAGAAAATAATAAGACAGCTATGAATATTTGAAGATGAAGATTATTCAAAACCCA
>NW_011888827.1:4263555-4268887 GCF_000151845.1 Pteropus vampyrus
CCTTCCTTTCTTTATTCGCACAACTCTTTTATAGTTTACATTTAAATTTTGATCACAAGAGGGTGTTAACTTTTATGAAATGCTGTCTTTTATTTTTTATATCCTTCACTTATTTATTATATCCATGTCCTTGAATATATTTATAATATTTAAAAGAGCAATTTAAAGTCTTACTTTGCCAATTGCATCATCTCTGTCATTTCTGGGTGTTTCTAGTGATCTAATTTCCTCCTTGCTATGAGTTATAATTTGCTGCTTCTTCAAATGTCTAGTGATTTTTTGATTAGATACTAGACATTGTATTTACTATTTTGTTAAATGTTTGAGTTTTGTTATCTTCCCCTAAAGCATGTTGATGTTTGTTATTTAGCAGGCACTTAAGTAACTTATGGATTAAATTCAAACGTTTTTTTTAGTGGGTCTAGAATAGCCTTATATCTAAGGCTAATTTAATCCTACTCTTAAGGCAGGACTTCTATTTAATAAGATATTTCTAATATGAATGTCTGTCTTTACAAGAATTTAAGCCCAATGAGGACAGGGACTTTTTTTTTTTTTTTTACTCATTGCAGTATCCAATGCCTATAACAATGCCTGATACACAAAAAATAGAACAAATCATTATTGAATGAATGAATGAACTAAGCACATTTTAGAAATACATTGATGAGAAAAACACAGTTCCTGTCCTTGTGGAACTTTACATGTTAGTA
Source organism: Pteropus vampyrus (assembly GCF_000151845.1). Taxonomy (NCBI): domain Eukaryota; kingdom Metazoa; phylum Chordata; class Mammalia; order Chiroptera; family Pteropodidae; genus Pteropus; species Pteropus vampyrus. The sequence goes on from NW_011888827.1 coordinate 4,264,269, forward strand.
GGGGAGACAGATTTGAATCAAGTAAGTACATAATTACAATGCTCTGAAAAAAACAGTAGAAAGACCTTTGAGAGAATATAATCAGAAGAACTGTCCCAATAGGGGATGGAGAGTGTGTGTCAAGAGAAGGATTGCCTGAGGAAATAACATTTGAGCTGAGAAGAATGACTGAATTAAATAAAGAATAAGAAAAATTACTTCAATAAAGCATATTCAAAGGTCCTGAGGCAGGAGAAAGCACAGCACAATCTAGGAAACAAAAGAAGCCAGTGTGCCTTCAGCACAAAATGCAAAGGCCACCAGTGAGGCTGGAAGGAGGAGAGGCACTAGGGATGGCAAAACAAGTTGAGGAACTTGGTTTGCTATGGTTATCATGATATTTTTAAACAGAATATAACTAAATTAGGAGGTTCATTATAATAGTCCAGTACTAATAATTTCTTTTAAAAATATATGTGTTAATATTTTGGAAATCTCAAGGAGAAAGAACAGAATCCAACTCAGGTTAAAAAGTAAAAAAGCAAAAAAGATGTCTGGCAGTGAAAAAAACACTCTTGAGTAGTAGAAAATAATAAGACAGCTATGAATATTTGAAGATGAAGATTATTCAAAACCCAATGGAACTGAATAACTAATCATAGTTATGGGTTAAAAGCTCAATGGAAAGGGTCAGAGTGGATAGCCAAGGGAAGGAGAAAAAGAGAGGAGAAAAATCAAGTGTCAGGATATAACAGATGTGGGGGTATGCCTTAGAAAAGGAAATAGAAGAGCAACCACTGACAGGAAGGAAGACAAATGAAAAATAAAACTACTCTGGGAAGAAACTGGCTCTAGTATCTGCTTAAAATTTGAACACCACTTAGAAAAAGGAACCAGAAACAGTTTCACAGGTGAATTATTTCAAACCTGGAAGGAACGGATAATTCTAGTATTTACGTTTTTCTAATATTTACATTCTTTGTGTTAAGTCAACAAACATAACACTCACAAAAAAGAATAATCCTGCTTATAAATATTAACCCCAAAATGTGAAAGAAAATATTATCAAACAGAATTCAGTACTATACTAAAAGACTAAGAGACCACAACTAAGGTTAGTAATAGGATATTTATTAATAAAATTCACTATGTTAATAGATTAAAATGGGAAAATCATATATGATTCATCTCAAAAGGGGGAGGGTAGAGGAGAATGGAAGGAAGGAAAAGGGGAGAAGAGAGAGCGTCAGTCTGGCATCATGATTAATAGCAAAACTCGAAAAGTATTTCCATGAAGATCAGTGATAAAGAAGGGTATCCAACATCATCATTGCTAAAGACTGAATATTTGTGTGCTTCCAAAATTCATATGTTGAAATTCCATTTACAATAGTGATACTTAGAGAAATATTAATGAGAAAGGCAAAGACAGTTGAAATACTTATGCTGTTTTTAGATAGGAACTCAACACTGTGAAGTTATCAATTCTCTCTAAATTCATTAATAAAATTAATGCAGTCCTAATTAAAATACAAGATTATTTTGAACTTGGTAAAATGAGATTTAATTTTATCTAGGAAAACAAACACAGGACAATCAATAAGAGTAAAGAGAAAGTATTGCCCTGATAGATATTAAATCATATTCTGAAAGTAGAATAATTAAAACATGAAGTAGACAGAGTAGAGCACAGAAATGCAAATTTAATAAATGACAAATATAGAATTTCAAATTGGTTGGAAATGGTGAATTAATAAATATTAGTGTTAAATAACTGACCGGCCTTTTGAAAAAAGTTGGATCCCTAAGTTTTTACATCAAAATAAATTCTGGATGGATGTAAAATATAAATGGGAAAAAGGAAACAGAAAGTTACCAGAATAAATATGGGTGAATATTTTTCATTAATGTTACACAGAGAAAGCCTTTCTAAGCTGAAGACAAAAATCCAGAAGCCATAAAGGAAAAGATTCATTAAAATGATTGCAAAATTTTTAGATTTCTATATGGCATTCAGACACACAGAGACACACAGACACACACAAAGAGTACAGACACACACACAGAGTATAGTAAAAACATAAACAGTAAACAAGGAAACAAGATTTATAACACATGATGTAGGGCTAACTTCTTAAATTTACAAAAAGCCCATATAAATCAGTAGGAACAAAAAAAAAAATGAACAAAGAATGTAAATAGATTGTTCATGGAAACAGATATAAAAGTGGTCAATAAATTCAGAGAATCCAATGTCATGCAAAATCAAAGAATGCTAATTAAGCCAACAATGAAAATAATATCTTTACTAACTGTCAGAGTGGCGAAGATTAAAGTTATTGATAATTCCAAGATTGGTAATGGTATGGGATAGTAATATAGAAAAACAAGCTTTCTCCTATACATTTGGTAAGGAAATTAATTAATTCAGTGTTTTAAGGAGCATAATTTAGCATTAAGTCTCTTAATATTTCCCTTTGACCTAGAAGTTTTAATAGATTTTACCATATGAATATATTCACAAAAATATAGTGAAATATATACTCAGATATTTAGAGGTCCCTGTTGATGGTCATGTAGGTTGTTTCCTGATTTTTGTTTTCTTCTCAAACCACCACCAGTCCTGCTGTCCGTGCAGTTTTCTGTCTTCTCTGGGAACTTCACTTCTCCTGAATCTTCCTCTCTACTGGCTCCAGTCCATCAGCATTTAAATATGTTCAAGTATCTCTCATCTCAAAAAGGAAAAATGAAAAAAGGACAACTCTACTTCCCCACTAAAAATCCTCCCCTTGCTTCACATCCCCCTTGTTACTGAACCCTATCTTATCCACAGCGAAACTTCTTCAAATATATTTTCTGCTCCATTCTCTCTCCTCTCCTTCAGAGACTAATCACTCACAGCAGACCTTTCAAAATTGTCCTACAGATCCCTGAGGTTCCATTTTTGTTTTGTTTCATTTTTTCTCTTTGGATCAGATAATTTCTATTGCTCTATCTTCATATTCATTGGTTCCTCCGTCAGCTCTCTTCTGCTATTAAGCCTATTCAGTTGCTTTTTCTTCCAGATATTGTATTTTTCAGTTCTAAAATGTTCATTTGACTTTTCTACATTTTCTATTTCTCCACTAAGATTACCTATCTTTTCATATATTACAAGTGTATTTTCCTTAACTCACTGAGCTTAATCTAAAATAGCTGCTATAAAGCCTTTATCTGATAATCCCAATGTCTAAGTTACTGTGGTTTTGACATCTCATGTTCTTTTGACGCTAGGTCACGTTTTACTGATTCTTCATAGGGTGAATAATTTTGGATTGCATCCTAAACATTGTGAATACTGTGCTGTAGACACTGAATTTCTTTTCATAAAAGCTATCCTCTTGAGTGTGAAGTGGTATCTTATTGTGGTCTTGATTTCCATTTTCCTGATGACTAGTGAATGTTGAACATCTTTTAATGTGTTTATTGGCCATTTCTTTGGAGAAATGTCTATTCGAGTCCTTTGCTCATTTAAAAAAATTTTTTTTGTGGAGTTCTTTATATATTCTGGATATTAATCCATTATCAAATATATAATTTGCTAATATTTTCTTCCATTCTGTGGGTTGTGTTCTTATTCTCTTGATAGTGTCCTTTGATGCACACAATATTTTAATTTTCATGAAGTATAATTTGTCTATTTTTTTCTGTTTCCTGTGTTTTTAATAACTAAGAAATCATCACCAAATCCAATGTCATAAAGTGTTTCCCATATGTTTTCTTTTAAGAGCTTTATAGTTTTGGTCCTTAAGTTTAATAATTTGATCCATTTTTCACTAATTTTTACATGTGGTATAAGAGCCCCTCTTTACTGTTTTGTATGTGGCATTCAGTTTTTCCAGTACCATTTGTTGAAAAGGCCATCTTTTCCCATAATGGTCTTAGCACCGTTATCAAAAATCATTTGACCATATACATGAGGGTTTATATTTGGGCTCTCTATTCTATTCCATCGTTCCATATGTCTGTCTTTATTCCAATACCACACTGTTTTGATTACAGGGTAGCACTTTAGTAAGTTTTGAAATAAAGAAGTGTGAGTCCTCCAACTTTGTCCTTTTTCAAGATTGTTTTGATTATACTGAATCCCTTGCGATTCCACATAAATTTTAGGATACGTCTTTCTATTCACAGAAAAAAAATACTTTTGGGATTTTAATAGAAATTGCATTGAATCTGTAGATCATTTTGGGTAATAATGTCATTGTAACACTATTAAGTTTTTCAATCCAAGAACATGGAATGTCCATTTATTATGTCTTCTCTAATTTCTTTGAGCAACGTTTTCCAGTTTTCAGTGTGTAAGTCCTTCAGCTTCTTGGTCAAATTTATTCCTAAATATTTTATTCTTTTGATGCTGTTATAAATGGAAAATTTAAATGTCCTTTTTAAATTGCTCATTGCCAGTACACAGAAATGCAACCGATTTCTAGGTGCTGATTCTGTACAATGCAACTCTGCTGCAGTGGACACTTGAATAAGGTGAGAGTTAGATGCACCAACCCCCACACAGTCTAAAACCCACATATAACTTCACTCTGTCCTCTGCATATATGAATCCTCAACCACAGATCAAAAATAATGCTTTCAATCCCTGGTTG
>NW_011888827.1:4268937-4285555 GCF_000151845.1 Pteropus vampyrus
CCTTTCAAAATTGTCCTACAGATCCCTGAGGTTCCATTTTTGTTTTGTTTCATTTTTTCTCTTTGGATCAGATAATTTCTATTGCTCTATCTTCATATTCATTGGTTCCTCCGTCAGCTCTCTTCTGCTATTAAGCCTATTCAGTTGCTTTTTCTTCCAGATATTGTATTTTTCAGTTCTAAAATGTTCATTTGACTTTTCTACATTTTCTATTTCTCCACTAAGATTACCTATCTTTTCATATATTACAAGTGTATTTTCCTTAACTCACTGAGCTTAATCTAAAATAGCTGCTATAAAGCCTTTATCTGATAATCCCAATGTCTAAGTTACTGTGGTTTTGACATCTCATGTTCTTTTGACGCTAGGTCACGTTTTACTGATTCTTCATAGGGTGAATAATTTTGGATTGCATCCTAAACATTGTGAATACTGTGCTGTAGACACTGAATTTCTTTTCATAAAAGCTATCCTCTTGAGTGTGAAGTGGTATCTTATTGTGGTCTTGATTTCCATTTTCCTGATGACTAGTGAATGTTGAACATCTTTTAATGTGTTTATTGGCCATTTCTTTGGAGAAATGTCTATTCGAGTCCTTTGCTCATTTAAAAAAATTTTTTTTGTGGAGTTCTTTATATATTCTGGATATTAATCCATTATCAAATATATAATTTGCTAATATTTTCTTCCATTCTGTGGGTTGTGTTCTTATTCTCTTGATAGTGTCCTTTGATGCACACAATATTTTAATTTTCATGAAGTATAATTTGTCTATTTTTTTCTGTTTCCTGTGTTTTTAATAACTAAGAAATCATCACCAAATCCAATGTCATAAAGTGTTTCCCATATGTTTTCTTTTAAGAGCTTTATAGTTTTGGTCCTTAAGTTTAATAATTTGATCCATTTTTCACTAATTTTTACATGTGGTATAAGAGCCCCTCTTTACTGTTTTGTATGTGGCATTCAGTTTTTCCAGTACCATTTGTTGAAAAGGCCATCTTTTCCCATAATGGTCTTAGCACCGTTATCAAAAATCATTTGACCATATACATGAGGGTTTATATTTGGGCTCTCTATTCTATTCCATCGTTCCATATGTCTGTCTTTATTCCAATACCACACTGTTTTGATTACAGGGTAGCACTTTAGTAAGTTTTGAAATAAAGAAGTGTGAGTCCTCCAACTTTGTCCTTTTTCAAGATTGTTTTGATTATACTGAATCCCTTGCGATTCCACATAAATTTTAGGATACGTCTTTCTATTCACAGAAAAAAAATACTTTTGGGATTTTAATAGAAATTGCATTGAATCTGTAGATCATTTTGGGTAATAATGTCATTGTAACACTATTAAGTTTTTCAATCCAAGAACATGGAATGTCCATTTATTATGTCTTCTCTAATTTCTTTGAGCAACGTTTTCCAGTTTTCAGTGTGTAAGTCCTTCAGCTTCTTGGTCAAATTTATTCCTAAATATTTTATTCTTTTGATGCTGTTATAAATGGAAAATTTAAATGTCCTTTTTAAATTGCTCATTGCCAGTACACAGAAATGCAACCGATTTCTAGGTGCTGATTCTGTACAATGCAACTCTGCTGCAGTGGACACTTGAATAAGGTGAGAGTTAAATGCACCAACCCCCACACAGTCTAAAACCCACATATAACTTCACTCTGTCCTCTGCATACATGAATCCTCAACCACAGATCAAAAATAATGCTTTCAATCCCTGGTTGGTTGAATCTACGGATGTGAAACCCAGGGATACTCAAGGCTGACTGTATAGTTATTGAAAAAAATCCATATATAAGTGGACCTGTGCAGTTTAAATCCGTGTAGTTCAAGGGTCAACTACATTTATTTATTACCTCTAGCAGATTGTGTGTGTGTGTGTGAAGAATCTTTAGGTATTCTACATATAAGATCCTGTCATCTGGGAACAGAGATAATTTTACTTCTTTTCCAATCCGGATGCTTTTTATTTCTTTTTCTTGCCTAATTGATTTGTTGAATAGAATTGGTGATATCATGACTTTTAAATTAAAATTATTGGGGTGACATTGGTTAATAAAATCAAATAGGTTTCAAGTGTACAATATAACAATGTTATATGTACATTGCATTGTGTGTTCGCCACCCAAAGTTAAATTTCCTTCTGTCACCAAACATTTGACTCCCTTTACCCTATGTCCTTCCTCCAACCTCCCCTTCCCCCTGGTAACCACTAATCCACTGTCCATGTCCATGAGTCTCTGTTTGCTGCTTTCAGTTTTATATCCTACATGAGTGAAAAAATATGGTTCTCATCTTTGTCTGACTTATTTCACTTAGCATGATAATCTCATTCGTGTTGTCACAAATGGCAGTATTTCATCTTTTTTTTAAGGCTGAGTAATATTGCACTGTATATATGTACTACACCTTTATCCAATGATATCTATGACTTTTTAAAGAAAGTTAGCTTCAGACTATCTCCTAAGGATAAAACCTGTATTGAACTTTGTTCTACATTATGGTTATTAAACAGCCATGCACATCAATAGCATCTAAAGGATTTAAAAAAAATATGTTCCCTATCCTCAGCTACAGAAATTCTGATTCAATAAGGCTGGGATGAGAGTCAAGCATTTCATATTTTTTTGAGTTTCTCAGATGTGCACCTCTGGTTAAGAATCTGTCCTATACTCTCTATCCAAAGTAATTTATCCACGAAAACCTCATTTTCTTCATCTTTATAAAATAAGACTAATTTAAAAATATAATCCCCATATTTGTGAGGTCTTAATTATGTGCCAGGCAACATTCTATATGCTTAACTATTCTTCCATTGACTCCTCACAATAACCTTGTTAATGCCATTATTATCATCCCTTATCTTTACAGATGAGGAAACTGAGACAAAGAAAAGTTAAGCATCTTGCCCAAAATCACATAGCTATTAAGTGGTGAAACAAAGATTTAAATTCAATCAACTTGACTTCAGCATTTAAAATCTTCAGGATGGTGATTTTTATACAGGATATGCCTAATAAATATTACCTGTGATAATAACAACTGCCATATACAAAGTACAATAAGTTATTCATCGTAACTCTAAGTCAATACAAATGTTAAGTGCGTTTATTACTCTCCATTTACCAAAGGCATCGAAGCAACTATGCTTTAGAAAGGCTTCCATGAAAAACTCATTTTCCATTTAATATCATTTACATTTTCATTTTCTATTTCCTCAATTCCCTCTGGTTCCTTAATCTATTACTACCAATCTTCTACCCCTCCATGATACTGCTCCTGACATCTTCCAATTGTCAAATGTCCTATTTTAATTCACATTCGTTTGAGGAAAACTTGGTTTGTTGTTTTCTTTTTGCTTTTAGTTTTCAAAATAATACTCTCTGCTGTTCTCCTACCTTGTTTGACTAATCTTTTTCCTTTCCTTAAATGCTATGCTTTCTTAGTTTCTGTCTTTGGTCTTTGTTTCTGCTCTATGTTCCCTCTGAATGATGTCACCAACTTCTCTGGGTTTAGTCCCAAACCTAATACTCTAGCTCCAATCTCTCTTATCAGCTTCACAACCAAATTTCCACCTGCCACCTGGGCATCGCCATCTGTTTATCTCATAGACATCTCCAACTAAAAATACCTGAAGCCAAACACTGTCTTTTTTGTTCAGTACCGGTACCATATTCTACAATATCTCTGAAGTTTGAAAACTGTGATTCTTCCTTGACTTTCTCTATTTCTGTTTACATTAATCAGGGATAAAGTCTTGTCATTCTTCCTAAACACTCCTCTAATTCACTCTCCTCTCCTTGGCAACTCCTTAATTCAAGATCTTATCACAGACTGCAATAACCTGCATTCTAGTGTTCCAGAAATGAAATTCTCCCCACATGACTGTGTAATCTTGTTTCCTAGTTTCAACTGGATTGATAGTATAATGAGGATTATAGCACTAGCCTTACCCCTAGGATAGCTTCTATCACATTGTACTATAAATATCTGCTTACATATTTGATTCTCCCACTTTTTAGTTTTATAGCTCCAGGTCCTAGAACAGTACCTACCATATAACAGATAGTAAATATATATTTGTTTATTGAATGAATGACCAAAAGCTTATGTCACACCTACTTCTAAGGGATTTGAGACTGCTCACAATAAAAGATATATGTCCATTAGGGCAATTAAGATATAAGTAAAAGAATGGCTATACAATAGCCCAATTTGCTTATTGATAGAGTTAAATTTCTGTAAAGTCTATTGATTCAAAATAAATTATTTTCCTTAATGCCAGATAAATTAGGTAATATTATGTATTCATACCCCTTTTCAAAATGTTTGCCTGGTTTTCTAAGTCGGATATTTCAATCTTCACATTTTCTTTCATCAAAAGCTCTCTTTTCTTTGTTATTTCATACTCATTATTGAAATGTGTAATTTCCTTAATAAATTTTTCCTCCTCCTCTGTCACTTTTTTCTTCATAGCCTCCTGAAAAATGAAAACAGAAGATCAAATACAGGTGTTAATTGCAATGACATTTTTTTTAGTGATTTAAAATTCAATTATTTGGAATTATGAACATCAAAATATAATATTACACACCCTGGTATTATCATGAAAATGCTTTACTCCTCCAGCAACATCAATAAAAAAAAATTATAGGTATTATGTAACAACAACCATTTTCACATGAAAGACTTAATGTTTTGAGAGAATTATTGATACAGAAATTCTACGTTCATCATTATATATGTGATTGTGCATTAAACTTATAACAATATATGCCATTTTGTCATTATAATATAAATTTGGTGGTAAAATAATTAAATGACCAAACTTGAAAATAAAAATCTACACTCAGAGGAATTACTGCCTTATAGAAAAAAAAAGAGAAAAACAAAAAAACAAGGAAATCCAAGGAAACCTATTAAAATGCATACAATGAAGGTAAAATTATATATTCACTTCAAATTCAGTTCTAAATAACAGTTTATATTTTATGAAATAGCAACTTGTAGTAGGAATAAAAATTTCTAAAAACTCTGGACAATGCTAGAATATAAATAAAATCTATTTTGGGCAAGATGCTTTTTGACAATGCTAGAATCTAAACATTACTAAATTTATCTATTATTTTCTAAGAAACGTCAACTAATTATTAGCTACATTTGGAATCTGGCCATATCATTTATGAACCACTGGTGATGATTCTGTTGAGTTTAGATATATATTTTAAAATGCATTTTCTTTGAAATGTCAATTAATTACACGTTGTATTCCTAAACTGGCCCTGTCATTTGAAACTATTGAGTCTGTTGGCTCTGATGTATGATAAAAAGATAAATAAAATCTATCCTTTCACCTAAATCCATAAATGTCTAAAATGTGAACCTCTCTGCTTTTCAAAATCATTAAAACCAATGTCTAGAAGCCTGAGCAATTCAAATCAGTTTCACTATTTCTTTTATGCTTATTACAATTGCAAATAATTTCTATATTGCATCCCTGCCAATAGACTTCTTTCAAACTATATTACACTACCAACTGGTTTTAAATAGCACTTAATACTTCCCCATATCTGAACAGAACTATCTGCCAATATGCATAAGAATAATTTTCTAAAAGTACACCTAAGTGTATTTAAATACTTTTGATACAATTAGTGAAACAGATTTTTCTAAGTGGCTGGAGACTTACAAAGGTTTGGAGAAGCATATTCCTTTGGTCTGTAATTTCACTGCACTGCCTTTCTAAAGCATTTTCATGAGTTTTCAAAAGCTGTAAGAGGAAGGATTTTTCAGAAAACTGCTGAACCTTAAAATGAAAAAACAAATCAGAATGAAACAATTAGACATTTTAGGGTACCTGAGTTAACAGAACAGATTTGTATAATATAAAACATTTTCTATATTACCTACAAAATACAAATTATAATTCACATTAAACATCTTACTTTATATGCACTACCTTATAACATTTTATAAGTGCTTTATAATTACAAGTTTTATAATCTCATCCCCCAATAAGACTATAGGCTCCTCAAGGGCAGAGAAATTTGTTCTTTTTTCTTTCCAATATCTAGCACATCCCTTAGCTTAAGTACTAAAGGTTTTTGACTACATACATTGAAATCTGCTTTAAGATAGCTTGTTTTAAAGAATAAGTTTCTATTCTCATTATTTATAAGGAAGATGAATAAATCATGTATAAAACTTGACTAATAAAATAATAAGATAAAATCTACAAACCATAAGCAAAAACTCAATCCCATGACTATAGTTACACTAAATAAAACACAAATCTACTATAATATTCAACTGGGTTTTGAGAACTCATTTTTTATTTTAGTACCTCGTTTGGTTCTAACTAGCAAAAGATATAATAAACATTAGTATTAGATATGTAACTGTTATTTCATTTGGGCCATGAAGAATAGCATCTCTTGAGACCATGAATATTGAAATGAAAGTCAGGAAGTTGTAATATATATAGAAGCTATAAATAACGCTGGACTGGAAACACTCTTTCCACTACATTCAGTACTGGCCCTCATTAGAAAGCATCACTTCTAGTCTGGGGATATTCTCATCTCCACAGAGAAAAGAAAAAGGAAATAAATCCAACTTAAATTGTAGAAAGCAAGATTTATGTTAGTTTTTATGAACTTCCTCAAAGTGAGAGACAGGCTGTGAAATCTCTGTCCCAGAAAATACTGAATAGCAAAGAGCTTAGAAATAGTCTAGTCCAGAGGCAAAGGGTTGGCCATTTTGAAATGATATAGCTCAAAAAAAAAAAGTAGCCAAAATAAAACGAAATATAATCTTACATTTATATATTATCATAGTACATCTGCCCACACCTTCAGTACTCGCTGCTATTCTCACCAACTCTATCTTTAGATAGACGTCAATAGAGAAAGATTAGAGACATGAACTTTACATGACCAGAGAGCGGAATTCAGAAAGTACTTTTAAAATTGGGGAAAAAAAAGAAGAGAGCAGTTAGTATTTTATTGTCTGAGAAGACAAATTAGAAAACATAAGTCCAGATCTATAAAATCATACAGAAATTGGTAACAATGGCAAACAAGAGTATGATCATGAATTCGATCACGTTTATTTACAATAAAAAATATTTCAGAGCGATTTAGTATTTATTATATAAATGAGAATAAAATGAGTTGTAGAAAAGTCAAACACCCTAACAAAGGATATATAATCCATTAGGGGTAAATCCAGGACTAAAATAGAGACTTTCTGACTTCCTTTCTTCTAAATCATGATGTTAACATGAAAATATTAGAACTATTTCAAAGTAATAAAGAGATGCTTCAGGAACTAAAAGAGACTTCGGTCTCCAAAAATAGTATTAACTGAAAGTATACAAGTTTAAGAAAAAAAAAACTATTGACTACTAGATCCATCAGAACTTAGTAAGAGAAGGCTGCTTGTAATATATATCTAACTTTCATAGTTGCTATTATTGACAGTAACCACAGATGCTTGCAAAAATGCTTTGAGACCAAGTAATGGGCTGGATAAATTTTGGTTTAATCCAGTAAGGTATTTTATGTATTAAGCCTTTCAGAAACCAAATTCCTGAATTCTGATTCTATTTCTGCCACTGACATGTTGTAAAAGACCTGTGTTGAAACCTAAAAATAGAGAAAATATTACTTATCAAACTAAGAAATTTTAAAATAAGACATAAGCAAATTTATTATTCAAGTTCAGAAAAGCCTTATTACGGATTCGGAAATTAAGGTATTTTGTTAAAGCTATCACCTACTAAGACCTAAATTATTAGTGAGCTGATATCTTCTTTTTTAAAAGGAAAAATAAAGAATATGGAAGAAAGATATTAGACATAATGGCATTGAATTAGGATATTTTATTATAACCTGAAAAATTAAACCTACATACCCCAAATTGAAAAGTAGATAGCTATTCAAATGATTTATAAGAAGGTTTTATCTATAATTTTCCTCTTCCCCTAAAATCCTATGTGAATTATCCATACTCAGGTCTGTTCTGCTTCTTTGTTTTTATCATTAGTTTACTTCTTTTCCCTATTCCCACTTTCGGTCTTATACTCTTTTATCCTTTACTTCCACATTTTCCTCTTTCAATCCATCTAAAAAATCCCAGAGTCAATAACTACAGAAAAATTACAGTGACACTGACTCTTAAATTTACTTAGGATCTGATAAATAATAATGATAACAATAATAATACAAAAAGGAATTGGCAAGTAGGGGAAACAGCAAAATAGAGAAAGAGGTAGGACTTTGAGAAAGCTCAAGTCAGGAAGGTCAGAAAAGAACAGATGGCTACAATACACTGATTCACACATTGAGGACAGTAGTAAGTTAGGGCTGCAAAACTACATGGGTTCTAATATTATAAAGAGAGCTTACCTATTTTAATGGAATTAAAGGAATAAACACTTTTAGATCTGCCCAGTTCCTCTCTACCAAGTACAAGTGAGTAACTCTTAAGAACTAAAATAGCTTTTCATGGTCACCTATTTGCAGAATGTGTTTCTTACTGTTCTTTTTTTTTTTTTTTTCTGTTATCACAAGCAATTTCTTAAATTACTTTTCACAATCTTGTTTTTGAAAACCAGACTTACTGATAGGTAAAATTTAGGTAAATATTCCAAATATAACCCTGAACATATTGATAGGATCACAAAATGAGGTCATTTCACAGAATAAATTATCATCAGGAACCTCCCTCACCTCTCTTTTGTCAGAATTGGGAAGATAGTAGAAGAGATGTGAAATCATGACTTAAATATTTTTTAAACTACCAACACTATTTCCTAGGTTACCCAGGAATCCCAAGGGGCTATGAACAACAACAAAAAAGGGTGGAAGGTTCCTAGTAGCAGCAACAGAAATTTCTTTCTAATCTCTTTCCTTCCTATGACTACAAAAGAAGAAAAAATATTTGCATGCAGCCTTAAAGTTACATTCTAGAATCAAATAGCCACACTTTGTTAGAAAATATTACTTTTTTGGAAACTTTTAATTGATAGCAGTGTCAAAGCTCTGGTTAATTCTACTTCTCTCGGCAATAAAGATTTTTTCCCTTTCCCTATTTTATTCCTTATGGGATATTTAAATGATTTTTCAATGGAGCGTATAGTTTTCCCACTGAGCTGACTTCTCTGGTCAACTAGTCAAAGCATAGCCATGATTTGTGTACTCTGGCTGCCCGCATGCCTTTAGGTATTTTTCCACCAGAAGAACTTGAAAATCCAAAATGACTAGGAATTTTAAATTAATGTTTGGGTCCAAGTAAGCAAAGTAAAAAGCTACTTTTCATTGTGGTTGCTGTTGTTTAAAATAACCTCAGCCTTCAGAAACTGACATTTTGCTGATTAAATGATCTACCCAATAGTATAACAGGCAACTTTACATAAGAAAACAAAGAGTTATGGAGGAGATTTTACATTAGTAAGATTATAGCAATTGGGGACAGAATGTGTTTATTATGACTATGATAAAAGACATTTAAACACTAGAGAACACCAGTGAATACTGTATCAATAACAGATATTAAGGCTTTTCAAAAAATAGATCTATTTTTTATACATACATTTCTTCACCACTGATGCAATGCCTATGGATTAACTCAGTATGAAACAGTAATCTCAATATAGTACATAAGAAAGGTTCGATATTAGGAAATATTAGTCCTCACTCCTATTCCCTCTCCAATCCTCTACCAGTCCCCTCAATCCTTCTCTCCAGCCACACTGCCCTCCTTATTATTCCTGGAACATGCTCTCTCCTGAAGGCATCTGCACTGACAGTTTTCTGCATGGAAGTCTCCTTCCAGAGATTCTTCATGGTTCATTCTCAAACCTCAGTCTTTGCTCATCTCTCATCTTTTCATTGAGGGTTATCAGGATGCCTGATATGACCACTGCTATTTAAGTTTGTTCTAGAAGTTCTCGTTAATGTAATATGGCAATAAAAAGGAATAAGAGATATAATTATACAAAAAGCTTAAGTATAATTATACACACAATTATCTCTTTTGGATTTTGGGGGGCAAATGTCATTAGTTTAAACTTAATAAATCCGAGAAAATCTACTGAGAAACTATTAGAAATAAAAAGAGGCTAGTAATTTTAGTAAATATCAAAAAAAAAACAAAGTATCTTTTGTAGCTACCAATAATAGAAAAAAGCATGAAAAAGATTCTATTCACAACAGCAAAAACAAAACACAAATAAACTTAATAAGAAATAGAGATAAAAAGGAGCTCGTGATAAAGAAGAAAAGATCATTTTAGAGTAACAATCCGATTTTTTTCCTACTGTGGTTGTCACATAACTTCATTACTTCCTCTTTTCTCTCTTCTAATGGCTATGAATATTAAACCAAATTAAGACAATAAAAATTCATCCCCATCTTTTGACGTTTTTTTCTTTCTCATATAACTGTACTTTGCCTATCATTAAAGGAGAAACTGAACTATATTTAAAACCATGAAACCAGTCTGAATCAAAAGAAGCTGAGGTAGGAAGCCTTTCAACTTATCTTGAAATATTAATTCAGGCAATAACAATTCATAAGACCACATAAGTACCAAAGGCTAGATGAGAAATTTATTCCAGCAATATTGAAATCACAAGCACAGCTGTTAAGTGACCAGTATGCCTTTGACCTCTACATTCACCTTTTCTGAACCCATCTGGTGTTTCAAAGTCCAAAGCCAAACTAAATCTACCCTTCTCAAAATAACTCCCATTCTCCAACTATTCTTCCCTTTTCCTCAAATAAAACTCTGATTCCTAGGGAACTGCTGATTAGGGAAAGAGCAGTAAAGCAGAAATACTGATAGGCCAAGAACATTTTGTAGTGATACTCCTTAAGCCGCAAGACTCTTACTAGAGAGAAACTTTGAAATAAGGTGACTTCTGTGATATCTGACAACTCAGGAGGCAGTACCTAGCCTTAATATCACTACATCTTCCCATCCTGTCAGGATATAAAACAATGGAATGCTGAGAGTAGTGATTTTTCATGGACTGCTTTTAATAGAACTATAAAATGTCACAGATGCCTTAAAATACACATTTCCTCATAAAAAGAAAATTTGGCACATGAGCAAGAAAAAAATCATACCTCAGTCAAAAATACTACAAGAACACCGGAAACTGGGTTGGGGATATTCACATCAACTTGTCAACAAGCAGATTTAGATTTAAGAAGACAGTTCATTCTTCAAGAACTCAAGAAAACAAGAATGGGACAAAGAACATTTTATATATTGTATCTGCTGCCAAACTCTAATCCTGAACAGTTCTCACAGAATAACAACATAAGCACTATTTAAAAATAGGATTTTTTACTGTAACAGAAGAGAAAAAAAGAATTACCTGAAAGATTACAAGAGTACTGTATATCTCTGTAATATCTCACTACAGGTGCAAGAAAAATTGCTAATCAATTACCTGATGTCCTCAAGAGTATGCAAACAATGTTCACTAAATAACAAAACAAGTAAGGACATAAGAGAGTGGGATAAAAATACAAGCTGAGATGAAAAGAAAACTAAAGAAATGTAAAAAAGATAGTGACACAGAATTTAAATTTGCAAAGTATTAAATAACAGAACTAACACTGCAAAAGATGGAATCAATAATATAAAGCAGAAAAAAATGTCCAAGACTGCTGAGAACTAGCAAATAAGATACTTCAGAGAACAGAGAACAAAGACCTAAGCTATAAGAATAGAACGATTGTAAACCAGAATATAATGGTTGAGGTTGTAACGGGAGGCTCACCCTTGTTTTAGATAAATTAATAAAAACATCTACATACAAACCTGGAATTATAAAGAAAAAAAAAAAAACAATTTCTACAAGCAACCAGGAAGGAAAATGAAACAAAACAGGTAACCTAAAACAATTTTTAAAAAATCTGGGCTGACTTTAAGAATTCTCTTCTGCACTAATAACTTGTAGAAAACAACAGTGCTAATAGTGATAGATCTATAAAATTTTCTAAACACAGGTTTGAGTCAAGAATCTTTACATGTACAGCTTTCATTCAAGTATGAAATGAAAAAAATTTTCAGATATTAATGGCTTAGAAAATCTGTCATGTATATATTCTTCCCGAAACAATTACATAGACTTACCAAAAGATTAATAAAAAAATAAGAACTAAAGAATGAGGTAGTTGAGGCCTTAGTAATTTTATAGTGAGCAATTTTGGTTAATATGGCAGTCTAAACAAATGTGGAAAGGACCCACTTTCTACTCAAATATAGAGAAATGCTAGATAAAATATAACTAATTTAAAATATTTATCATTTACATAGCTAAGCTGGAAATGAGAGAGAGAAATCATCATGCTGGAAAGCATCATGCTAGAATTTGAGCCCAGTGGGTAACTTTAAGATCGGATACAGGCATCAGAAGCTAGTGTGCCCATATAAGACTAAAAGTCAAGGCCAAAGGGAGCTAGAAGGGGGCTCACTGAATAAAGTCAGGAATCCAGAGGTGGAATGGGGCTCACTGAATAAAGTCAGGAATCCAGAGCTGGAATGGGGCTCACTGAATAAAGTCGGGAATCTACAAGTGGAGTAACAAAATTCCATCTGCTCACTTAAAGATGCAGCATTTAAAAGATCTGACTCCACTGAAACAAGAGTAGAAGAGGAGTCATACCCTAGAAACTTCGACTCCACGCTTGAACTGTTCGTGATGGGACAAATATCTCTTACCCTTGCAGTGCAGAAATCCTGAGCTCAGAAATTAACATAAGAACTGGTCCCAAACAAGTGAAATCTGCAAGGCCCTCGCAGCAGGGAATTAAATTGCTCTTTCAGGACATCTTTTTTATCAAGGGAATATTTAGGACTCCCAAGAAAGAAAAGCCTTGCTAAAGATGAGTTCACAATAAAAAATTTTTAAACACATAAGAAAATGCACTGCCATATAAGCAAGTCATCAGATGAAACAAGCAGAATTTACAGAAGAGGAAAACAGAAAACAGAATTCTTTGAGAAAATTTTTAAATTAATTTATTCACTGAATAATGTTTAGTTAACGTCTACTATTCTAGGTACTGGAAATATTAGCAAACAAAACAGATGAATTTATATTCCCTGTGGAGTTTACGTTCCACTGTGGGGGGGGGGAGATAAATAATAAACAGATCAATATAAAACAAATCAAGATATGTTAAGTGCTACAAAGAAAAAGCAGATTATCCTCAGGATACTAGAAAATGGACATACTCAAAGGACATCTGGTGACCTCTTCTGCCTATTTCCATGTCTAAGGTAATTATTCATGACAAATGTGATAAGACTATCTTTACATAATTACACAGAAAAAATTAAAATTATAAACTTGTTTGAAAAATAAGAATTCTGAGTTTATAGTTAGGTTAATATTGTTGAAGTTGCTTGATGCCTACCCTCTAAGCCAGAAATTTGTTATATAATTTATTTGTCAATTATTCATGGTATGATTTAGAAGTTGCTTAATGAATGTTTGTTGAATGAATGAAATGAATTTCTGTTACTTGCAACCAAAAACATCCTAAACCGTACCAACATAAGAAACACCCAAACCTATGGAGAATTGTTACGAGTTTATTTGAGCCAAACTGATGACATGCCAGGAAGCAAGATCTCAAATGCTCCCAGGGCAACAGTTTTTCAATTTTTTAAAATTACATTTGTAATTAAGGAGGGACTATAAGGAAGATTACATGAATGTGGGAGAAAGCAAGATAGAGATTAGATTACAGGATGTTTAATGAAATTATATGCTCTCTTGAGAGTGGTTATGCTTCTGAGGGGTCTGAAAAAGAGGCATTTCAAAGGTATGTTAACCTAGATGTACAAAAACAATAGATAGGGCTTCCTTAAGGCAAAGATAACCTTTTACAGGAAAATTATAGGCATGAGGCGTGACTACCCTCCATGACCTGCCCAGTTAGGGATTTATGATCTGATTGACATTTGTTTAAGCAGCAGTACATGTAAATTATTTAATCTTAATTTTAGAAAATAAAATGGGAATTCTGTTTAGCATAGTTTAAAACAGGCCTATCGTTCCATTAATTGTGACTAAGACACCATGAGGTTACCTTTGGTTAAATTTATAACAGAGCCCCTTTTTGTCCGCAGCTGATAGAGCCTCCTCTCTCAGGAAGAGGTAATATCTCTGGCTTGACTCTGGTCCCTCGAGGGCAAAGGCCATATATTATTCATCCATACCTGCTGCCTGACTAATACAGATCTTTAGTAATGAGTAGCCCAAATGATTACAGGGAAACTTTTGCATACTTGTTATTACCTTGCTTACATAAAGTCACCCAACTATAAACAAAGGAACAAATAAATAAAACATTATTATAACTTCATTAAACATATGACACATACTCATCAAATCTGTTGAAATAATAAAGCTAGGAGATTACTTTTAGTGAATCGTGCCTTCAGAGTCCTGTCACTAAGTTCTCCAAATTTCCCCCTATCCTCATCGTTTCCTTCTCCCTTCCTTTTACACTAAACCATGAGGGTCAATAGTGATGACTCCCTAGTTAACCGAATAGAGACTCAAATCTTAGATCTATTACTTACCACTTATTTGACCTCGTGCAAGTTATTTAATTTCTGAGTCTCGATTTTCTCAAATGAATAATGGGAATAATAATAAATACCAACTTCATAGGGTTCTTGTGACAACTGAGATAAATGCGGTTTGTAAAATGCTTAGCATATGGCCTGATATATAGTAATTATATAGTAATTGTTTATTAAACATTACCTATCATTTTCAGTTTTTGTAACAGGGGAGGTATCCTTCTTCTTGTCTAAGGCTAATTCTTACCTTATGCTCTAGGTTCCATCCTCCTTCTACCTCCTAAGGGACCTTTAACTATCGATTATATTTTCTCTTTAGTCTTTATCTTCGACCTCTCTCTATGGACTCCTTCATCATATGCATGATGATGATGATGATACAGGAGATGGTGGGATCTGAAGCATAGGTAGAGGAATTGTTCTTTGTTAGAAAGAGGGGCACATCCTCCAGAGGAAAGAAAAGGGAGAAGACGAGTGTTCACTTAGGCAGGTTTGGAAATCTGCAGGTTGGAAAATAAAAAAAATTTCCTGTTGGATGGTTTCTATTTCCTCTTTGAAATAAAAGGCAAAGTTATTGACTGAAAGTTAAATAGTTCAAAGAGAGCATAAATATATAAGAGGGATGGTTTACACTAGTCATTGCAGAGAGTGAGAAAGAGAAATGTAGCAGTCCTGCCAGGCAGTGTGGAGCTCCATTGAGGCTGAGGCTAATGTCATGAATGTGTACTGGCTCCAATCTCTCCTGCGTTCACCCAAGTGCTGGCACAATAACAGATAACTGATTCACCCAGACTTGGAATCTTGCCAGGCGGTGCAAAGAAAGGAAAGGAGAGGCAGGGGAAAGAGTGGTATGATCTACACACAATGGAATATTACTAAGCCACAAAAAAAATGAACCTATTATTTGCATCGACATGGATGTACCTATAGGTGTTTATGCCGAATGAAATGTCATAGAAATAAAAATAAATATCATATGATTTTGCTGATATGCAGAATCTAAGGAACGAAAAGAACAAATGAATTGAAAACAGACCCACAAATACAGAGGACAATAGGGTGAAGGCCAGAGCGGGTGGGGGCTGGGAGAAAGGTTTAAAGAAGTACAAATTAGTTACCGCTAGAGGATTATGGGGATGGGGAGCACGGCATAGGGAATGCACACAGCAGTAAGGTAATGGCTAGGTGTAGAGCCAGAGGGAAGACAGAGTAATCGGGGGGATCATTTCATTAACTATATAAATGTCTAACCAACGTACTATATACATGAAACTAATAAAAAAAGAAAGGAGTGGAATGATCGACCATGAAATCTAAGAATAAAGATAGAAATGAATACTAAGGCAGGTACTAGTGGAGAAAAAGAAACAATAATGGGCTCGAGGTTCTGATGAGACTGGAGGATAAACACGGTGGTAGAAAAGTGAAATGTCTAATTGATATTGAAAGTGAAGTGATGGCAAAGTCCAGAATATGATTACAGAAATAGGTGGCTGCAGTAGAAAGAAAAAGGTCAGTGAAGATATGGAGAACTAACAGGCCATATTTTCAGGGTGGTAGCTGAATAGTCCATGTAGACAATGATCTCATCAAAGCTGGTGGCAAGAGTTAAGATGTAGTGGAAGCCTGAGAGCCAGGTGCCAAATTCTAAGGAATAAAGGACTATCCATGAGTTAGTAGGATGACAGAAAAGGGAGGGGGAACAAATGGTAGAGTTTAGAATAAAGTCTGAGCTACCACAAGTGGATAGAGAAATATTTCAGAAGTTGCATTGGAGAGTGAAGAGGATTCCCACCAAACCTCCAACTATGAAGCACCGTGGGTTTGAAAGAAAAATCCTCCTCCACAAAATGGCCTCCAGATTCAGAAATATATCCACTGGCTATGGAAGTTTCTCCCAGCCCCGCCCACTCTGGCCTTCACCCTATTGTCTTCTATATTTGTGGGTGTTTTCAATTTGTTCGTTCTTTTTGTTTCTTAGATTCCACATATCA
>NW_011888827.1:4286905-4289035 GCF_000151845.1 Pteropus vampyrus
TTTGTTATCTGTCAGGCCAATATCATCACCAATCCAGGAAAAATACATGTTATACAAAAACTTACATAAGTGACCTTTTATAAATATTGCCCTAAACTAGATGCAAAAGCTTCAGATACATTATTATAAGTGAGTTTCATGAAAAAAAGTTTAAGATGAGCTCAAGAAATCTGTTTTAATAAAATATGCTGTTGTACTTTCATTATGGTAATTTATCTTTAAGTTATACGCCACTGACAAGTTATTTAACCTCCGAGTTTCCTCCCCTATTAAGGGGGATTTATGGTGGGGTCTCATTACAGGAGTCCTGGCAAGATTAAAGGAGTTAATACAGGTGTACTATTTAAAACAGTGCCCAGCATACAATAAGTGCTCAATAAGTGTTAGCTATGCATTCCCTAATTGTATATATTTTGCTTATCTTAATAGCTTCTACTTACCAATCCTAAAAGTATCTTAATTCTTTTGAAAGAAAAAGAAAGCTATATCATGACATTCTTAATGCTTTGCCCATCCCATTAGCTTTTAGAAGTTGTTAGCAGCTGGTTTGTCTGCTACTCATAGACAAAATAGGACCTAAAGTCTCACTAATAGTTCCAAATTCTATTTGAAAAGACAGCACTCCCCCTATTAGCTCATTATTAGTACTCGTTTATTCATTTAAAATGCTAATGTATACTAAGGCTGGGTGTTAGATTCAGGCTGTGGGAATAAAAATGTTTAAGAAAAAAAATCCAGATATATATTGCTCACAAAATAGTGAGGGA
Source organism: Pteropus vampyrus (assembly GCF_000151845.1). Taxonomy (NCBI): domain Eukaryota; kingdom Metazoa; phylum Chordata; class Mammalia; order Chiroptera; family Pteropodidae; genus Pteropus; species Pteropus vampyrus. The sequence continues at coordinate 4,287,673 of NW_011888827.1, forward strand.
CACAAATGCAAACACAGATATGTACTGTAGTTTAATCATAAGGTGGTACCCTGAACATTATAACAAAAAAAATTTTCCAAGCTGTCCAAGGGAGGGCTTTCCAGGCGATGTTTGAATAAGACTCAGAAGGAACTGCAAAAGCTCCCCAGGTAGAGGAAGGGCTTATAACTACTTTATTCAAAAAGAGAACTGTAAATTCCTCACAGTGGTAAATTAAAATAGACATATTTTAAGCAAACAGACTTCTCAAACAGATTTCCCATTGCACATTGCTTGCTTAGTATATCTTTAGGAGCTGAGTAAATATTCTTTGTGTGACTGCCCCTGCCCACAGCAAGGCCTTCATTGCGATATACTTGGATGGTATTCTTAGCTCCCATTCTCCCAGAGCTCGGGGAGATCTTCTTAAAACCACTTTTATCACACCACCTTCCAATCAAAAACCTGCAATGGTTTCCTCTTCTTCCCAGATATGAGCCCTGTCTCCCAAAAAACCTTGGGTATGTCTCCCTTTCGTTCATACCCTCCCCTGCCCGGAATGCTTTTCTCCTACTGCTTTGCCTCTACAAAATTTACCCACCCTTCCAAATCCTCCTAAAGAAGCCATCTGATTACCCTTGCTTCTATTTTAAATAACGACTTTACAAATGCTGCAAAAAAAGAGAAAAATGCTAGTGGAAAAATTATGTGTTTAGATAAAAGACATGACCAAAATGTGGTAAAGAACTGAAAAACAGAAGGCAGAGACTCATTTCAAAGTCATATTCAACTGTTACATCAACATAGCACGCAAATTATTCAAAATGTATATACTGCACCAACTACTAACAGAACAATTATTTTTTCAATGACGTTGAACTCTTTTAAAACGTTAACCATCCCATAACATGGACAATGACTTCTTCGTTACTAAACTGGTTTCTTTAGGAAGAATTCTTACTAGAAAGGAAGGTGTCACTGGATTCAGAATTTCAAATATCCTCAGGCGACATGGAACTAAGCTAACCAGCCTGGCAGTGTGCTTCTTGTTTGAAGGACAACTAGTTATATGGTAAAATCTTCTCAAAAAGTCAAGTTAAAACAGACCTTTTCAAGTGATAATAAACAGGCTCCACATACCTTATATTCCAACTTGATTTTCTCTTCATTCAGCTCCTCCGTTGCTTTTTTAATTTTTTCACGACATCCGTTTATTTCCGACCTGACTGTAAAACAATGATTCAATCCTTCAATAGATTAACTTTTCTAAAGTCCCCATTTCTGTATCCTGTGATACGTCGGCTTTCAGCTGTCCTTCCCCCGATGTGGAAAGCAGACTCCCCTAACTGCTCTGACCACAGCTTTGGAGACTGCCTTCTGCCCC